>NC_041392.1:578137191-578242250 GCF_002162155.2 Triticum dicoccoides
CTTTTATTTCTATTTTCTGATTGTTCTTTTCTTTTTAGTTATTATTCTTATCTATTTATTTTCAGCTTCCTCCTAGTTTCTGTTTTATAAAAATTATCACTAGTACCTAAACTTGCATTTATAATTGTACTACTGTCATAGTAATTATTAACCCAAAAAATAGTTTAATATTTAATAAAATCCAATATGTATCTATTTAGTTGTTATAACTGCTGTTTTAATTAACTAAGTGCATTTAAATCTTTTATAACAATGTGGTTTCTCCACCATAACTAGGTATGCATTATTTGGCTCACTCCGAACATTTTAGTTTTAATATTTGAAAACTTTTCTTGTTTGCTTGGTTTTTTTGAATTCGAATCGGTTTTGAATTAACGCGATACTAACAACAGTAACCATGGTGACATGGCGTCATTAACGTGGGATTACTATAGCCTAATTATCCGGGCAACACAATTCTCCTCCACTACAAGAAATCTCGTCCCGAGATTTTAAGAGGTGGAGTAAGGGGGAAAGATCTGGTTACGAAATTCCAACGAATCTTCTAGTCTTGGTTGCTCTTCTCGAAGAGGTCGTCCATTACGTTGATGCCTTCATTTCTCTGCTTCAGGTCATCATGATGAAGTCGGTGTCTTTTCTTCAAGAACTCCATCGTACTTATGAAAGAAGAAACGATAACTTCAGAAGAACGGACCTTCAAGGTCAACTATCTGGCAGATAACTCAGGGAATATGGTAGAAAGTAACCTTCGAATAGATACTTAAGAAAATATCAAGAGTAAAGTAAGAAGGTACCATGTGAAGTTTCCAATGGGCAAGCAATCGTTCGATGGCCTAATCAGAAGGTGAAAGGATTTCAGGGCAACAAGAATAAGTATTGCCACTGATACCAGAATAGATCACTAGGCAAGTGGTACGTGAATTACATACAAAGTCAAGCGCGAGGAATAACTTTGACAACAAGGTGTACAGGGGAGTCAGGTTTTGATCCTGGGACTTGTGCGTTATGGGCCCACCAAGTGGGTTAAAAGTAGTAAGGGCGATGACATCTTGCATGGTCATGATAGCAATGCAGACCAGAGCTTAGCCCGTCAGTTATGTTGGCAACAGCGTCAGTACCAAGGGCGAGGGACGAAGAGAACCATTTTCCTGCTCGCTGAACGAGGCAGACCAATAGGCAAAATTCTCGTCCATCGGTGGTTACCGGAATTTCATCAACAAAAGTAACAGGGTCTTACTGACAGAGTGGTACACCGAGGTGTTTACATAAGCATGAGAATATTACTGCTTAGATCATAGAGATCACAAGAAAGGTTAAATCAAACAATGGAAAGGGAAATATGATTATCAGATTTAAATAGAACAATGGAAAGGGAAATGTGTTTAAACACATATCTCGAGGGTATATCCTTCCCAAGGACAAGAAGAGTATGATATCCATGACCGGATATAATGTAGAAAACTCTTTAGATATGGTGATAGAAATTTCATGACATTACCCATACAGTGGTGTTTGGGTAGTTGAGCAGGAAACATTTAGTATTGGGCTTGAAATGTTCTTGTTGAAAGTCGGAGTACCAAAGACATGCTTTGAAATAGCATTGAAATGGTCTTTAAGCAAAGGTCAGACTTTGGAAACACAAAGGATCCATCAGGAATAACTTGTAGAATAAGTCTTACGATTTCCTCATGGAAGAATGGATAACCTTACTGAAAAGGAATCTATAACAATAGGGCCTCCGATTAGGTGTGCTAGGCATGATATCACCTTACCGGGTCATATAAAGACCATTGTTATTACTCTTGGAAATATTGTTCCCAACCATCACATCTAACCGAGATTCAGTTCTGATTGATGTCAGGATACCTCATACTCATGATACCTGAGAAGAAAAGGTGCAACACAAATTGATGAGATGACATTGTAAGACTCTCGGTAAATGAACTATGGAAGCAAGTTCTGAATAATGAGTTCATTATTAAAATCAAGGAGAGAATGAGGATGTGGCTGATGAACTCAGCGACAATTCATCGAGATTTTCAAAAGATGGATTTCCACATTTATGTGAACAAGGAGATAACATTTTTCGGATCAAATAATATAAGGATGCATGCTTGGGGAAAACATACACAATTAAGCATTGGTTGAAACTTGCACCCAAAATATGGTCTTAGGTAGCATGATCAATGTTAGAAAGGTGATTCGATAACCAATGGTCTAAGAATGAAATAACAACCATTAACTTCAAAGCAATAGGGTTGCTAGAAGTTTTAAAGTCGCACATCATAGTTCAATTGTCGGTTTTCTGGTTAGAAACAACACGGGGCCAAGGAATGAACGGATATGGTAAGAAGTATCACTTGTATCTAGATCTCTTAAGAGGTGGTGAAATCCTCATGATATTATTGACATAAAAGATGGTAATACTCCAAGGTAAGGAGGAACAAATGATGGGTAGCAAGGAACTCAAGGTATAACACAAAACACGAACAAGTTTGTGTTGGAGGGAAGGCAATAAGTTGTCGATGATAACACAAATCATCAAGGGCAAGGATGGTCTTTCCCATCATGAATTCAATTGATATTCTGGAAGAGCTTAGGATGTTGAAGATGACCACGACACAGTGGTCGGAAGATTTTATGAAGATGTAATCGATCATCGATGTCATCAAGCAAAAGGGAGGGTGAAGCAAAAGTTATCAGAACCATGGGTATGAAACAAACTCGAAATCAAGTTTGTTATTCAAGGAGAAAAGATATGACAAGGAAGATTGACGTAAGATTATCTCACGGTCAAAATTTGTGCTCCGTGAAGAAAGACCAGGTAGCACAGTTAAAATCATCACGATAATGATATAGCCAAACAAGTTAAGAATGACGTGATAGGGTACAATCCATAAGTAAAGAAGATTACTAAAGGTTGTTGAACCGTAGTGCGGACTCGGTTCAGTTATCGGTGTCTGTTTAATAACTTAGAGCTCGTGAAAAGTGGAATCAGTGAAAATGCAGTACTTGAGGAAGAACTCAAAAGTTATGCAGTTCATGATAATCTCGAGATACCAGGGGGTAATACTCGACGACAGATCAAAGTAGAGGTCGGACTAGGGTATTGCTCTGCAGAAGATAAGTGCTTAAACTTGCACGAGAAATGGTATTTAAATGAGAACATGGTCGGAACCACGATTGCAAAAGATCAATTGACAGATACCAAATGATATTATATCAAGGGAGTAACTATTATTACAAGAAGCTTCCATGATAGGGTATACATTGTGTCCATGGGCATGAACACAAAGTTCAAGGTCGACTCCCACTTCTTTAATGTAAAACATTCCATTCACCTCTCGTATTTCGAAAATGACATTAGTTGTTGAATGTTTTTACTTGGTGCAATACTAGATAATTATGACCCGTGAAATCTTTCGGGTTCACATGGATTAGGGAAGGCGTGGGTTCAACCCATTAGGGCATCTTAGGAACATATACCACAAATTTCGGAGTAAATTATACAGGCTCGAAAGTAGAGCATGGTTCACAAAGCAGAGGATACAATTTACCAAAGGCACTATGTAGATGAAAGGCTCACAATGTTTAATGAATATGAAGGACGGTGTCGAACAAAATCCAACAAAGGATCTAGTGGTCCAAAAGGGATCTGATGTGAGTACCGGTACTCGACCAAAGGAAGAAAGAATGCAAGGAGATTAGTTTATGGAAACAACTAACTAACTCAAAGCTCAAATGCAAAGGAATTATCAATTCCATGACAAGGGGTCAGAAGAAATGCTCTGATTAGGGATGGATAAGATGAATAGCCTTAGGGGTACAATCAACGACAATTTGATTGGTCGAGATCCAGCTCGTGTTCAAAATGGCGTCTGAGCTGGAGGAATGAATTCTAAGATTCTTCTGAGGTTTGCAATCAATCGCAGCACATTGAATCAATGGACTCAAAATGATGGTGGCAAAGGATGACATAAAGATTACTATACTTATGGGATTAACCATAATGCAAGCAAGCAAGAATTTCAAGAGCAATAAGCTGCTGAGGATTTTCGGAAGATCAAGTAGTATTTCGAAGACTTTGGTGAAACACATGAACAATTGGGGATGAATGGATACTCAGTAAGTGCAAGAATTATCCATAGGGGTATTCAGGTGGCTTAGAACTGCAAGGCAGTAGGCACAAAGTTTTCTAGGAGCAATAGAGAGAATATCGGGGTATCTTGTAATAACAAGATCAATTCGGAGTAATAGTATGAACAACAAGTGTATGTCGTTATCCAGATGGATATATCAGTATTAGGGGATTGAAAAATCAGAGGGCACAAGGATCTCGGGAATGATCGAAGAGTATCTTCAATATCTTCCGGGGAAACACAAATATCTTGATACCCGTTTCTCTCTGCCACGGCCAGTTCATTGAATATCTTCATTATTGCCTTTCACTTGCATGACCGAATGATATGAAAATAATAATAGTGCAAGAGTGTCGTGGACTAAGCTGGAATCTGTAAAACATTTTATACAATAGGAGAAGACAAGGTAAAATGGTCTCTTCATTAGATCAATAGTTATTTAAATGAGAGCCACTCAACATTTTCATCGTGGTCTTTGATACGTCTCCAACGTATCTATAATTTTTTATTGCTCCATGCTATATTATCTACTGTTTTGGACATTATTGGGCTTTATTATCCACTTTTATATTATTTTGGGGCCTAACCTATTAACCGGAGGCCCAGCCTAGAATTGGTGTGTTTTTTGCCTATTTTAGGGTTTCGAAGAAAAGGAATATCAAACGAAGTCCAAACGGAATGAAACCTTCGGGAACATGATTTTCTCAACGAACAAGACCCGGGAGACTTGTACCCTACGTAAAGAAAGCAAACAGGAGGCCACGAGGTAGGGGGGCGCGCCCACCCCCACCAGGCGCGCCCTCCACCCTCGTGGGCCCCTGTTGCTCCACCGACGTACTCCTTCCTCCTATATATATCCACGTACACCCAAACGATCAGATACGGAGCCAAAACCCAAATTCCACCGCCGCAACATTCTATATCCACAAGATCCCATCTTGGGGCCTGTTTCGGAGCTCCGCCGGAGGGGGCATCGATCACGGAGGGCTTCTACATCAACACCATAGCCCCTCCGATGAAGTGTGAGTAGTTTACCTCAGACCTACGGGTCCATAGTTAGTAGCTAGATGGCTTCTTATCTCTTTTTGGATCTCAATACAATGTTCTCCCCCTCTCTTGTGGAGAACTATTCGATGTAATCTTCTTTTTACGGTGTGTTTGTTGAGACCGATGAATTGTGGGTTTATGATCAAGTCTATCTATGAACAATATTTGAATCTTCTCTGAATCCTTTTATGTATGATTGGTTATCTTTGTAAGTCTCTTAGAATTATCAGTTTGGTTTGGCCTACTAGATTGATCTTTCTTGCATGGGAGAAGTGCTTAGCTTTGGGTTCAATCTTGCGGTGTCCTTTCCCGGTGACAGTAGGGGCAGCAAAGCACGTATTGTATTGTTGCGATCGAGGATAACAAGATGGGGTTTTCTTCATATTGCATGAGTCTATCCCTCTACATCATGTCATCTTGCTTAAGGCGTTACTCTGTTTTTAACTTAATACTCTAGATGCATGCTGGATAGCGGTCGATGAGTGGAGTAATAGTAGTAGATGCAGGCAGGAGTCAGTCTACTTTTCTTGGACGTGATATATACATGATCATACCTAGATATTCTCATAACTCTGCTCAATTATAGCAATTGCTCAACAGTAATTTGTTCACCCACCATAGAATACTTATGCTCTCGAGAGAAGCCACTAGTGAAACCTATGGCCCCCGGGTCTATCTTTATCATATTGATCTCCTACTACTTTGTTATTTCCTTTTCCATTTACTTTGCCTTTATTTTACTTTTGCATCTTTTATCATAAAAATACCAAAAATATTATCTTATCACATCTATCAGATCTCACTCTTGTAATTGGCCTTATAGGGATTGACAACCCCTATTTGCGTTGGTTGCGAGGATTTATTTGTTTTGTGCAGGTACGAGGGACTCACGCGTAGCCTCCTACTGGATTGATACCTTGGATCTCAAAAACTGAGGGAAATACTTACGCTACTTTGCTGCATCATCCCTTCCTCTTCGGGGAAAACCAACGCAGTGCTCAATAGGTAGCAAGAAGGATTTCTGGCGCCGTTGCCGGGGAGGTCTACGCAAAAGTCAACATACCAAGTACCCATCACATACCCTTATCTCCCGCATTACATTATTTGCCATTTTCCTCTCGTTTTCCTCTCCCCCACTTCACCCTTGCCGTTTTATTCGCCCTCTCTCTCTATCCTCCCTCTCTTTCCCTATTTGCCTCTTTTTGCCTGCTTGCCTTCTGTTTGCTTGTGTGTTAGTTTGTTTGCTTGTCGCTATGTATGGTCCTTTACCTTCTGCCTCTATGTCTGAAATTGGGGAAACTATTGTCGATAATAATTCTGATGCTCCTACTAAAAACCCACTATCACAAAAAGATTCCGTGTTAGTAATGGTAATATTATTGGAAAAAGAGTTATTCAAGATTTCTTTATTTGTGCTGGTGCTTTACCTTCTATGGGTACTTCTATCCTTCATAGAACTAGTAGTCTTGCGGACAATATTGTCATGCTTGTAGTTGAACTTGAAAGACAATTCATCCACATGCATCCTTCCATACAAAGCATTTTTCTGGAATTTTCTAATATTGAGCATTCTTCTGTTAAGCGTTCCGCTACTATCTTTTTTGCTCATGAGTTTAGATTCATCATCAAATAGGCCAAATAAATCTTTGCACATTATAGGGTGGACGCTTGCCGTCCTCCCATAGAGGCTATCCTCTTTGATCAAGAAGAAATAATGCATTTTCAATCTCTAGACTATGTTGCTTTCAATAAAAATCTTAGCAAAAGGGTTCCTACCAATGTTTTAGTTGACAGAATCTCTAAACTTAATGATGATTTGGCTATTAGAAATAATGAACTAGGATATTCTCTTGAATATAGGCTCACAAAGTTCTGTCAAAAGAATGCTTATAATGATGAATTGGTTGTGCAATATGAAGGACCAAAGGAGGAACCTATACCTCCCAAGGTTGATCTTGGGGACTTTTGTCCCATTAAATTTAGCCCTTTCGATTACTTTTGCTTGCCTCAAAGAAAACTTGCCGCCGAACGTAGAGAATATTAGATGAGTTTTAATAATCTATCTTACTATTATGGCAATACCTAGATCTATTCTTGCTTGTTATGCCTAGCTAGGGGCGTTAAACGATAGTGCTTGTTGGGAGGCAACCCAATTTTATTTTTATTCCTTGCTTTTTGCTCCTGTTTAGTAATAAATAATTTATCTAGCCTCTGTTTTGGTTGTGTTTTTTGTGTTTAATTAGTGTTTGTACCAAGTAGAACCGTTGGGAAGACTTGGGGAAAGTCTTGTTGAACTGGCTGTAAAAAACAGAAACTTTAGCGCTCACGAGAACTACTTCCATTTCTATTTGGAAAGTCCTATTTAGTTAATTCTTTTTTAAGATGATTAATATATAAATTCCTCACGTACAGCAATTTATTTTAGAATTTTTGGGGGTCCAGATCTTGCGCTAGCTACAGATTACTACAGACGGTTCTGTTTTTGACAGATTCTGTTTTTCGTATGTTGTTTGCTTATTTTGATGAATCTATGGCTAGTAAAATAGTTTATAAACCATAGAGAAGTTGGAATACAGTAGGTATAACACCAATATAAATAAAGAATGAGTTCATTAACGGAGCTCACGAGATTTTCTACTTTAAGTTTTGTGTTGTGAAGTTTTCAAGTTTTGGGTAAAGATTTGATGGATTATGGAACAAGGAGTGGCAAGAGCCTAAGCTTGGGGATGGCCATGGCACCCCCAAGATAATCTAAGGACACCTAAACGCCAAAGCTTGGGGATAACCCGAAAGGCATCCCCTCTTTCGTCTACTTCTATCGGTAACTTTACTTGGAGCTATATTTTTATTCGCCACATGATATGTGTTTTTCTTGGAGCGTATTGTATTATTTGAGTCTTTACTTTTTAGTTTAACATAATCATCCTTGCTGTACACACCTTTTGAGAGATCCATACATGATTTAGAATTTGTTAGAATACTCTATGTGCTTCGCTTATATCTTTTGAGTTATATAATTTTGCTCTAGTACTTCACTTATATCTTTTAGAGCACGGTGGTGGATTTGTTCTATAGAAACTATTGATCTCTCATGCTTCACTTAGATTATTTTGAGAGTCTTAATAGCATGGTAATTTTATTAAAATCCAAATATGCTAGGTATTCAAAGTTACTAAAATTTTCTTAAGAGTGTTTTGAATACTAAGAGAAGTTTGATGCTTGATGATTGTTTTGAGATATGGAGGTAATAATATCAAAGTCGTGCTAGTTGAGTAGTTGTGAAATTGAGAAATAATTGTGTTGAAGTTTGCAAGTCCCATAACATGCACGTATGGTAAATGTTATGCAACAAATTTGAAGCATGCGGTGTTATTTGATTTTCTTCCTTATGAGTGGCGGTCGGGGACGAGCGATGGTCTTTTCCTACCAATCTATCCCCCTAGGAGCATGCGCGTAGTAACAAGGTTTTCGATGACTTGTAGATTTTTGCAATAAGTATGTGAGTTCTTTATGACTAATGTTGAGTCCATGGATTATACGCACTCCCACCCTCCCATCCTTGCTAGCCTCTTTGGTACCGTGCATTGCCCTTTCTCACATTGAGAGTTGGCGCAAACTTCGCCGGTGCATCCAAACCCCGTGATATGATACGCTCTTTCACACATAAACCTCCTTATATCTTCCTCAAAACAGCCACCATACCTACCTATTATGGCATTTCCATATCCATTCCGAGATATATTGTCATGCAACTTCCCATCATTCTGTTAATCATGACACATTCATCATTGTCATATTGCTTAGCATGATCATGTAGTTGACATAGTATTTGTGGAAAAGCCACCATTCATAATTCTTTCATACATGTCACTCTTGATTCATTGCATATCCCGGTACACCGCCGGAGGCATTCATATAGAGTCATCTTTGTTCTAGTATGCAGTTGTAATCATTGAGTTGTAAATAAATAGAAGTGTGGTGATCATCATTTTCTAGAGCATTGTCCCAAGTGAGGAATATAAAAAAGAGAAAGGCCATAAAAAAGAAAAATGAGGGAAACAGAGAGAAGGGACAATGTTACTATCCTTTGCCACACTTGTGCTTCAAAGTAGCACCGTAAACTTCATGATAGAGAGTCTCTTGTTTTGTCACTTTCATATACTAGTGGGAATTTTTCATTATAGAACTTGGCTTGTATATTCCAAAAATGGGCCTCCTCAAGTGCCCTAGGTCTTCATGAGCAAGCAAGTTGGATGCACACCCACAAGTTTCTTTTGTTGAGCTTTCATACATTTATAGCTCTAGTGCATCCGTTGCATGGCAATCCCTACTCCTTGAATTAACATCAATCGGTGGGCATCTCCATAGCCCATTGATTAGCCTTGTTGATGTGAGACTTTCTCCTTTTTTGTCTTCTCCACATAACCCCCCTCATTATATTCTATTCCACCCATAGTGCTATGTCCATGGCTCACGCTCATATATTGCGTGAAAGTTTATAGGTTTGAGATTACTAAAGTATGAAACAATTGTTTGGCTTGTCATCTGGGTTGTGCATGATGAGAGCATTCTTGTGTGATGAAAATGAAACATGACTAAACTATATGATTTTGTAGGGATGAACTTTCTTTGGCCGTGTTATTTTGAGAAGACATAATTGCTTAGTTAGTATGCTTGAAGTATTATTATTTTTATATCAATATGAACTTTTGTCTTGAATCTTTCGGATCTGGATATTCATACCACAATTAAGAACAATTACATGAAAATTATGCCAAGTAGCACTCCGCATCAAAAATTCTGTTTTTATCATTTACCTACTCGAGGACGAGCAGGAATTAAGCTTGGGGATGCTTGATACGTCTCCAACGTATCTATAATTTTTGATTGCTCCATGCTATATTATCTACTGTTTTGGACATTATTGGGCTTTATTACCCACTTCTATATTATTTTTGGGACTAACCTATTAACCGGAGGCCCAGCCTAGAATTGCTGTTTTTGCCTATTTTAGGGTTTCGAAGAAAAGGAATATCAAACGGAGTCCAAACAGAATGAAACCTTCGTGAACGTGATTTTCTCAACAAACAAGACCCGGGAGACTTGGACCCTATGTCAAGAAAGGAAACAAGAGGCCACGAGGTAGGGGGCACGCCCACCCCCCCAGGCGCGCCCTCCACCCTCGTGGGCCCCCTGTTGCTCTACCGACGTACTCCTTCCTCTTATATATATATATATATCCACGTACCCCCAAACGATCAGATACAAAGCCAAAAACCTAATTCCACCGCTGAAACTTTCTGTATCCACGAGATCCCATCTTCGGGCCTGTTCCGGAGCTCCACGGGAGGGGGCATTAAAACGGAGGGCTTCTACATCGACACCATAGCCCCTCTGATGAAGTGTGAGTAGTTTACCTCAGACCTTCGGGTCCATAGTTATTAGCTAGATGGCTTCTTGTCTCTCTTTGATCTTCAATACAACGTTCTCCCCCTCTGTTGTGGAGAACTATTCGATGTAATCTTCTTTTTGTGGTGTTTTTGTTGAGACCGATGAATTGTGGGTTTATGATCAAGTCTATCTATGAACAATATTTGAATCTTCTCTGAATTCTTTTATGTATGATTGGTTATCTTTGCAAGTCTCTTCGAATTATCAGTTTGGTTTGGCCTACTAGATTGATCTTTCTTGCAATGGGAGAAGTGCTTAGCTTTGGGTTCAATCTTGCGGTGTCCTTTCCCAGTGACAGTAGGGGCAGCAAGGCACGTACTGTATTCTTGCCATCGAGGATAACAAGATGAGGTTTTCTTCATATTGCATGAGTCTATCCCTCTACATCATGTCATCTTGCTTAAGGCGTTACTCTGTTTTTAACCTAATACTCTAGATGCATGCTGGATAGCGGTTGATGAGTGGAGTAATAGTAGTAGATGCAGGCAGGAGTCGGTCTACTTATCTCGGGCGTGATGCCTATATACATAATCATACCTAGATATTCTCATAACTATGCTCAATTCTGTCAATTTCTCAACAGTAATTTGTTCACCCACCTTAGAATACTTATGCTCTCGAGAGAAGCCAATAGTGAAACCTATGGCCCCCGGGTCTATCTTTATCATATTGATCTCCTACTACTTAGTTATTTCCTTTGCTATTTACTTTGCCTTTATTTTACTTTGCATCTTTTATCATAAAAATACCAAATATATTATCTTATCATATCTATCAGATCTCACTCTCGTAAGTGGCCTTATAGGCATTGAAAACCCCTATTTGCGTTGGTTGTGAGTATTTATTTGTTTTTTGCAGGTACGAGGGACTCGCCGCATAGCCTCCTACTGTATTGATACCTTGGTTCTCAAAAACTGAGGGAAATACTTACGCTACTTTGCTGCATCATCCCTTCCTCTTCGGGGAAAACCAACGCAGTGCTCAAGAGGTAGCAGTCTTCTCCTTGGTACAACTCGAAAGAAAATAAAATAAATTCAGAGAAACCCACTGAAATATTTTTGGAGTTTTTGGTTTTCTTGAACAAGCAAATGAAAGGGAAAAGCAGAAACGAGAAAAACTATTTACACGGGAGAGCTCCGAACAAACAAAAGAAGAACAAGGAAATCTTTTTGGGTTTTTCTTTTTAATATTATAGCTAAGCATGCATAGAAAGTAAAGTAACTACAACTAATTTTTTTGGTTTTTATAAGATGTTTCAAACACATAAGAAGAAAGCAATAAAAAAATTAACCACGGATGATACAATGAAAAAGTGTGAACATTGACAAATGGAATAAGTCGACATGAATGTAATGTCGGTGAGAAACACGTACTCCCCCAAGCTTAGGCTTTTGGCCTAACTTGCTAATCGATCAGTAGTCTAGATAGTAGTCGGTGTGGTAGCTCACGGCGGCTCTCGGTGCGGATGCATCGTCCTATCGTGCTGCCTCCACTGCTGTGTTGTGAGCTCAGGCCTCGCTCTCAAGAACAAAATATCTTTCTTTGCTATGATAGTCAAAAAGAGCAGGCGCTGGCAAATATGTGTGCACCACAAATGTTTGGTTAAACAACTGATTGTATGTGAAGTTATGAATTTTTCCTTTGAGGATCTTATGACTTTATAAAGCATCAAAGTCTAAATACTACGTGGGTAGGATAGGGTCAAAGGGCCAAGGTGAAACGCCCAGCCCTCGGGCTAAACGCGTAGCATAAATTCCACCATATAAACTGCCACTATTAGCGTTATGCCGCAGTCTGCGTGCAACAATCACAGCAAGATTATAACTCCTTTCACCGGTGAGAGTGGTGCGTATGCGGCTCAAGTCTGGAGCACAGTGTGTGCTATAGTCTTACTTGCCGACTATACATTTCACGTTAGATAATGCAAAATACTGAATTGTGGGAAAATGAATGCTCTTTATTCTACCTTGTGTCACTCCCCTCGTCTCACCGTAGCAAAGACTAGTCAAGAATGATTGGTACTTAGCTCTTGGCGGTTCGTCAAGCGAACCCCAAAAAGGGAGTTTGCAGTGGTGAGCAAAACTCTCTAGTGAGATTGTAAATGAATTTTCATAAAGCTTAAATGACACCCTAGACTCACGGGGATGGAACTTAAATCCTTTGACAAATGATTTGGTAAGAGTGTGGCGTTGCTCACACTAATCTGAAATGTAGGGACCGAGGCTGGCATTGTGAACATATTTCTCAAATTCCTCCTTAATGCCCACATGCATCGTATAATCATTGCAAGGCCATAAGAATGTTTTGGTGGCTACATCTCGAATGGAACTTTCACTTGGTTCGACATAAGACGGACGAACGGAGTTGTCACTAGAAGATGCCCCCGAGGATCTCCTCCTCGAAGAACTTGTTCCAAATATGTTCATCATGTTCGCATACAATTTTCTGAAAATTTTTGAGTGACAAAAGTTTATCAACAAAACTTTATAAGATTGATAGCAACTAATCATAGGGATACATAGAACCATAGAAAGCATTCAAACTACTTAGAACTCTAAGAATTCAACATGCAAGCTCATCTACAGCAGCACCAAGAGTAGCTAATTATTCAAAATATAAACCACTAAAACAAAATTAATTGGACAAGTCACATACCAAGCAACAATCGCCAGAAATAGTTTCGGAAACGGAGCTTCGAGCAAAGAGATCGAAATCCGCAGGTTTGAGAGCAAGAACAAGGGAGAGAGAGCAATCACTACTACGGGATGGTCCAAACGCGACACTAAGATCAGAGACCCTTCGACGAAACTGTGTGTGATGCCATAATCGCAAATGGGGGTGTAAAAACCGTCAAAAAAGGTGCAAAAGTTTGCGATGACGGATGCATCAAACACGGTTCAGATTTTAGTTGCGTGTGCCTTGCAGGGCATACGGTTCAGTTCAATTAAATTTTTGGGATGAGGAGGAACAAAAGAAATAGGCAGCCAGATGAAGGCGTGTGTGATATATAGCATACGGTTCACTAGGATGAACTGTGTGTGATTAGGCAACACAATGGAAACGGTTCAACTGAACAAGATGTGTGTGATACGCGGCAAACAGGTCTGTAATCAGAAATGTGTGCGAAGACCAATAATAACACAAACGATTGCTGGTAATAAGCCATGGGATTTGCTCTGTCTACAGTAGAATAATGTGTATATATATATATAACTAAAATAAACATCCAATTACATAAGTGACTATATAGATCATTCGCACATGCCTCAATAAACAATCGCGTGCATTCTAAAGTAGGAGAAACGATCGTCTAGTCATCTACTTCTTGTGACGCTCCTGCCACTGCTATGTGGCTCGATCCCTCGTCTAGGTCAGGAAGAAGACAGCTCCTCTTGTTAACGATCCGCATGTACATCTTGTAACTTGCATACGCGTCCATGGCCGCATACGACATGTTGTTCATCCAGTCTCTTATGCCACACACTGTGCCAGGCATTCCTGTCCTTATTGCTCCCATTCTTCATCTTCATGTAGTAGGGGTCGATGATGGCCGAGGCGAGGTCAACCAAAGAGTTCAGTTTGTTTTTGTCGCTGCCCCAGACCTTGTAGTGGCTTTGGATGTTGACAAGATTTGGGGCATTTCAAGCATGAAACCTTGAGCGCTTATAGATCGTTGGTGGTGTCGACCGTAGTGAAACTGTAGTCGGAGCTGTAGATAAACCTAGAGAAACGCTCGCAAGGCATTGCGGCCTGGTGGTAGTGGTATACGAGGATGTCATGTCGCATGCACAACTGGGCGACAGCAACCTTCTGATCGTGCCCGGCACGACCCATGGTGTACTCGAGGTCGAAGCCGACCACTTGGTACTTGTCCTCGGCAAGGAACTGCTCCATAGTTTTGATGGAGCTTTCCATCGAGACTGGATCGGTCGAGTACACCACCGAGAGAGCCTTCCCCCTCACGTGGGTGTCCACGACGTGTTGCGTGGTGAACTGCCCGCCGTTGTCATCGTCGGTCGCTGGGAGCGCCATTGGAGCCACGGGGAGCGCCATTGGAACCACTGGATACCCTCCCTGTATGTGTCATCGTGGGTGTGCTTATTGTGTCATGTCAGACGAGAGATGAAGGTAAATGGCCGCAGGAATAAAAGGGGGCCGGGTGGCGTTGATTCTCGGCGCGTGCCGCATGGAAGTTTTTGCAGCGGGTAACTGCATCGTCGCGCCGCACCCGGCGCAACCGCATGCACACGAACGTGTGTGATCGTGCGCCGACCCCAAACACAAGCAGCGCGTGTGGAGGGACGAGGGCAGAGCACCCGGAGGGATGCGAGAGCAGAGTGCGCGTGGCGGGATGCGAGCAGAGCATGCCGCGGCCGCCTGGACCGCAAGCAACTACACGCATAGCTGGATGTCCTCACTGTACATGCAGGAAATGGTCGCCTACAAGCCGGCCGACAGTTGTGTCACTGCGTAGAGAGCGGCCTGTGCTACTGCCTCTGTCTAGTCTATAGTCCCCTCTATATTCTGTGCCATACTTTGCCCTCAAATTTAAGCAAAAAATTCTTAATGCATGTTATAAAAATTAAATAATTGGAAACTATGTTCAAATACGAATCCAACTATATAATCTTTGGCGACATGCATTCGTATTTTATTAGCTAAATCATACTTATAAACCAAGACGGGGGTATAGTAGGTAATTAAATTGCAATAGTTTTTTTATTAACCGCATATGCATGTGGCCTTTCGTCCTCCTCTCGCACGTCTTGTCACCCCGCCGCCGCAGACGGCTTACAGCGCAAGCTTGCGCGGGGCCATTCTTTTGGACAAACAGTGGCGCCAATGAATCGTCGGTGAGCCTGTTCCCGCGCAAGCTTCCCACCTGACTCGGTGAAATCCCCCAAAATCTCGATGCTTACTGGCCTGCTATAAAAACCCTCATGGCCGGTGATTCCTGCGTCGCATTTTCCGCTCCCTTCCTGTAGCTTATCTCGTCTTCTTCTCCCACAATCACCAATGGCACCGGTCCATCGTCGTCGCTCAGCCACTCTGCCATCATTAGAGGACAGCTCCAGCTAGGAGGCTACACCGCGGCGGCGCATTCCCCGGCATAGTGTAGTGCGCGTGGCGTCCCTGTTGGGTGTGCGCGGAACACCCACCACACGCTCATCCGCCGGTGCCCGTCGACAGCTGTTGCCGGCCGCTCTTGCCGCCACACCACCCTCGAAAGCCAGGGTCATCGCCCGCTCCACCGCCGCGGCCCAAAGCTGGGAGGTGGCCGTCGTGGCCGCCACCCCACTGCCAGACGCTGTGGCTATCACCCGCTCCACCACCGCGGCCCGAAGGCGGGAGTTGGTGGTCATGGCCGCCACCCCGTCGTCGGCCGTCGTGGCCGCCAGCCCACCATCGACCGCCGGGGTCATTAGCCGCTCCGCCACCGTCGCCCAAAGGCAGGAGGTAGAGGTGGATGCCCTCACATGCGTCAGCGACCTTGCGCGCTACACTGAGTTCCTGCGGGAGCAGGAGGAGCGCCCCGTCGAGCACGAAAAGAGCCTTACCGCCACCGTGGTCATGCACACGCTGCCTCAGAGGCGAGGAACCAGGAGATCTACAAGGAGAACCACATCTTCGAGAGGGGTCGTCTGGAGCGGCATAGGCATTCGAGGTGAGTGTCGCTGAAGCTGCAACAGTGGCAGGCACCGTATTGCGGTTGCCCAGCTCGTCGGTAGGCTCCTCCTCCTCCACCTCTTACTAAGCGCACTTGGTAGAGGAGAGGTAGCCGGAAGTAGTAAAAAGCCCCTCCGCAGTAGTAGTATTTAGGGGCTATTTTGTTCAGTTCATCTGACTATAGATGTGGTGGAACTGTACAACATACTTAAAATTAGCTAGTATATATAGTTGAACTATCTATTTCAGTACGTGGTTGGCAACAATTGGGGAAAAGTTTGGTCGGTTCAGCTGTCAAGTTGAACTGTTTGTATAAGTTAAGAATGAATGCTAATATATGAATGAAATCTGTGCTTAATTACTAAATTTTAGTTGCAAAAATTAGATACTGCTAGTGATTTTTAGCTTCATATTTTGACAAATCGCAGTGTTATAAGGTTGACAAATAGCAATGTTAGTAGATCATCAAATGTCAATCTTTCCAGTTTGACAAATGGTGACATACCCAATATGATAGATGCAAATCGCACCAAATTGTTTGTAAGTGGTTGCACACGGGTCATCCAAAAGAATCGTTTGCGTTGAACAGATGCACAAATCCCGCTCTCACTTTGCATGATGTCGTCCCAGGGTCGATGGGCTTGGGGTGGGAGGACGGCAGCTGGCGGCGCTGAGAGGTAGCATTCGACGGCGGCGTCCCATGCCACTGAGGGGGGGGCGCCCACGGAGAGGAAGGCGGGCAGCCATCAAAGTCAAAGGGCTCGCTTCCCAGTGAGCCTGTGCAGCGTATAGCTCGCACGCTTCCCGGTGATGCTACGCATTCGAGGACATCTTGCACTCCTCTCGGTTAGCCTGTGCACCGGACTACGCTTGCACGCCTCCGGTTCAGTCAAGGTCAAGCAGCTGTCCGCACGGCACCTCCTACAGCCATTAAAACCAAGACGCGTGGCATCACGTGAATGGTTAACAGAATGCACACGGTTTGTATTATACAAATGTTTGAGATATTAAAGTGGCAGCTATTTTTTCAAAATGCCTTTCTTGGCTGTCATTATTCGAGTGCGCCTTCTCTCAAAATGGACACGAGATATACCACATCATGTTGGGTGCCATTCCATGATAGCATGCCATGTTTCATTAATTTCAGATGAATTTTGGATTTACTAGAATTTAAAAACCAGGCATCTCAATGTTTTGCCGGCAATCAACGGTGCCCTGGTGTTTGAAGTTCATTCTCATTTCTTGCATGGGACCTAAGGATGCACCCAAGGACACATATTTGATTTTTCAACCAACTTCTATGCACTTGAGCATGTGCATGTAGTTCAAATTAGAATTACGCACATAAATGCATTGAAAACTCAGTTAATGCATAAAAATGTCCAAACGAACCCCGAAAAATCACAAAAATTGACACAACACTCTTGTTGTTCTATGTTGACACGAGAAATTTTTTGGAAGCAATAAGAGGCAATTATATCGTTTCGTCCCCAAAGGTGGGACATTCCCTTCTGAAACCATCATGCTTGTTGTGAGAAGCTCTGGTTTGTGAGAAGCATATACCCAAACCTGCCCCAAACAGGACAAAAAATTTTACCACGGCATGTTGATGCCGCTCCATGAAAGCATGCCAAGTTTCATGAATTTCAGACGAGTTTTGGATTTACTAGAATTTAAAAACCAAGCATCTCAATGTTTTGCTGGCAATCAACGGTGCCCTAGTGTTTGACTTTCATTCCCATTTCTTGCATGGGACCTAAGCATGCACCCAAGGACACAGCTCTGATTTTGCAACCAATTTATATGCACTGGAGCATGTGCATGTAGTTCAAATTTGAATTATGCACATAAATGCATTGAAAACTCAGTTAATGTATAAAAGTGTCCAAACGAACCCCGAAAATCACAAAAATTGACGCAATACTCCAGTTGTTCTATGTTGACATGAGAAAAAAATTGGAAGCAATAAGAGGCAATGGATATCGTTTCGTCGCCAAAGGTGGGACGTTCCCTACCCAAACCATCATGGTTGTTGTGAGAAGCTCTGGTTTTGAGAAGCATATACACAAACCTGCCCCAAATGGGACAAAATTTTTACCAAGACATGTTGATGCCGCTCCATGATAGCATGCCAAGTTTCATGAATTTGAGACGAGTTTTGGATTTACTAGAATTTTAAAACCAGGCATCTCAATGTTTTGCCAGTAATCAACGGTGCCCAAGTGTTTGAAATTCATTCGCATTTCTTGCATGGGACCTAAGCATGCACCCAAGGACACATATTTGATTTTTCAACCAATTTATATGCACTGGAGCATGTGCATATAGTTCAAATTTGAATTGTGCACATAAATGCATTGAAAACTCAGTTAATGCATAAAAATGTCCAAACGAACCCCAAAAAATCACAAAAAATGACACAACACTCCTATTGTTCTATGTTGACACGAGAAATTTTGTGGAAGCAATGATAGGCAATGGATATCGTTTCATCCCCAAGGGTGGGACATTCCCTACCGAAACCATCATGCTTGTTGTGAGAAGCTCTGGTTTGTGAGAAGCATATACCCAAACCTGCCCCAAATGGGACAAAATTTTTACCACCGCATGTTGATGACGCTCCATGATAGCATGCCAAGTTTCATGAATTTCAGACGAGTTTTGGATTTACTAGAATTTAAAAACCTGGCATCTCAATGTTTTGGCAGCAATCAACGGTGCCTTGGTGTTTGAAATTCATTCCCATTTGTTGCATGGGACCTAAGCATGCACCCAAGGACACATATTTGATTTTTCAACCAATTTATATGCACTGGAGCATGTGCATGTAGTTCAAATTTGAATTATGCACATAAATACATTGGAAACTCAGTTAATGCATACAAAATGTCCAAACAAAACCCAAAAAATCACAAAAATTGATACAACACTCCTGTTGTTCTATGTTGACACGAGAAATTTTTTGGAAGCAATAAGAGGCAATGGATATCGTTTCGTCCCCAAAGGTGGGATGTTCCCTACCGAAACCTTGATGCTTGTTGTGAGAAGCTCTGGTTTGTGAGAAGCATGTACCCGAACCTACCCCAAATGGGACTAATTTTTTACCACGGCATGTTGACGCCACTCCATGATAGCATGCCAAGTTTCATGAATTTTACACGAGTTTTGGATTTACTAGAATTTAAAAACCAGGTATCTCAATCTTTGCGGCCGAGTGAAGGTGGCAATGTGTTTGACATTCATTCCCATTTCTTGCATGGGACCTAATTAAGTAGGCAACCAAGGACACATATTTAAATTTTCAACTAATTTATATGCATTAGAGCATGTGCACGTAGTTCAAATTTGAATTATGCACATGAATGCACAGAAAACTCAGTTAATGTATAAAAATGTCCAAGCGAACCCCGAAAAATCCCAAAAGTTGACACAACACTCCTGTTGTTCTATGTTGACACTAGGAAAAAAATTGAAATCGAGAAGAGGCAACGGATATCGTTTCGTTCAGAAAGTTGAAATTTTCCCTACCGAAACCATCACACTTGTTGTGTGAGAAACTATGGTTTATGAGAATCTTATTCCCAAGCCTGCCCCAAATGGGATAAAAATTGTACCACGGCATGGTGACGCCGCTCCATAATAGCATGCCAAGTTTCATGAATTTTGGACGAAATTTGGATTTACTAGAATTACAAAAGCAAGTACGTCAACGTTTTTCGGAAAGCCACGGTGTCGTGGTGTTCAAATTTCATCCCCATTTCTTGCATGGGAGATAAGCATAAACCCATGGACACATATATGATTTGACAACCCATGTTGGTGCACCAAAGCATGTGCATGTAGTTTAATTTTGAATTGTGCACCGGAAATGGCTAGAAAACCAATTTAACGTATAAAATGTTCAAACAAACCCTGAATAATTCCAATTCTTTTACGACACACATATAGTTGCATGTTCACTCCAGATAAAAGGTCTAGCAATTCAAACACCATCCATTGTTGTTGTGACCCCAATATGTATTTCAAATCAAGTAGATCGCATACAGTTTGAGATGCAACACAAAATATCCTGGAGCACCGTCGGTGTATAGTACGCCTATGGCTTACGTGAGAAGGTGCGTCGGCTATAGTCGACAGCCGACGTCTCAAGCACACTAGCTCGCTCCCCAAAAATCATTTCACTGTTCAGTCCTCGCCGGTGAAAGATGGGCACCTGGACCCACGTCGTGAGGACAACGTCGGTGGCCAACTCTGGCGAGAGTGCGTCCACAGGCGCCATGCGCGTGCTAACAAGGTGCATGAGCGCGGTCGCAATCTGCGACCGGGCGGCCATGGCAGCCCAAACGGCCGCTGTTGCTTCTCATGTGGAGGCAGCAACATCTGGCTCAGGGATAACAACTGGCGAGAGCGGCACAGCAGCTGTCCGTTCCGCAGCGGCGACCTTAGCCCTGATGGAGGTTGCCCACAACCATGTCGAGGCCGCCCACGCCCAGCTCCTGGCGGTCACCGCACAAATCAAACGAAGCTTCTCCGACAACGTTCGGCAACCCACGGCCGAAGTGTTAGCAATCGCCGAGAGCGTTCGAGCAGCTGTCCGTTCCTCCGCCGCATACCTTGAGACGATGGAGCCCGTCCAAGCTTGTGGCGTCCTTTTCCAAAGAGACGACGGACGCGGATGGAGAGATGCTTGCCGAGTATGGTGCGATGGATGCCATGGAGCCCCTTCCCTGGGAGACCGTCGGGCGTGAGCTAGACATGGAGGCGGCGGCGGAAATCGACGAGCACCAGCCGTAGTAGTACTCTGTGTTTTGTTTAATTAAGAGCGATGGTCTATATTTTGTTAGAGTAATGTTTAGGTCAGCTAGCTCTATTTAATTGCTGAATTTCCTCAATTAAGAAGTTAGTCTCCTTTGTGTACCCAGATTATGCAATGACGTGGATGACCACTGTAACCAGGGAAATTTGAACCAAAATTTTTGACGTTCAGACTCATCACACACGGGTTAAGCTATCTGAATCATTTGTGATGTTCACATATCCTACATAGTTGTGAATAAGGGACCGTGTCTAATGACACTTTGCGCGCCAGTTTTTCGCTGAAGTGATTCCAAATTTTCGGCTTCCGCGGAAATATCTACCTCCCCGCCCCTCCCCCTTACCAAAAGCCACATTTCCCCTGTTTCCGCCTTCCTTTCCAAGTTGAAACCTTCACTCCTTGCTTGCAGCGTCGCTGCCTCCTCGCCTGCGACCCTCCTTCAGGCTGCTCGGCCTCGCCTATCCAGGCAGGTAATCCACACCCAACCCCCATCCTCCTCCTCCTTCCACATCCCACATGCCCCGACCGCCAGCGTGAGCGTGACACCTTCCGCCCAAATCACCAACCCCTCCACCAAATAAGCGCGTCCCTAAGCCATGATGCACGCAGTATAGCCAGGATCTCAAGGAGCATTTGGCAGTGGAGAAGCAAATCGCAGCTGCACGCGCAGATGAGGTCGCGATGGCTGCCATTCGTGCCGACCCCCAGATCTTGGAGGAGCACCTTGCCCTTTGCTAGCTATTCCGGTTAAACATGCTCGGTTTACCCATTGCATGTGCTGCTCCTACATTTCCCTCACAAATTCTAGTGAATTGTGCTATCTAATTTTACCATGCAATCTATTGCTGTAGTGTATATGTTCTATATGTCGTGCAGTGTGGTGCTCACTTATTAACTATTTTGTTAATTAGTTGTCGTCTTCAGTTAACTATTTGGTTCAATTCTGCAAATGTGATGTTCAATTCTTCAGGCTGCAATTTTGTATTGTCTTCCATGTGAGAAATAAATTGAATTTATCTTTACAAAATACATGAGAAACGAATACAATTGCTATATTTCCAAGTTGTCAAGCATGCTTGGTTTGGTTATACATTGTGCAATGTGGTGCTCAGTTAATGTTTGGTTCATTTGTGTTGTGGTGTTTAGTTAACTGTTTAGTTCAATTCTGCAAGGCGATGTTCAATTGCTGTGGCTGCATTCTGTTATTGTATACCATGTGAGGAATAAATCGAATTTGGCTGTACTAAATACATGAGAAACAGATACAATTGCTATATTTCCAAGTTGTTAAGCATGCTTGGTTTGGTTAACTATCTGATCTTCTATTAGGAGTATGTTATATATGCAATGTGGTGCTCAGTTAACGTTTGGTTCATTTGTTGTGGTGTTTAGTTAACTGCTTGGTTCAATTCTGCAATGCAATGTTCAATTGATGTGGCTGCATTCTGTTATTTTATACCATGTCAAGAATAAATCGAATTTGGCTGAACTCAATACATGAGAAACATATACAAGTGCTATATTTCCTAGTTCTTAATCATGATTGATTTGGATAAATGGGTTTTCCATGTGGCTTGAATTAATCTGATGAATCTGCAATGTGCTTATTTTTCATCAACATATTTTACTAATAGCATGTGAACCCTTACTTAACCTGATGACTAACTACCTTATATGTGTTGCAGGGAAACAATGGGAAGCATTGAGGTTTAAAATCGAGGTTAGGACGTGCATGGTCCGTTTTCTAATAGCACATTATTGTGCAATTGCAGGAACCATTCTAATATTTTGGTTTTTAACAATTTGGTCTTGCACATGTAGGTCCTGCTGTTAGAGGTTTTGACCCACTGTTCGACCCTTTTTGCATATGGAGAAATGAGTTGTCCATGAATATCAATCAAATCAAGAACTCAAAAAGATTGTTAGGATAAAGAAATTAGCGACCAAAAACAACAAGATCTTCGTCTGCACAATGAAGAAGACATCAGTTCACTACAAGATGGTACTAACTATTATACCTTGCCTTTTTTTATTCCTTTGCCCCATTTCTAATAAAGAGAAGATATTTATGCACATCCTTGTTATCAGGCCTTTCCAAAGCAGTTCACTGATGATTACCTCTCAACCCACCTCTATGGTTAGGAGGCGAGGAAGGTTTTCATACAACACCCATGGTTCAATATTGAAGTGTTCCTAAAGAGAACGAACGATGGACGGTCAATCATCCATAGGCACTGGCCTAAAATTGCAAGGACCTTCAACATGAATGAAGGCTCAGTATTCGCCTTCCGCTTCAGCAGTTTTCCAGATGAGATGCATCTGTCTATATACCGTCCATGATGCTAATTTCGAAAGGTTCTACATGTTGCATGTGTAACTTGGTGCTGGATTAGTTGTGTAATGGGGTAGCTGAGTGCTGAAGCTATATCATGTTGTACTCTGATGTATTTAAATTATGAAATTCTGCTTTCTTAATATGGAAATGAAATATATTATGTGCTTAATATGAATGTCAATTAGATTAATAAGTGGATTATTAATAATAGGGCAATTAGCCTGCTAATGGCGAATTAGCCTGCTAATTGGGTTTTGCTATTGCAAATGGTTGTTGAAAAAATACCGTGGGCGATGACCTCAGGCAACACATGCAGTTTATAGGAATAAACCGTGTTGGATAAATGAACAATCACACACGACTTTCTCTTGAAAAATGTTTGCGTTAGGACACCTTGCGCAAACGTTTACCACATAAAAACTGTGTGTGATGGACAACCTTTGCCACATAGTTTCTTGTATGGGTCGTGTGTGATACATTCAATAATGCAAATGATTTAATGGGGAAAATTGTGTGTGATGTACCTGTTAGCGGAAACGTTTTCCTTGGAGCGAATGTGTGGGATGTACATACGAACGGAAACATTTAGCGGGGACTAACTGTGTGGGATGTACTTGCGATCGGAAACAATTTTCCCATATAATTGTTTTTTAGCTCTACTGTACGTATTTCAATATTTGAGCGCTCGCCGGTCGCACACGACCTCATTTTGCCGAGCGTGTGTGCCAGGAGGGCATGTCCCCGACGGTTTTTGGGTCGTGTGGGAAGGACCGCCCTATCGCCCACACTCACTTGGCGACGGTTCCAAATGCCGTCGTGAAAAGGGGTTAAAACCGTTTGTTTAGGACCGACGCGTACCAGTGAATGGATAATTTTTTCTAGAGGTAGGTCATGATGTGGTGTAAAGAGATAAGTGAGGGGGGCCACGTGGGGACCACAACCCACCAGGGCGCGCCTAGGGGTCCTGGCATGCCCAGGTGGGTTGTGCCCACCTGGTGCACCTCCCTCTGATATTATTTGCACTAGAAATTTAGAAATATTCAGAAAATATCGTATTAAATTTTCAGAGCATTCTGAGAACTTTTATTTTTGGGTCATTTTTTTATTGCATGGGAAATTCAGAAAACAGACAAAACATGGCATTTTATTTATTTAACTAATAAAAACATAAAACAAAAAGTAGGGATAGAAGGTAGTGCTTACTAAATTCATCAACTTCATACCATTCAAAAATGATCCATTAATAAGGTTGGTCAAGTCTTATTAACAACCACTTTGATTAGAATGAAGCCGAAGAACTTTCGTAAATCACTAAGTTACCTGAACGGGGATATGAATGTCCCCAACAATAAGCATTTCATATTTCTTTTTGACAGTAGGTAGAGGTATTTGAAAACTTCCAATAGTGATTGTCGTAGATTTTTCAATAACATTAATACCATTCACTTGGAATTGTTTATTGGGAAAGTGCACCGTATGCTCATTACCATTGATATGAAAAGTGACATTGCTTTTATGGCAATCAATAACAACCCCTGCAGTATTCAAGAAGGGTCTACCAGGATAATCGACATGTTGTTGTCCTCGGGGATCTCAAGTATAACAAAGTCAGTCAAAATAGTAACATTAGCAACAATAATGGGCACATCCTCACAAATACCAATGGGTATGGCAGTTGATTTGTCAGCCATTTGCAAATATATTTCAGTAGGTGTGAGTTTATTCAAATCAAGTCCTTTATATAAACATAAAGGCATAACATTAACACCAGCTCCTAAATCAGACAAAGCAGTTTTCACATAATTCTTTTTGATAGAGCAAGGTATAGTTGGTATTCCCGGATCTCCAAGTTTTTTAGGTACTCCATATTTAAAAGTATAATTAGCAAGCATAGTGGATATTTCAGATACCGGTATTCTTCTCTTATTAGTGATGATGTCTTTCATATACTTTGCATAAGGAGGCATTTTCAAGATACCAGTCAAGCGAGTACGCAAAAAGACTGGCCTCAGCATTTCAGCAAAGCGTTCAAATTCTTCATCATCATTCTTTTTAGTTGACTTAGGTGGAAAAGGCATTGGTTTTTGAACTAGGGTTCTCTTTCTCTGCCATGTTTTCTAGCCACAAAGTCTTTTTATCATACCTTTTATTCTTAGGTTGTGGGTTATCAAGATCAACATGTGGTTCTAACTCAACATCATTCTCTGGTTCTTTATTATTTGGTTGAGAGTCTTCATGAACATCAACATTTTCTTTTTCATTATCACTAGGTGAGTGTTCACTATCAGGTTGAGTTTCAGCATCAGAGATTGAAGTTTCATTATCATTATCACGAGGTTTTTCTACTTCAGGTTCACTAGGAGCATGTAAAGTCCTATCAATTTTGTTTTTGTTTTTCTTTTTAGAAGAACTAGGTGCAATGGTGTTGTTCCTTTGTGAATCATGTTCTATTGTTTTTCGGTGTCTCTCGGGATAAAGTGGTTCCTCGGTCATTTTACCACCTCTAGTTGCAACTCTAACAACAAAGTCATGTATATTATTATTCATTTCATCACGCAATTCTCTTTGAGATTTAGCAACTTGTTCTAACTAGGTTTGAACCATAGATGCATGCTTTCCGACACCTCTAACATCATTTGACATTCTAAATAACAAGTCACTCAAGCGAGCAATCATATCAAAATTGTATTTCAATTGTTTCATAATATTTGCATTGAAGTGGTCGTGTTTTCTAATATAGTTTTCAAACACATAAAGACATTGGCTAGGGTGCATATTGTGAGGATTTTCATTATCATTCAACTTCATTAGAGAATTTACCTCTACCACCTTAGGCAGTGGTGGTGTATTAAGCCCATGTATTTCTTCAATATGAGGTAAAAAATTTACATCCTCACCTTTAATACCTTTTTCCTTCATAGATTTTTTTGCCTCTTGCATATCTTCAGGACTAAGATATAATATACCCCTCTTCTTCGGAGTGGGTTTAGGCAGTGGTTCAGGAAGAGTCCAATCATCGTAATTTTTCAATATATTATTCAATAATTCTTCAGCTTGCCCAAGAGTTCATTCCCTGAAAACACAACCAGCACAACTATCTAGGAAATCCCTAGAAGCATCGGTTAGTCCATTATAGAAGATATCAAGTATTTCATTTTTCTTATGAAGATGATTAGGCAAATCATTAAGTAACTGGCAAAGCCTCCTCCAAGCTTGTGGGAGACTCTCTTCTTTAATTTGAACAAATTTAAATATTTCCTGCAAGGCAGCTTATTTCTTATGAGTAGGGAAATATTTTTTAGAGAAGTAATAAATCATATCCTGGGGACAACGTACACAACCAGGAGAAAGAGTATTGTACCAAGCTTTAGCATCACCCTTTAATGAGAACAGAAATAATTTGAGAATAAGGAAATAGCGCATTTTCCCATCATGAGTAAAAAGGGTGGCTATGTCACTCAACTTAGTAAGATGTGCCACAATAGTTTTAGTTTCATAACCATCGAAAGGATCAGATTCAACCAAAGTAATTAACTCTGGGTCGATAGAGAATTCATAATCCTTATCATCAATAAAGATCGGTGAAGTAGCAAACTTAGGATCGTATTTCAATCTAGCATTCAGAGATTTTTCTTTATACTTGCATAATAATTTTTCTAGATCGTCTCTATCCTTACAAGCAAGAATATCTCTAGTTGTCTCCTCATTCATAACAAAACCTTCCGGTACCTTAGGCAATTCATATCTAGGAAGGCTAGTTCTAGTAGGTGTTTCAGGAGATTAAGTTTCAAGCTCATCATCAGATTCAACAACATCATGTTGTATTACTCTAGCAATTTGTTTATCAAGAAATTCACCAAGTGGCACATCATCATTATCAAGCAAGGTACTAGCATCATCATAAGCATTATCCATAGTAGAATTAGTGCTACCTCTTGAGCTTGCGTTGGTTTTCCCTTGAAGAGGAAAGGGTGATGCAGCAAAGTAGCATAAGTATTTCCCTCAGTTTTTGAGAACGAAGGTATCAGTCCAGTAGGAGACAACGCACAAGTCACCTAGTACCTGCACAAACAATCAAGAACCTCGCAACCAACGTGATAAAGGGGTTGTCAATCCCTTCACGGTCACTTGCTAAAGTGAGATCTGATAGAGATAATAAGATAAATATTTTTGGTATTTTGTTGTATAGATTGGAAAATAAACATTGCAAAATAGTAAATGAGATGCGATAATAAAAGAGATGCAATATAATAAGAAAGACACCCGGGGGCCATAGGTTTCACTAGTGGCTTCTCTCATTATAGCATGTATTACGGTGGGTGGACAAATTACTACCAAGCAACTGATAGAAAAGTGCATAGTTATGAAGATATCTAAGGCAATGATCATGAATATAGGCATCACGTCCGTGTCAAGTCGACCGTAATGATTCTGCATCTACTACTATTACTCCACACATCGACCTCTATCCAGCATGCATCTAGAGTATTAAGTTCATAAGAACAGAGTAACGCATTAAGCAAGATGACATGATGTAGAGGGATAAACTCAAGCAATATGACATAAACCTCATATTTTTATCCTCGATGGCAACAAGACAATACGTGCCTTGCTGACCCTACTGTCACTGGGAAAGGACACCGCAAGATTGAACCCAAAGCTAAGCACTTCTCCCATTGCAAGAAAGATCAATCTAGTTGGCCAAACTGAACCGATAATCGAAGAGACTTGTAAAGATATCAAATCATGCATATAAGAATTCAGAGAAGGGCCAAATAATATTCATAGATAATCAAGTTCATAAACCCACAATTCATCGGATCTCGGCAAACACACCGCAAAAGAGTATTACATCGAATAGATCTCCAAGAACATCGAGGAGAACTTTGTATTGAAGATCAAAGAGAGACAAGAAGCCATCTAGCTAATAACTATGGACCCGAAGGTATGTGGTAAACTACTCACGCTTCATCGGAGAGGCTATGGTGTTGATGTAGAAGCCCTTCGTGACCGATTCCCCCTCTGGCAGACCGCCGGAAAAGGTCCCCAGATGGGATCTCACGGATACAGAAGGTTGCGGCGGTGGAAAAGTGGTTTTGTGGCTCCCCCTGATGTTTTTAGGGTATAAGAGTATATATAGGCGAAAGAAATACATCGGTGGACCTCTGTGGGGCCCACAAGGGTGGGGGGCGCGCCCAGCCCCTGGGCATGCCCTCCTATCTCGTGGCCGCCTCACAGAGTTCCAGACTTCCACTCCAAGTCTCTTGGTTTGCTTTCAGTCCAAGAAAGATCATCGCGAAGGTTTCATTCCGTTTGGATTCCGTTTGGTATTCCTTTTCTACGAGACACCGAAATAGGCATGGAACAATCAAAAATAGCATGGAACAATCAAATACCAGAAACTGGCATTGGGCCTCCGCTTAATAGGTTAGTCCCAAAAATAATATAAATAGCATATTAAAGCCCCTTAAACATCCAAAATAGATAATATAATAGCATGGAACAATCAAAAATTATAGATACGTTGGAGACATATCAAGCATCCCCAAGCTTAATTCCTGCTTGTCCTCGAGTAGGTAAATGATAAAAATAGAATTTTTGATGTGGAATGCTACCTAACATATTTATCAATGTAATTTTCTTTATTGTGGCATGAATGTTCAGATCCAAAAGATTCAATACAAAAGTTTATTGACATAAAAATAATAATACTTCAAGCATACTAACAAAGTAATTATGTCCTCTCAAAATAACATGGCCAAATAAAGTTCATCTCTACAAAATCATATAGTTTGGTCATGCTCTATTCTTCGTCACACAAAATACTCAAATCATGCACAACCCTGATGACAAGACAAACAATTTTTCATACTTTAGTAATCTCAAACCTTTTCAACTTTCAAGCAATACATTAGCGCGAGACATGGACATAGCACTATAGGTGGAATAGACTGGTGGTTGTGGAGAGGACAAAAAGGAGGAAGATGGTCTCACATCAACTAGGCGTATCAATGGGCTATGGAGATGCCCATCAATAATGTCAATGTGAGTGAGTAGGGATTGCCATGCAACAGATGCACTAGAGCTATAAATGTATGAAAGCTCAACGAAAGAAACTAAGTGGGTGTGCATCCAACTTGTGTGTTCACGAAGACCTAGGGCATTTGGGGAATCCCATCGTTGGAATATGCAAGCCAAGTTCTAAAATGAAAATTTCCCACTAGTATATGAAAGTGACAAAATAAGAGACTCTCTATCATGAAGATCATGGTGCTACTTTGAAGCACAAGTGTGGAAAAAGGATAGTAGCATTGTCCCTTCTCTCTTTTTCTCTCATTTTTTTCTTTTGTCTCTTTTTGGGCCTTCTTTTTTTTGGCCTTTCTCCCCTTTTTTATTTCCTCACATGAGACAATGCTCTAATAATGATGATCATCACACTTCTATTTATTTACAACTCAAAGATTACAACTCGATACTTAGAACAAAAATATGACTCTATATGTGTGCCTCCGGCGGTGTGCCGGGATGTGCAATGAATCAAGAGTGACATGTATGAAAAATTATGAACGGTGGCTTTGCCACAAATACGATGTCAACTACATGATCATGCAAGACAATATGACAATGATGGATCGTGTCACAATAAACGGAACGGTGGAAAGTTGCATGGCAATATATCTCGGAATGGCTATGGAAATGCCATAATAGGTAGGTATGGTGGCTGTTTTGAGGAAGGTAAATGGTGGTTTTATGGTACCGGTGAAAGTTGCGTGTTACTAGAGAGGCTAGCAATGGTGGAAGGGTGAGAGTGTGTATAATCCATGGACTCAACATTGGTCATAATGAACTCACATACTTATTGCAAAAATCTACAAGTCATCAAATACCAAGCACTACGCGCATTCTCCTAGGGGGATAGATTGGTAGGAAAAGACCATCGCTCGTCCCCAACCGCCACTCATAAGGAAGACAATCAAAGAAATACCTCATGCTTCAAATTTGTTACACAACGGTTACCATACGTGCATGCTACGGGACTTGCAAACCTCAACACAAGTATTTTTAAAATTCACAATTACTCCACTAGCATGACTTTAATATCACCATCCTCATGTCTCAAAACAATCATCAAGTGTCAAACCTCTCTTAATATTCAACGTACTTTATATGAAAGTTTTTATTATACCCATCTTGGATGCCCATCATATTAGGACTAGTTTCATAACCAAAGCAAATTACCATGCTGTTCTAAAAGCCTCTCAAAATAATATAAGTGAATCATGAGAGACCAATAATTTTTATAAAATAAAACCACCACCGTGCCCTAAAAAGATATAAGTGAAGCACTAGAGCAAATTGTATAGTTCAAAAGATATAAGTGAAGCACATAGAGTATTCGAATAAATTCCGCTTCATGCGTGTCTCTCCCAAAAGGTGTGTATAGAAAGGATGATTGTGGTAAACTAAAAAGCAAAGACTCAAATAATACAACACACTCCAAGCAAAACACATATCATGTGGTGAATTAAAATATAGCCTCAAGTAAAGTTACCGATAGACGAAGACGAAAGAGGGGATGCCTTCCGGGGCATCCGCAAGCTTAGGCTTTTGATTGTCCTTGAATTTTAACTTGGGGTGCCTTGGGCATCCCCAAGCTTAGGCTCTTGGCACTCCTTGTTCCAAAATCCATCAAATCTTTACCCAAAAACTTGAAAACTTCACAACACAAAACTCAACAGAAAATCTCGTGAGCTCCATTAGTATAAGAAAATAAACCACCACTTTAAGGTACTGTAATCAACTCATTATTTATTTATATTGGTGTTAAACCTACTGTATTCCAACTTCTCTATGGTTCATACCCCCCGATACAAGCCATAGATGCATCAAAATAAGCAAACAACACGCAAAAAACAGAATCTGTCAAAAACATAACAGTCTGTAGAAATCTGGATGTTTTGAATACTTCTATAACTCCAAATATTCTGAAATATTAGGACGACCAGGAAAACTTGTATATTGATCTGCTGCATTTGGAATTGGTATTTTATCGCTCCCTGATAAAAAGTGAAAATTATTTTCGTGAGCGCATACTTTCTGTTTTTATCAGCAAGATCAAACAATAATCACCCAAGAAGATCCTAAAGCCTTTACTTGGCACAAACACTAATCAAAACATAAAAAATACAATATTAACAGAGTCTAGATAAATAATTTATTACTAAACAGGAACAAAAGGTAAAGAACAAGATTAAAACTGGGTTGCCTCGCAACAAGCGCTATCATTTTGTTGGGGAACGTAGTAATTTCAAAAAATTTCCTACGCACACGCAAGATCATGGTGAGGCATAGCAACGAGAGGGGAGAGTGTTGTCTACGTACCCTCGTAGACTGACAGCGGAAGCGTTATGACAACGCGGTTGATGTAGTCGTACGTCTTCATGGCCCGACCGATCAAGCACCGAAACTACGACACCTCCGAGTTTTAGCACACGTTCAGCTCGATGACGATCCCCGGACTCCGATCCAGCAAAGTGTCGGGGAAGAGTTCCGTCAGCACAACGGCGTGGTGACGATCTTGATATTCTACCGTCGCAGGGCTTCGCCTAAGCACCGCTACAATATTATCGAGGAGTATGGTGGAAGGGGGCACCGCACACGGCTAAGAAAACGATCACGAGGATCAACTTGTGTGTCTAGAGGTGCCCCCTGCCCCCGTATATAAGGGAGCAAGGGGGGAGGCTGACCGGCCCTTGGGTGCGCCAAGGAGGAGGAGTCCTCCTCCTAGTAGTAGTAGGACTCCCCTCTTTCCTACTCCTACTAGGAGGGGGAAAGGAAGGGGGAGAGGAAGAAGGAAAGGGGGGCGCCGCCCTCCCCCTCTCCTAGTCCAATTTGGACCAAAGGGGGAGGGGGAGCGTGGCCCACCCTGGCCGCCCCTCTCTCTCTCCACTAGGGCCCATAAGGCCCATTACTTCTCCCGGGGGGTTCCAGTAACCCTCCGGCGCTCCGGTTTTCTCCGAAATCACCCGGAACACTTCCGGTGTCCGAATATAGCCGTCCAATATATCAATCTTTATGTATCGATAAATTCGAGACTCCTCGTCATGTCCGTGATCATATCCGGGACTCCAAACAAACTTCGGTACATCAAAATATATAAACTCATAATGAAACTGTCATCGTAACGTTAAGCGTGCGGACCCTACGGGTTCGAGAACAATGTAGACATGACCGAGACATGTCTCCGGTAAATAACCAATAGCGGAACCTGGATGCTCATATTGGCTCCCACATATTCTACGAAGATCTTTATCGGTCAGACCGCATAACAACATACTTTGTTCCCTTTGTCATCGGTATGTTACTTGCCCGAGATTCGATCATCGGTATCTCAATACCTAGTTCAATCTCGTTACCGGCAAGTCTCTTTACTCGTTTCGTAATACATCATCTCGCAACTAACTCATTAGTTGCAATGCTTGCAAGGCTTATGTGATGTGCATTACCGAGAGGGCCCAGAGATACCTCTCCGACAATCGGAGTGACAAATCCTAATCTCGAAATACGCCAACCCAACATGTACCTTTGGAGACACCTGTAGAGCTCCTTTATAATCACCTAGTTATGTTGTGACGTTTGGTAGCACACAAAGTGTTCCTCCGGCAAACGGGAGATGCATAATCTCATAGTCATAGGAACATGTATAAGTCATGAAGAAAGCAATAGCAACATACTAAACGATCGGGTGCTAAGCTAATGGAATGGGTCATGTCAATCACATCATTCTCCTAATGATGTGATCTTGTTAATCAAATGACAAGACATGTCTATGGTTAGGAAACATAACCATCTTCGATTAACGAGCTAGTCAAGTAGAGGCACACTAGTGACGTTTAGTTTGTCTATGTATTCACACAAGTATTATGTCTCCGGATAATACAATTCTAGCATGAATAATAAACTTTTATCATGATATAAGGAAATAAATAATAACTTTATTATTGCCTCTAGGGCATACTTCCTTCACGTTTAACGCCCCTAGCTTGGCATAAAAGCAAAAATAGATCTACGTATTGCCATCTTTGGTATGCAATCCATAAGTGGCTCTCATAATAGATTCATAAGGTAATTCAATTTTCTTCCTAGGAAAGTGTTCCAAGCCTTTCCTTAACGGAAATTGGAATATAATATTTCCTTCTTTCATGTCAATAATTGCACCAATCATTCTAAGGAAAGGTCTACCAAGAATAATAGGACATGTAGGATTGCAATCTATATCAAGAACAATGAAATCTACGGGCACATAATTCCTATTTGCAACAATAAGAACATCGTTAATTCTTCCCATAGGTTTCTTAATGTTGGAATCTACAAGATGCAAATTTAAAGAACAATCATCAAATTCACGGAAACCTAGCACATCACACAAAGTTTTTGGAATCATGGAAACACTAGCACCCAAATCACATAAAACTTAGCATTCATAATCTTTAATCTTAATTTTACTAGTAGGTTCCCACTCATCATAAAGTTTTCTAGGGATAGAAACTTTAGTTCAAGCTTTTCTTCATAGGATGCATTAAAGCCTCAACGATATGTTTAGTAAAAGCTTTATTTTGATCATAAGCATGAGGATAATTTAACATGGATTGCAACAAGGAAATACAATCTATCAAAGAGCAATTATCATAATAAATTCCTTGAAATTCAAAATAGTGGATTCATTACTATGTAAAGTTTTGACCTCTTGAATCCCACTTTTATTAATTTTTGCATCAAGATCTAAAAACTCCAAATCATTGGGACGCCTTTTAACTAAAGTTGACTCATCTCCAGTCCCATCTCTTATCAACATTCCTATTGGAAAACAAAGATTTAATAGGAGGCACATCAATCACTTTTAGATCTTCATCATTATTATCAGGTGTCTTGCTTATCCGAAATTCGGCCCACTAAATTTTCAAGATGAGCAAACTGAGATTTCAAACCATAAAATTCTTTAGGCATATCATCAAGCTCTTTATTCATGTACTCCATAAAACTTTTTTGTTCTTTAAGCTCGTTTCTAAAGAAATTATTATGCTACAATTGCAAAGACATAAAGCTTCTAACGTTGTTTTCAATTTCTTCCAACCTTCTAAGGTGAATATCAACGCCTTTTGGCAGAGCCATCAAAGCAAACAAGCACACCAGAGGCAAGCGAAAAGAGGTGAATGGAAGATGAGCGAATAAAATGGCAAAGGTGAAGTGGGGGAGAGGAAAATGGCAAATAATGTAATGCGAGGGATAAGAGTTTATGATGGGTACTTGGTATGTCTTGACTTGGCGTAGATCTCCCCGGCAACGGCGCCGGAAATCCTTCTTGCTACCTTTTGAGCATGCGTTGGTTTTCCCTTGAAGAGGAAAGGGTGATGCAGCAAAGTAGCATAAGTATTTCCCTTAGTTTTTAGAACCAAGGTATCAATACAGTAGGAGACAACGCACAAGTCACCTAGTACATGCACAAAGAATCAAGAACCTCGCGACCAATGCGATAAAGGGGTTGTCAATCCCTTCACGGTCACTTGCGAAAGTGATATCTGATAGAGATAATAAGATAAATATTTTTGGTATTTTGTTGTATATATTGGAAAATAAAGATTGAAAAATAGTAAACGAGATGCGATAATAAAAGAGATGCAATATAATAAGAAAAAGATCCGGGGTCCATAGGTTTCACTAGTGGCTTCTCTCATGATAGCATGTATTATGGTGGGTGGATAAATTACTGCCGAGCAATTGATAGAAAGTGCATAGTTATGAAGATATCTAAGGCAATGATCATGAATATGGGCATCACGTCCGTGTCAAGTAGACCAAAACGATTCTGTATTTACTACTATTACTCCACATATCGACCGCTATCCAGCATGCATCTAGAGTATTAAGTTCATAAGAAGAGAGTAACGCATTAAGCAAGATGACATGATGTAGAGGGATAAACTCAAGCAATATGACATAAACCCCATCTTTTTATCCTCGGTGGCAACAATACAGTAAGTGCCTTGCTGCCCCTACTATCACTGGGAAAGGACACCGCAAGACTGAACCCAAAGCTAATCACTTCTCCCATTGCAAGAAAGATCAATCTAGTAAGCCAAACTGTACCGATAATCGAAGAGACTTGCAAAGATATCAAATCACGCATATAAGAATTTAGAGAAGGACCAAATAATATTCATAGATAATCAAGTTCATAAACACACAATTCATCGGATCTCGGCAAACACACCGCAAAAGAGTATTACATCGAATAGATCTCCAAGAACATCGAGGAGGACTTTGTATTGAAGATCAAAGAGAGAGAAGAAGCCATCTAGCTAATAACTATGGACCCGAAGGTCTGTGGTCAACTACTCACGCTTCATCGAAGAGGCTATGCTGTTGATGTAGAAGCCCAACGTGATCGATTTCCCCTCTGGCAGATCGCTAGAAAAGGTCCCCATATGGGATCTCACAGGTACAGAGGGTTGCGGCGGTGGAAAAGTGGTTTCGTGGCTCCCCCTAATGTTTTTAGGGTATAAGAGTATATATATAGGTGAAAGAGGTACGTCGGTGGAGCTTCGGGGGGCCCACGAGGGTGGGGGCGCGCATACCCCCCTAGGCGCACCCTCCTATCTCGTGGTCACCTCACAGAGTTCCAGGCTTCCACTCCAAGTCTCCTGGTTTGCGTTCGGTCCAAGAAAGATCATTGCAAAGGTTTCATTCCGTTTGGATTTCGTTTGGTATTACTTTTCTGCGAAACACAGAAATAGGCAAAAAAAACTAGCACTGGGCCTCCGATTAATAGTTCAGTCCCAAAAATAATATGAAAGAGCATATTAAAGCCCATTAAACATCCAAAATAGATAATATAATAGCATGGAACAATAAAAAATTATAGATACGTTGGAGACGTATCAAGTAGCATCATCAGTAACTTGCGACATATCAGAATTAATAACATGTGGTGATGTTGCAAGTTTACTTGTAACAGAAGGTGAATCTAAAGCAGAACTGGATGGCAGCTCCTTACCTCCCCTCGTCTTAGAGGGAAAAATCTTAGTCTTAGCATCCTTCAGATTCTTCATAGTGATAAATTGATAATAATCCCAAGTTAATCAACAAATATAGCTATGCTCCCCGGCAATGTCGGTGGGAAACGACGCCTATGGGGTCATTGGGATCCCTTCTACGGTTGGCGGGCGCGGGGTTGTGCAAAGAGCGGGTCTAGTGGTCAGTGCACAAATCCTTTACCCAGGTTCGGGCCGCGGAGACGTGTAAAACCCTAGTCCTGCTTTGATGTATTTTTAGGTGTTCTTGTGTTCTTGAACTAGTTCCGGTGGCTCTCTAGTCCAAAAGATCTGAATCCCCCTCCAGTACGCTTTGGGCCTCCTTTTATAGACAAAAGGGGTCGCCAAAGTGGCACACAGGAGGTGGAAAGGTGTACAGGGGCTGAGTCTATTCCCTGGCATCGTTGGACAAACGCATTTAATGCACTGCCGACGTGCCCCTCTTGCTTTATTGGGGACGGCAAAGAAGCTCGTCCCAGCTATTGTCGCCTCGCCTGGCTTCGACGTGCGTCCAAGCTGACGAGGCGTTGTAGCACCACATTGGCTAGCTGCTGGGCTGGCGCGGTGGTGGAGCCTTCACGAGGATCTGCATGCCACCACGCAGGTGCCTGGTGAGTTGGTGTAGAGGCCGCGCGCTGCCACGTAGATGCTTGCCCAGCTGGTCGAGCTGGCAGCTGTATGGGAGCGACGGTGGAGTCTTGGCGGATGCGGGTCCGGTTGTGGCCCTGCAGGCGTCCTCGGCAAGGGTCTTGCCGAAGTCCCAGCAAGGGTCTCGCTACGGCACCGCAGTGGTCCCCGACAAGCATCTTGCCGGGGGTCTCATGGATTTCCTTGGCAAGGATCTCACCAAGGATCGTCGTATTCTGGTTCTCATCTGATCTTGTGTATCTATGATCTCTACAAAGATCTGCATGCCACCATGGAGGTGCCTCCTGAGCCTTGGTTCCAATATGGTTGATGGTGTTGGAACCCCTTGGGCTCAAGGGTGGCGCGCTCTGCTGGCGTCAGGCAAGTTGCCCTGGCAAGGATCTTGCCGAGGCTGCGGAAGCCACCCCGACAAGGGTCTTGGGGGAGTCCACCTCGCCCTCTTGCTCTCTTTGTGTCTCTGGTCCTTGTGTTGCTTTGGCCGTCTGGCGCTCCGGCATCCCTCCTCTGCCTTGCTTAGTGTGGCCGTGGGCGCGACTCTGATTGCCCGTGCACAAGTAAAGGGGTGCAAAAGGAGAGCCCCTACTTTTGTACACCGACAGGAGCCCCCGGGCCTGGGCCACACATAAGCGCGACGCGTTATTGGGCTAGGCCCAGAACTGTGCGCGGGCAGGTGGGACGGATTTTTACCACAGTAACTTCTCCGTCCACTGCGCTTCCCCACGACCCGCGTTGAACGTGCGACATGGAGGGTCATGCGTGATGTGGGGGTCGTGCGTGGGGCGGTTTCCACACGGATGCGTCACATCGTGGTAAAGAGGCGGCTTGCGCCTTCCTCGTAAAAAGGAGTAACTGCGGGCGCGCTGCTCATTTACCCCCTATGCCTTCTCCAATCTCGGAACCGCCGTCCCCTTCTTCTTCCTCCTCAAGCCCTTGCTCTTGCTCGCCTCCGCCGCGTTTTCACTACCCTTTCTCCTCCTCCTCCCGCAGCCGCCATGGCACCCAAAACCAGCAAACTCAAAGAGTGGCCAAGGATGCCGGGGGGATGGAGCCGCCGGAGAGCGAGTCGGCGGCGCAGCGGACGCAGCTCGCCTACTCTCCCTCGACGGTTGACGCGGTCCACCTCTAGGACAACTTCAAGCCCCTTTGGGGGTGCAAGACGGGGGGAGAGTCGACGGGGCATCCGGCCACGCGCGTCATCCCCGCTGATTGTGCCAAGGCTGCCCTGAATTGGTACCCATTCTTTGTCAACTACTTTTCCTACAGCCTCTGCCCCCCTTTCTTTGATTTCTTCAATGACATCAAGCATACCTACGGCTTCCACCTTCTGGATTGCACTCCAAATGTCGTGGCATGCATGACTCTTTTTTCCCATCTCTGTGAGGGCTTCGCCGGAGTTCTCCCCAGCACGGTGCTCTTCCGCCACTACTTTTATCCTCGGATCCAGAAGGGAGGCGCCATCTCCGGTTGTATCACTTGGATCCCAAGGCCCCTTGAGAAGGGGACATATCTGGAGGGCGCTCAGAAGGAGAGGTGGGAGGAGTGGCGGAGCCGGTGGTGATGGATTGAGGAGAAGGACCCACAGGAATTTTGCCAAGTTCGCCAGACTCAGCTGGTTCGCAGAGATGATTGGGGCAATGTTGACGCCCAGGAGGGGAGGCTCACGGTCGCCGCCACCAGGATCCACCACCTTGCCGCTGCCAAGCTCACCCTGGAGACGATTGGGGCGGATTTCATCCACCGCCGAATCACTCCACTGCACAACAAGGGGAGGCCAGCCTGGCTTTTTAGCAATGCGGCTGATATGATGAGACTTCGCCCCGGCCTGAACCATAACTTCACGGTGATGGGGCATGCCCATTACTGCCAGCGGCTGTTCCAGCTCGACATGAGTCACGACGGCAGGGCCGAGAGGGCCTACAAGGCCGCGAAGGCCGGCAAGGTCGCCAAGGGGCCCTTGTTCAGGTTGCTGACGGGGGTGGTCCCGCTGAGCAACAACTCTCACCAAACCGACTTCAATGCGCATGGCCTTGACCTGAATTGGGTCGAGCCGGAGGAGGATCAGGTGCAGGAGTTGTTAGATACCTTGTTGGAGAAGTACGTCCGCGTGGAGCCGTGGCTCATCCAGGACACCACCCATGCGGAGCTGGACTACATCACCGCCAGGGCGGCGGAGGCGGAGCTCGCAAAGGAGGCCGGCAGCGCTGGCGGGGTGGAGGACGAGGCCGCGGTGGCCGCGGAGGAGAAGGAGCTCGCCCAATTAGCGGAATCCGCTGGGGAGGCCAGCAGCCCCGGCACCGGGGCCCCTCTCATCGAAGATGATGTTGATGAGTCATCCAGGGAGGAGGCCGAGGCTGTCAAGCCCCCGGCCACTGGGAGAGGGTGTGTCCTGCGACGGGTCGTCTCGGCGAGCCAGTCCGTCCCAACAGGACCGCACAACCACAACAACCTCTAGAGCGTCCATGCGTAATACGAGGGCCACAGCGGCGGGTAAGGCGGTGAAGGTAGCGGTGGTGAAGAAGAAAGCGGCTGCCCCTTCTCCGACCAAGCGTCCCCGAACTCCACCTGCTTCCCCTCCCCCCGCAGGTGACGTCACGGAGGTCTTCTTCGACCTTGGGTCTCTTAGCCCGAGGAGGAAGAGGAAGGCCGCGGAAGAAGATGCGGAGGATGAGTGAGTGTCTCGTCTTTTGTCATCTCCGTCCCCTCGGACCGTGCCACTTTTCTTGACTTGTCTTCATCTTCACAGGGATAGGGAGACGCTGGCCCATAGGGTGGTGAAGAGGGCCAAGGCCTCGGCGGGCACCTCGAGTACACTGCTGGTGGTGGTGGAGACCAGCCCGGAGAGCAGCCCCCGGCGTAGCCCCCAGCGTGCGTTCATCACTCAGTCCCCATCGACGTGTGCTGGGGCACGATTTCTTGGTGCTGACCTTGCCGTGGTCGCAGGAGGAAAACGGCAGCAGAGGAGCCACTGAGGGCCACCCCCAACACGCCGCCCCCATCGACCACGCCACCCCGAGGGGGGTCCTCGGCAAGGGCGCCAAGCACCGAGCCCATGCACATGGAGGAGGAGGAGGTGAACCCGGGCGCTGGCGGCTCCGTCCCGGCACCGAATATCGGTGGGGAGGGGGGCACTTCGTCCCATCTTGGCACAGGTGAGTTGTTTGCCTCCCATTCCCGCTCATTTTTCTTCTTTCAAATTTTGATCTTGGCTCCGCCTCATTCTCCTTCTCAGTACCCAGATCCTTCCTCGATGGACTAGGAGGACATGGACACCGTCATCGGAGAGCTCGCCAGAGAGGCCGCGGCCGAGGCCGACGAGATCGCCGCTGAGGAGGCCGCCACAGACGTTGCTGAGGATGCCGCTGAGGGGCCTACCGGGGTGGCCGGCGAGGGGCCTGCCGGGGAGGCCAGCAAGGCCGTTGCCGAGGAGGAGGTGGTCGACGACTAGCCTTCCTCCTCCGTCGCTTTTGGCTCAGGCAAATATCTGAAGGTGGGCGACAACTTGTTCGTCCACCTCCCATGAACGACAAGCACCATGTTGCCCGCCGAGGGGGAGGTGTTCGACGACGAGGTTCTTGCCGCCGCCGGGCTCGAGGTGGTTGATGGACCGAGCGTTGGTGGCGGCGGTTCCGAGGAAGAGCGGCTCCTCCAGAGCATGAGCGCCAACTTCCACAAGCTTCAGGCGCTTCACCGTGCCCGCCTGGACAAGGCCAAGTCCAGGATGGCAGCGGTAGACAAGGCAGAGGCGGACCTCAAAGGGCGCACTGCCGAGGCGTAGGCTTGGTTCCGCCAGGCCTGTGAGGAATTTAAGGCTGCCCAGGATCAGTTGGCCGAGCGCAAGCTGGAGCTTGTCATGAAGCAGACCGACATCGAGAAGGCCCAGGAGACGGTGAGTCAGTAGGCTGCCAAGGAGGAGGCCGCTCGGTGCCAGCAACAGGCCGAGCTGAACTTTGAGGAGGAGGACCTTGCCACTCGCGAGGAGAAGCTCACCGCGACACTCCGCGGCAAGGATGAGGAGGTCCAGGAGCTTGTCGTGCAGCGGACCCGAGAGCTAGAGCAGAGGCGCGAGGAGGCCCTCAATGCTCAGGTCCAGGCCCATGCCGGCAAGGTGAACGAGCTGGAGGTGCAGCGGGATGAGCTGAAGAAGCAGGTCCTGGAGCTGACAGGGGAGAGGGACACGGCCAAAGGCACTTTGGACGACGCGCAAGCCACGGTCCTCACCAAGGCCGAGCTGCTCTCCACGGCCAATGAGTCCATCAAGGACCTGAAGGTGAAGATGGAGGGCCTTGAGGGGATGCTCTCTGAGGTCAGGGCCCGGGAGGTGACCCTGACGAAGAATCTGGAGGAGGGGACGCAGCTGCGGAAGAACGATGCCGTCAGCCATGCGGATTTCGTGCCGGGCGAGAAGCTGTGGATCAGCCGCCTCGCCGATGACGCCGGCAGGATCACCACGCAGCTGGCTACCATGGGGATGCCAAATGTGAGGTACGTCCCGGAGCCGAAGGTCAGTCCTAATGCCAGGCCGAATCTATTCTTTGATGGTGTTCTCGGGGCCCTGGAGCGGTTCCACTCCAACAGGGCGGCCTCTCTGGCCGAAGAGGCCCGGAGGCTTTGCCGGGGTTCCATGACCAAGGTCCTCACCAAGATGGCGTACTAGAACCCTGACCTCGACTTCGAAGCTTCACTGGATAGCTTGACGGATGACGTGGACCTCGCGCCTCTCGAGGAGCGCATCGAGCCCGTCATCGGCCGCATTGACGGAGTTTGGAGGGTACAAGGCCAGCGCCGGGACTAGGCACCCCGTTTCTTATCGCCGCTGTAGGTTCATGACCAAGAAATTTTTTATCTTTAGTTCGAAGCACAGAAACAAATGATGTAATATAACCCTGCAGTACTTTCGAAACGATGCATGTTATTTTCCCGTTTGATCCCCCTTTGTATGTCCACCCTACGTTTAATCGGGAAGGTTCGCCGGTGCGGAAACCCAGGCGGCGCCTTGAGGACGGATCCTCAAGGGCCTGCTGGGTATGCTTGCTGCTGGGCAAACCACCTCACTGCTCTTGATGTAGCTGCTCGAGCTGTCGAGCGGACTCGAGACAGAACGAGAGTGCTTCCAATCGCAGAAGGTCACCCTGCCATTCTCGACGCAGCCGCTCGAACTGTTGAGCAGACTCGAAATAGAACGAGGGCGTTTCCAATAGTGGTAGGGCCCCATTGCATGCATGTTTTCCATACACAGGGCAAGATCGTTGAGGACGATAACCTTATATATAGAAAGGAATTACCCAAAGTTTTGCATGACTTAGCTTTTCTCCCGCTGCGTGGGCATTCGCCGCGTACACCGAGGACGCCATTTGTTCGGTCGTCTTCTTGCTTGAAGTGACGATCATGACGAAGCCTTTGCTTCAAACAGACCGAATTCTCACAACTGTGCACCACCTACCTGGCGCGACAGAGATGTCGTTGGGAAACGATACCTATGGGATCACCGGAATCCCTTCTACGGTTGGCGGGCACGAGGTCGTGCAAAGAGCGCGTCTACAGTCATCACGCAAATCGTTTAGCCAGGTTCGGGCCGCAGAGACGCGTAAAACCCTAGTCCTGCTTTGATGTATATTTAGGTGTTCTTGTGTTCTTGAACTAGCTGCGATGGCTCTCTATTCCAAAAGATCTGAATCCCCCTCCAGTATACCTCGAGCCTCCTTTTATAGACATAAAGGGGTCGCCATAGTGGCACACAGGAGGTGGAAAGGTGTATAGGGGCCGAGTCTATCCTCTGGCATCGTCGGACAAATGCATTTAATGCGCTGTCGACGTGCCCCTCTTGCTTTATTGGGGACGGCAAAGAAGCTCGTCCCAGCTGTCATCGCCTCTCCTGGCTCCGACGCGCGTCCAAGCTGACGAGGCATTGTAGCGCCACGTTGGCTGGCTATTGGGCTGGTGCGGTGGTGGAGCCTTCACGAAGATCTGCATGCCACCACGCAGGTGCTTGCTGAGTTGGTGTAGAGGCCGCACGCTGCCATGCAGATGCCTGCCCAGCTGGTCGAGCTGGCAGCTCTATGGGAGCGGCAGTGGAGTCTTGGCAGACGCGGGTCCGATTGCGGCCCCGCAAGCGTCCTCGACAAGGGTCTTGCCGAGGGCCCGGCAAGGGTCTCGCTGCGGCACCGTGGTTGTCCCCGACAAGGATCTTTCCGGGGGCTCGTGAATTTCCTTGGCAAGGATCTCGCCAAGGATCGCCGTCTTCTGGTTCTCATATGATCTTGTGTATCTACGATCTCTACAAAGATCTGTATGCCACCACGGAGGTGCCTCCCGAGTGTTGGTTCCAATATGGTTGATGGTGTTGGAACCCCTTGGGCTCAAGGGTGGGGCGCTCTGCTGGCGTCAGGCAAGTTGCCCCGGCAAGGATCTTGCCGAGGCTGCGGAAGCCACCTCGGCAAGGGTCTTGGGGGAGTCCACCTCGCCCTCTTGCTCTCTTTGCGTCTCTGGTCTTGGCGTTGCTTTGGCCGTCTTGCGGTCCTCCATCCCTCCTCTACCCTACTTAGTGTGGCCGTGGGCGCGGCTCTGACTGCCCGTGCACAAGTAAAGGGGTGCAAAGGAGAGCCCCTACTTTTGTACACTGACAGGCAATGGCGCCAAAAAAGGTCTTGATAACCCACAACTATAGGGGATCACAACCGTTTTTGAGGGTAGAGTATTCAACCCGAATTTATAGATTCGACACAAGGGGAGCCAAAGAATATTTGAAGGTATTAGCAGCTAAGTTTTCAATTCAACCACACCTGGAGATTAATTATCTGAAGCAACATGATCAAAAGCAAAGTAATATGATAGTTTCGATAATAGTAGCAGTAGCAATGGTAACAGTAACAGTGACAACAATAGTTTTGTAGCAAGTGCAACAATAACGATAGCAGTAGTTACTTAGCAAGAAAAATAGAAGATAAATTCGTAGGCATTGGATCGGTGACTTGTTGGATGATATTCATCATGAGACAGTTGTAACCTAGGGCGATATGGCACTAGCTCCAGTTCATCAATATAATGTAGGCATGTATTCCGTAAATAGTCATACGTGCTTATGGAAAGAACTTGCATGCCATCTTTTGTCTTACCCTCCTGTGGCAGCGGGGTCCTATCGGAAACTAAGGCATATTAAGGCCTCCTTTTAATAGAGAACTGAAACAAAGCATTAACACACGACGAATACATGAACTCCTCAAACTACGGACATCATCGAGAGTGGTCCCGACTATTGTCACTCTGGGGTTGCCGGATCATAACACATAGTAGGTGACTATAACTTGCAAGATCGGATCTAGAACCTAGATATAATGGTGATAACATAAACGGTTCAGTTCTGAAATCATGGCACCCAGGCCCAAAGTGACAATCATTAAGCATGGCAAAGTCATAGCAACATCAATCTTAGAACATAGGGGATACTAGGGATCAAGCCCTAACAAAACTAACTCGATTACATGATTAATCTCATCCAACTCCTCACCGACCAGCGAGCCTACGAAGGAATTACTCACTCCCGGTGGGGAGCATCATGGAATTGGTGATGGAGAAGGGTTGGTGATGACGAAGAACGAAGATCCCCCTCTCCTGAGCCCCAAACGGACTCCAGGTCTGGCCTCCCGATGAAGAACAGGAGGCGACAGCGGCTCCGTCTCGTGGATCGTGATAATTCTTTCTCCCTGATTTTTTTTGGAAAAATAGGATTTTATAGCATCGGTTTCAGGGTCTATGGGGCCACCAGGTGGGGACAACCCACTTGGGCGCGCTAGGAGGAGGGGCACCCTGGTGGGTTGTGCCCACCCAGGTGCCCCCCTCCGGTGGATCTTGGCTCCAGAAATTCTTGTTTATTGTATAAAAAATCCTCGCAAAGTTTCGTTCCATTCCGAGAACTTTTATTTCTGCACAAAAAGAACATCATGGTAGTTTTGCTGAAAACAACATCAGTCCGGGGTTAGTTTCATTCAAATCATGCAAATTAGAGTCCAAAACAAGAGGAAAAACATTAGGAAAATTAGATACGTTGGAGATGTATCAATGAGAACTTACTTGATGTATCTTGCTCAATTCCTAGGTAGGTTTGGTGGACTCTTGAAAGAAGATTTGGGTTTAAGGATTTTTGGATGCACAAGTAGTATCTCTACTTAGTGCGGAATTTTTGGCTAGCAAAGATAGGGGGCAAGCACCACATGTTAAATGATTCATGACAATATGACTTCTATGTGAATATAAAAAAACATAAACCATTAGGTTGTCTTCCTTGTCCAATGTCACAAAAGATTTCTAGGATAGTATATTTATATGTGAATCTTCTCTTCCCTTATTAACTCTTTCATGAGTTGCATCATTGACTAATGCTATGCTTGTCAATCTCTAACAAAAATTTCTACTTATACTTTTCCTGATGTGGTGTCATCACCTACCATAATATTATCATATGATCTTTTTAATTTATTTCCTTTCTTTTATTTATTTATCTCCTATCTTTTTAATTGCAACATGAAAGTAAAGAAAGGAAAAACTCAAACTAAACTTTATTATATATCTTGCACATGATTACAAGGATAGATCACTAAGCAAACTCTCGAAAAGAAAGCATCGAACTAAAATAAGTAAAGGCAAAAGATAGTGGGGGATGATACGATACCGGGGCACCTCCCCAAAGCTTGGCGGAAGCCAAGGGGAGAGCCCATACCCGATACTTAGTTCTCTTTTGGTGATGAAGAAGAAGGTGGTGCTGGTGAAGAAATCCTGTCCTTGAGGATCAGGAGATTCTCCGGTCGACGGATGATGCTCCGGAGGTGGATGATGTGGTCTTGATGCAGAATATTTTCATGGGTGAAATACTTATTTTGCACACGATCCGTTTCAATGATGCGAAAGGCTTCAATCTCAGTAGGAGTAAGATGAGCATAGTAAGGTTTAAGGACATCTTCCTCTTCCTCCTCGCCTGGCAGTGCTTGCTCGAAGACTGAATGTTGATCTATGGTAACCTCCTTGCTCTTGTCTCCCTTGACGGCTTCTGCGGGCTCTTCTCTCTTCAGCTCAATCTTCATAAACCAAGCATCCTCTTCCACGTTGTTGGAGGAAGAAGAAGACATTATGCCTGACTCGATAGATTTGACCGAAAATAGCAAGAAAAGAGAACAAAGGATTTATCCGCAATACGGTGGTCAATAGGTTCGGGCGGTATATAAAGATTTTTTTATCTTGGGAAACAAGCAAGCTATAGAAAAACGGAGTCCGGAAGGTACCCCAGGTGGGCACAATCCACTTGGGCGCGCCTGGTGTCTTGTGCCCACCAGGGTACGCTTCCTGGAAGTTTATTATTTTCCCATTTTTCTAAATATTCCAAAACTGACAAAAAATATAAACTAACAAAAAATATTTTAGCGCATTTTTCAGAGTTCGTTTACTTACCGTATCACGTACCTCCTTATTTTCACGATCCTGGAGTGTTTAGGAATGACTCTTTTATGTGTTCTTCCGGTGTCATAGTTTGGATAATATTACTTTCAACATTAATGGGTGTACCTGAGATATAATGTTTTATTCGTTGCCCGTTAAGAACCTTCGGGTTAGTACCTTTGGCATTATTTATTTTGATAGCTCCAGAACGATAAACCTCCTCGATGACATATGGGCCTTTCCATTTGAGAAGAGTTTTCCTGCAAAGAATCTGAAACAAGAGTTGTATAAAAGAACATATTCTCCTACTTTAAACTAACGCTTTTGGATTCTCTTATCATGCCACCTTTTGACTTTTTCTTTAAACAACTTGGCATTTTCATAAGCTTGGGTTCTCCATTCATCTAATGAGCTAATATCAAATAACCTCTTTTCACCGGCATGTTTGAAATCATAGTTGAGTTCTTTGATTGCCCAATATGATTTATGTTCTAATTCAAAATGCAAATGGCAAGCTTTTCCGTAAACCATTTTATTATGAGACATACCCATGGGATTTTTATATGTTGTTCTATAAGCCCAAAGTGCATCATCTAATTTCTTAGACCAATTCTTCCTAGCACTATTGATAGTCTTTTGCAAGATTAGTTTTATTATTGCCAAGTTCAACTTGACCACTAGACTGAGGATGATAAGGTGACGCAATTCTATGGTTAACCTCATACTTGGCAAGCATTTTACAGAAAGCACCATGAATAAAGTGTGAACCACCATCAGTCATTAAATATCTAGGGACTCCAAACCTTGGGAAAATAACTTCCTTAAGCATTTTAATAGAGGTGTTGTGATTGATACATCTCCAACGTATCTACTTTTCCAAACACATTTGCCCGTATTTTGGACTCTAACTTACATGATTTAAATAGAACTAACCCGGACTGACACTGTTTTCAGCAGAATTGCCATGGTGTTAATTTTGTGCAGAAATAGAAGTTATCGGAATGACCTGAAACTTGACAGAGAATATTTTTTGAATATATAAAAAATACTGGCGAAAGAATCAAGGCCAGGGGGCCCACACCCTGTCCACGAGGGTGGGGGCGCGCTTGCCCCCTGGGTGCGCCCCCTGCCTCGTGGGCCCCCTGGAGCTCCACCGACCTCAACTCCAACTCTATATATTCACGTTCAGGGAGAAAAAAATTAGAGAGAAGGATTCATCACGTTTTACCATACGGATCCGATGCTAGGCCCTAATCTCTCTCGGGAGGGCTGATATGGAGTCCGTTCGGGGCTCCAGAGAGGGGAATCCGTCGCCATCGTCATCATCAACCTTCCTCCATCACCAATTTCATGATGCTCACTGCCGTGCGTGAGTAATTCCATCGAAGGCTTGCTGGACGGTGATGGGTTGGATGAGATTTATCATGTAATCGAGTTAGTTTTGTTAGGTTTGATCCCTAGTATCCATTATGTTCTGAGATTGATGTTGCTATGACTTTGCTATGCTTAATGCTTGTCACTAGGGCCCGAGTGCAATGATTTCTGATCTAAACCCACCCATTATGTTTTCATGAATATATGTGAGTTCTTGATCCTATCTTGCAAGTCTATAGTCACCTGTTGTGTGTCATGATCCGTTAACCCCGAAGTGACAATAATCGGGATACTGATGATCGTAGTTTGAGGAGTTCGTGTATTCACTAAGTGTTAATGCTTTGGTCTGGTACTCTTTAAAAGGAGGCCTTAATATCCCTTTGAAAGTGCGTTATATGGACTAGAGGGGGGTGAATAGGTGATTTTTATGAAATTCTTCACTGACGAATTTGCCGGTGAGGAAATTCCTTAGCGAAGAACTACTAGCAGCGGAATAAGTACTCAAAAGTAAATATAACAGAATACTAGCATAGTCATCATGATGAAATGAAGACAGGCACAAAGTACATGAAGCGTAAGCACAGGATAACACAGGATGAAGACAAACAGACTGAAGAAATTGAACTGAGGAAATTGAGAAAGTCTTCAGTCAAAGTCTTCAAACACAGATATGAATAAGCACACAACACAGTTATGAGGAAATGAAAGAGTTGAGGAAATAGAACCAAGAAGCTTGGTGAAGACAACGATTTGGTATACCAGTTCCAACTGCTGTCTCAGTTTTACGTCTGGTTGGAGCGGCTGAGTATTTAAACTCGAGGACACACAATCCCGGACACCCAGTCCTTAGCACGCAGCTCCGGACACCAAGTCCTCACCGTATTCTCCTTGAGCTAAGGTCACACAGACCTCACCCAATCACTCGTGGTAAGTCTTCAGGTGACTTCCGAACCTTCACAAACTTGGTCACTCGGCGATCCACAATTCCTCTTGGATGCTCTAGACCATGATGCCTAACCGTTTGGAAAAAGCACAGTCTTCAAAGGTGACAAGCGTCAGATCCACGCAGGATCAATCTCTTTAGTGATGCTCAATCACTTGGTGTTTGTAGGTGTTTGGGTTTGGGTTTTTCCTCACTTGATGATTTTCTCTCAAAGTCCTCGGAGGATGGGTTGCTCTCAAATGACAAGTTTCAGTTTCTCTCGGAGCAGCCAACCAGCTAGTGGTTGTAGGGGGTGGCTATTTATAGCCTAGGGAGCAGCCCGACATGATAAGACAAAAATGCCCTTCAATGATATGACCGTTAGGTGGATAGATATTTTGGGACAGCTGGCGCATAGCACAGCAACGGTCAGAATTTTGAGTAGCAAAATCCTCAGGGCTACCATGTTCCTCACTGTGTAGGCAATTCGCACTAGCGAATTCCTAACTCCTAAGTCAGAACAAATTCCTCAGAGACCAGAAGAGCTTCGTCTCTGTCACTTAAGAATATGACTAGACTGTATGAGATTTCCAATGGCTTCACTCGAAGGGATTGGTAGGTGTCGGATTTTGAGTTGAGCATCACATGGAAATTTTTCCTTAGTATTTCCTCGACCCCCTTTAACAGTACGGTGTTTCCTATGACTCAAGAAAGAGAAAATGAAACTACGAAAACAAAAGTCTTCACGCTTCATGGTCCTTGAATGAATACCAAGTCTTCAAGGTCACACCAATTTCTTCAATTTCAAAGTCTTCAGAAATCCAAAGTCTTCAGTCGAAGAACTTCATTTTTAGGGGTCGACTTTCTCTGTAAATATCAAACTCCTCATGGACTTATAGACCTGTGTACACTCACAAACTCATTAGTCCCTTAACCTATAAGTCTTCAATACGCCAAAATCACTAAGGGGCACTAGATGCACTTACAATCTCCCCCTTTTTGGTTATTGATGACAATATAGGTTAAGTTTTCAACGGGGATAAACATATGAAGTGTAAATACTGATATTGAGCAATTTGATTGCAAGATATAGAAGATCTCCCCCTGAATATGTGCATAGTGAGGAATTTGCTTTTGAAGCAATGCACACTTGAAGAGTTGAATCATGGAGATTTCCCCCTATATCTTGTATCTCATTTGGCATACAATAGTGAAGAATTTGAAATGCATGATGAAATATGGTGACTGATGTAATTCAGCATGCGTGCATTAGCATATATGAGGAATAAGCATGCATAAAAACATAACAAAAGTATCAGAGCACCATCGGGTTTAAGTTTACAACTCGATCCAATAAAGTCTCAGAAGAATGGGAGTTGTAACTTGAAAAAAATGCCCATATAGAAAGACCCGCTTGAAGACTAACTCAAAATTCTCCCCCTTTGTCATCAAATGACCAAAAGGGTTGAATATGAGGACTAACGCCCCTGAAGAATATCAAGTTGATGAAGGAGCGCCAGCGTTGTTGGGGTCGTTTGTCATAGTAGGGCCTGCCGCAGTGTCGTCCAAGTATTCATTCTCATCAGTGTCGTGCGATGAAGAATATGAGCTGGCCACCAAGGAAGGAACCTTGACCTTCTTGAATTTCTTCGGTGGAGGTGCAGACCAGTCAAAATCTTCCTTGAGACCCATTTACTTCAGGTCTTCTTCACCATACAGATGTGACAGTATTGCCCAGGCGCGACCGAATACTTCATGGAGGAAGTAATGGTTTTTCTTCACTACATTTTGTGTAGCAGTCATGTTGTGAAGAAATGAACCAAACTGACACTTAACCCACTTATGATTTCGATCCACCTTCTGGTGAAGACTAAGCAGAAGCTCACGATCAGTCAACACACGAGGAGCAGTGGCTTGAGGAGTAGACTTGGGTGCATTGGCAGATTCATGTGTGGCAGAGTCATCATTGGTGGAGTACGAGGCAGTGTTGGTGTCAAAACCAGCGGATCTCGGGTAGGGGGTCCCGAACTGTGCGTCTAGGCCAGATGGTAACAGGAGGCAGGGAACACGATGTTTTACCCAGGTTCGGGCCCTCTTGATGGAGGTAAAACCCTACGTCGTGCTTGATTAATATTGATGATATGGGTAGTACAAGAGTAGATCTACCACGAGATCAAGGAGGCTAAACCCTAGAAGCTAGCCTATGGTATGATTGTTGTATATGGAGTTGATTGCCTACAGACTACAACCCTCAGGTTTATATAGACACCGGATAGGGTTAGGGTTACACAGAGTCGGTTACAATGGTAGGAGATCTTGAATATCCGCATCGCCAAGCTTGCCTTCCACGCCAAGGAAAGTCCCATCCGGACACGGGACAAAGTCTTCAATCTTGTATCTTCATAGTCCAGGAGTCCGGCTGAAGGTATAGTCTGGCTACCCGAACACCCCCTAATCTAGGACTCCCTCAGTAGCCCCTGAACCAGGCTTCAATGACGACGAGTCCGGCGCGCAAATTGTCTTCGGCATTGCAAGGTGGGTTCCTTCGCCAAGTCCTTCATAGAAGATTGTAAACACCAAGAGTAGTGTCTGGCTCTGCAAAATAAGCTTCCACATATCGCCATAGGGAGAATAATATTAACACAAATCAAATCTGCTGACGTATTCCGCAGTGCGTCATCACACTATAGCCAAGTCCTTCACTCGAATCGTTTTCAGTTTTCCAACTCAGCATGTTTTGCGAGGCGGTTTTCTTGGCATGTCTTGTCAAAGCAAAGATCGTGTGCCCCCCTTTTACGGGATTCTCATCAATACGGACGTGGGTAACCCAATCGTGCCCGTTAGCATGTTTTCTCGATTAGAGGCGAGTCCCAAACGGTTACGGGGAGGGCTCCTGGTATTCAACCTCTTATAAAGAGACCAGGGCCTTACTCCTTTTCTCCAATCCCAAAACAAGTTTGCCCGTCACCTCGAGTTCCAACACCCTAGGCTCCAGATTCCGGGCGCCTCAGACCTTCGACAATGTCCGGTTCGGACCTTCAAGGCCGATGGATGCCCTCCTCCGTCACGGAGGAGGACGTGCTAAAGTTGAGAGAGGCTAAGTTCTTGACCGCCGAAATTCTGCATAGGTTGCCTGCTCAAAGGCAGGCTATCCCCAGTCCCCAGCCCGGTGAGAGCGTAGTGTTCATGTCTCACTTCCTTCGGGGGTTAGGCTTCCCGATGGATCCCTTTGTGAGGGGACTATTGTTTTATTACAGGCTGGAATTCCATGACTTAGCTCCGGAGTCCATCCTCCATATCTCCTCGTTTATCGTTGTATGCGAAGCGTTCCTCCATGTTACCCCTCACTTCGGATTATGGCTCAAGACTTTCAAAGTGGAGCCGAAGATGATCAAGGGATGGCACGCAGAGTGCGGAGGCGCTGTTATAAGCAAAAATGCTGATGCTCCATGGCCCGAGGGCTCTTTTCAAGAGGAGCTGGGCTTGCGGCAACGAGAGTGGTTTTATATCACCGCTCCCCGGAGCGCCAAGTGCGTGGCGCTTCCTGCCTTTCGCTCGGGTCCCCCACCACGACTAGCGTCATGGGTTAACAGAGGGTTAGATTGGGGTTTGCCCAAAGACATGCCCTTGTTATAGGGCCGAATTAAGGATCTCTTGGAAGGAGACCTCAGCTTGGTCAAGATGATGTAGGTCATGCTGATTCGCCGAATATTTCCCGACAAACGTCGCCCCCTTCGCCTGTGGGAGTTTAATCTAGAGGGACCGCGAGCTCTCCAGAACTTTATGGGTGCAACACCCGTGGAGATGTATAGACTATTCTTCGGATCACAAGAGATGTGTCCGGATTTAACCGAGGACGCAGGCCTAAGCTGCAATCGCCCGGATACTCAAGTAAGCAACCTTGTGCCCGGACCTTCTATCCGTATAATTGTCATAAACTTGCCCCTAAAAGAGCCGTCCTTTTAAACAGGAGTGGATAGAGAAGGAAAAGCTGATCAGGTGTCCGGCTCCCCTTCCTGAAACCAGGCCGGATCTCGTGCTGGTCAGGATGCTGGGGATAATGCCTTTGGAGGGTGAGGACAAGGAAGCTATGGCCTCCTCGAAGGAGGCTGCTCCGAAGGGAGGAACCGACAATTCCTCTCCTAAGGGGAAGAAGAGAGCCGCCTCTGACGACCCAGAAACCATGGCCTCGAAGCGGGGGAGAAAATCCTCGTCAGAGGGTCCGACGCCGGGGAGTTCCTCGGCCGGACTACGCCCTCAAGGGGATCAGCCCTCCAGCGAGCCGTAAGTGGAGAAAGATTTTCCTTTTGAGGGATGAGGGAAATCCTTGATTTATATTTGAGAAGATTAACCAAACCTTTACCTTGTAGCTCGGACCTCAGCCCTTCTCAGCAGAGCTCGTCTTCGGGGGATCTCCTTCCGGAGATGATGGAGAGCGGGACGCCTCCCCCTGCCGTGCCGCCTAGCAAGGCGGGCAACCCTGAGGTGTCGTCGCGGAGGGTTTCTCCGAATCCGGCAGGGGCGGAAGGTAGCTATGCGGCCCCCCGAGGTTCTCCGTGTCCGGTCTTCGAAAGAGGTCATGGGACGAGCCCGGCACCATCTGTTGCTCGGCCGGAGGAGCTAAAGATTCTGCTGGGGCGAGCTTCTATCTCAGAGGAGCACCGCGCATTGATGGGCACGGTGATTGAAAGGATTTCATCCACAGAGAGGGGATTGTATGAGGCCATCAAAAGTTTACTAACGGGTTTACATTAGATAATGTATACTTTTGTCAGTTGCGCATGAATAAGATGTGCCCTGTGTAGATAGTAGCCCCTGAGACTCTGCGCGTCGTCAGGAAATGACGGCACGCGGAGGATCATAATCCCAGGTCTAAGATGCCGCCTTTGTATGTAGGCGGCAGGGTGTCCGGAATCGAGCCGAACTGACGATTTTGCCGAACTAATGCGGCAACTGGACGTGGCAGATGCCGACATCACGCTTGTCAATAAGCGGCTTGATGAGGTTCAAGGTACGTAATTCCTCGGGCGGCATCAGGTAAGAACAGTTTTATGCCTGTGTCTTACGATATGTGTGCTTGACGCAGATGGTGCGGCCGCCGTGGAGAGTCTTAGGGCAGAACTTGCCCGAGCTAAAGAACAAGCCATCGAAAGTGATGCGGCCACCAGGAAAGCCCTTGAAGAGCTGAGAGCTGAACAGGCTGCTCATTGCCGAAGCAAGGAAGAGATGGCCGAAAAGTTAAAAAACGCTACAGACCATTGCAGACTTCTTGAAAAAGAAGACCAGGCGAAACAGACGGACTTAAAGAAGGCCATTGCCAATGCCAAGGACGCGCGCTCTGCGATGAGAGCTGCGAAGGAGGAGCTGCGTCAGGCCGAACAGATTGCGGCTGGAAAGCCCTTTATGCTGTGAAGGAAATTTTGCGATCCGAAGTTTGCTCCGGTGGACCGGATGTGGAGTGTGGAGGATACCTATCTGGACTTGGCAGCGAGTACTGCTGATGCGACCGAACACTTTCGAGATCAGAAAGATCGCGAAGTGGAGAAGCTTTTCTGGTCGCAGTTTCACAATCCAGAGCGTCCACTGGCAGTGGATGATCGTTTGGCTCAATGGGCCGAACTGAATAGGTTGTCTGGACTCACCATGAAGTACGTCATGGGTCACCTGTGGCTGGGGAGATCGGAGCCGAAGAGTTATTTCAGCTTAATGCAGCAATTCCTTGACGCGGTGCCGCGTATAAATGCAATGAAAAGGTCAGCATGCATAGAGGGCGCTAGGATGGCTCTTCCCCGTGTTAAGACATACTGGGAAGAGATGGAGACCACCGTTGTTGCGTCCCGAGATTTAGACAAAAGCCGAGTACCTTCTGAGCACTATTTTCAGGAAGTTCTTGAAGGCGCTCGTGTAATAGAGACGCAGTGCCCGAAAGATGCTATGTTATGATAGCATATGTAATTATAAAGTAATATTTTTATAAACTGTAGTGGCCTTTTTTATACTTGTGCCTCCAAGTATTGGGAACACCTCCTGTGCGGCCATTTTAAGATATATATATATATATATATATATATATATATATATATATATATATATATATATATACAAAATCTGAAAGATGGCAGTCGTTGGCTTCAGCCCCCACGCACATAGTGCGGGGGTGCTCGCAGAAGACGCATTTTCACACTTAACCCAACGTCTTGGTCCTACAAAGGAGGTGATAGCGCAGCGGGCCAGGCAACCGGACTATAATGCTTTAACACTTTCACTTAGCCATAGGAGTTTGATAGTGAGACTATTTAGGTAGCTCCTTGGTGGCAACTGCGCTCGTCCGAGTTCGGGGCGCGTATGTGCCTGACCGGGAAGCGGCCCTTCGTTAAAGCGGAGGAATCCAATAGATTCCGATAGGTCATCGAGTGGCTGACCAGTCTCACGCTACATCATGATAGTCAGTTTTCGGCTTTCTCTACTGAGGTGCTCGCCCGGCCGAACCGGGGCACAATCGCACTAGTTCTCCTGGTGCTACCTTAGCCGATAGAGCGGAACGTAAGGTAGCCGAACTCAGGAGCCGGGCAACCCAACATTTGACCAAAGACATGATTCGGAGCTGATGCATATAATGCCAAAACTCGCAACGCTGAACACTCCCTAAGGTGTTCGGTATTTATGAGTGCGGGCGAAACAACACTCTTTTATTAAAAAAGAAGGCCCCTAGTGTCCAGGTACGTGCAAAAATTCTGACGTGGCCACATGCCAAGACGCCAGCCTCCTCCTTGGTTATACCAGAAAAAACCAGGGGATGTCTAGCAACAAGGGACAATAAAAAAGGTTTACGCAGGGTCTTAATCTAAAAAGAATCCTTTAGGACGGGTCCCTACTGCACGTCTGCGCCTGTGTCTCCTTTGTGCCGTATCCTGGACGGGCGCTGCACGACATTCATCTGTAAAAGAGAGGAACTGAGTTGAAAACAGGTCGTGCCGAAAAAGTTTAAAATAAACAAAGTATAAAGTGAAATATATAAGATTGAGCTTTATTGTCTCTTATGCGTGGAGCCCCTAGTGCGGGGGTATATGGCTTCTAGGCCTGCATCAATGATGATTTTGCACCGAACTCATCTATCCGCGTTTGTGGTCTTGAATGACCTATTTCGAAGTTTTTTGGCCGGTGAGGCCATTTTGCTGTGGGGCTGTCAAAGCGGCCGCACAGTCCTCCGCTTGGGGAGGCGCACTTTAGTGCTTCCCCTTCAAAGAGATGATGCCTCGTGGACCGGGCATCTTAAGCATAAGAGATGCATAATGTGGTATTGCGTTAAAGCGAGTGAAAGCTTCGCGTCCCAGTACTGCTTGATAGCGACTTGAGAACAGGACGATATGGAAGGTCAGCTTTTCGCGGCGGAAGTTATCGGCAGAGCCGAATATGACTTCGAGCCGGAGAAAACCCATACAATGGATGTCCGGACTAGGTATTACCCCTTGAAAGGAGGTTTTGCTGCGGCGGATTCTTGCTGGGTTTATCCCCATGTGCTGGATTGTATCCTGATATATCAGGTTTAGTCCACTGCCGCCGTCCACAAGGACATTTGAAAATTGGAGCCCGCCAATTATTGCATCGAGTATCAAGGCAGTCTAGCCTACATTCTTGATATTTCTAGAATAATCTAGCTGATCGAAGATGATCGGTTTTGACAACCAGTGGCAGGACCCTTTGGGGATGGGCCGTCTGGTGCGTACCTTTACGGCCGCCGCATGTTTTGTTATGTGAAGTGAGTTCATTGTTTTTACTTCTTGTGGGAAGTTCTTTTGTTTCCTGGTGCTCTGCTTTTGGGGTTCGTCCTCGTCTTCGCTTGGTGTGTCGAGCCCCTTGTGTTCGGCATTGAGTCTGTCGGATTGTTTGAAAACCCAATAGTCTTTGTGGGCATGGTTAGCAGGCTTCCCGGGAGTACTGTGTATCTGACATATCCTGTCCAGGATTTTATTTAGATTGGATGGATCGTCCCTGTTATCCTGTGGGGGTGATTTTGCCTGATTTTGTCGTGAGCCTTTGAATCCGGCATTAACTGCCGTGCTCTTCGGACTGTTGTCCTTGGCGACGGTCCTTGTTGCGTCACAGTTTTCCGTTTCCATCCCTAGTTTCAGATGTACTTGGATCGCTGGGGCTGCGCCTTGCCAACCAGTTGTCTTCCCCTGCACAAAAGCGGGTCATGAGGCTTGTTAGTGCGGCCATTGTTCTTGGCTTTTCTTGGCCGAGGTGTCTGGCGAGCCATTCGTCTCGGACGTTATGCCTGAAAGCTGATAAGGCTTCGGCGTCCGGACAGTCGACTATCTGATTCTCTTTAGTGAGGAATCTATTCCAGAACTGCCGAGCTGATTCTCCGGATTGTTGAGTTATGTCACTAAGATTTGCATCCGGAGGGCGGACATAGGTCCCTTGAAAGTTTGCTCGGAAAGTATCCTCGAGCTCTTCCCAGCTTCGAATTGTGTTTTCGGGAAGGCTTTTAAGCCAATGCCGGGCTGGCCCTTTAAGCTTAAGGGGTAAATATTTTATGGCATGGAGATCATCTCCTCTAGCCATGTGTATGTGGTGGATATAATCCTCGATCCAAACTCCAGGGTCTGTTGTTCCATCGTATGCCTCTATGTTTACGGGTTTGAATCCCTCTGGAAATTCATAGTCCAGGACCTCATCGGTGAAACATAGGGGGTGTGCGGCGCCTCTGTATTTGGGTGTGCCGGATTCTAATGATGGCTTCATAGCGTTGCTTACGAGAGCTTGCTTTCTTGGCCCATAAATGGACCTGACTGGGCCCTGATGCGAATCCTTGAGTGGGTCGCATGCCGATTTAGGTGCGGCACCGCTTGCCGCTTTATGGGGTCGTCTATCCGACCGTGTGGCTTTCTCATTTTTTGAATGCGAGGGCTCTTGGGCCTCTTCATCGAATTCAGGCAGTAGCTTTCTTTTCAGATAGCTTTTAGTGCGGCGACTGTCCCCATATTTATCTGCGGTATTGATTACTTTGCTCCATCTAATCCGGAGTGCATCTTCCGCTGTTTTTAGCTTCCGCTTCTGCTTTTTTAGGCTGCGTGCAGTTGCAACGAGCCTCTCGTGGAGATTCTTCTGCTCCATAGGTTTATCCGGCGTGAGGTCGTCCGGAATATCGTTTTCGCCAGAGGCGGGATGTTCGGTTTCTCTATCCGTGTTGCCCTGTTCGGACGATTGCTCTAAGGCCTGCTCGTCGTCTACCGGCTTGTCCTGCTCTATGGCTGGGTTTTTGTCGAGGTGGGGCTTGGGTCGGCGTTTACACCGACGCTTTGATTGTTTTTCGGGGGGTCGATCTCCCGTCCCATCCCCTTTTTCCTCGTTGTCGCTTCCTTTAGGGGTATCCACCATGTACACATCGTGAGATGAGGTGGCTGTCCAATGCCCTATGGGCGTTGGTTCATCGGTATCTCCTGCATCATCATCCATGCTGTCGATGTCTCTGGAGTCGAAGTTGAGTACGTCGTTTAAATTGTCGACAGTGGCTACCAAGTGGGTGGTGGGTGGGCTTTCAATTTCTTCATCGTCCGTATCCCATCCTCGCTGACCGTAGTTCGGCCAGGGCTCTCCTGATAAGGAGAGAGACTTGAGAGAGTTCAGGATATCGCCACAAGGCAAGTGCTGAAAGATGTCTGCGGCGGTGAACTCCATTATCGGCACCCAATCAGATTCGATCGGCAGGGGCGCGGGGGGTTCGGAGTTTGAAAAGGAGTCCGGATCCTCGGAGTCACGGATCGTGCAGAGTGCGGGGCTAGCGTTCGGCTCGATCACTTTTGGGATCGCAGCCCCCAAGGTGACGTCCAACCGCTCATCCTCGATTGGCGCAATAGGCTCCGAGTTAGGGGTCGGAACTGATGCGTGTGCGGCCTCCAGGACACTGTCCGGGGGCAGAGCTAGATCATACCCCTCGAGATAGTGCAGCGCGCTTGGCCGTGGCTCGAACCCGTCGAAGATCAAGTCTCCGCGGATGTCAGCCGTGTAGTTTAAGCTTCCAAGCCTGACTTGATGTCCAGGGGCGTAGCTTTCGATCTGCTACAGGTGGCCGAGCGAATCGGCCCGCAGAGCGAAGCCACCGAAGACGAAGATCTGTCCGGGGAGAAAAGTCTCACCCTGGACCACATCGTTGTTGATGATCAAAGGAGCCATCGGGCCTAAAGGCGACGACACAGAGGAACTCTCAATGAAAGCACCAATGTCGGTGTCAAAACCGGCGGATCTCGGGTAGGGGGTCCCGAACTGTGCGTCTAGGCCGGATGGTAACAGGAGGCAGGGAACACGATGTTTTACCCAGGTTCGGGCCCTCTTGATGGAGGTAAAACCCTACGTCCTGCTCGATTAATATTGATGATATGGGTAGTACAAGAGTAGATCTACCACGAGATCAAGGAGGCTAAACCCTAGAAGCTAGCCTATGGTATGATTGTTGTATATGGAGTTGATTGCCTACGGACTACAACCCTCCGGTTTATATAGACACCGGATAGGGTTAGGGTTACACAGAGTCGGTTACAATGGTAGGAGATCTTGAATATCCGCATCTCCAAGCTTGCCTTCCATGCCAAGGAAAGTCCCATCCGGACACGAGACGAAGTCTTCAATCTTGTATCTTCATAGTCCAGGAGTCCGGCTGAAGGTATAGTCCAGCTACCCGAACACCCCCTAATCCAGGACTCCCTCATGCAGCTTTGCGAAACTGACCATCCAATGGACGAATGCCTTCATCTATAACAGCTGATGCCTTGCCCTTTTCATCAACCAAGGAATAGGTCTGCTTAAGGACTTCAATTGGGGGCAAGTAGCTGAGGTGATTCTGAAAATCAGCTTTGTAGTTGAGTGAAGACCTTGTCTTGAGGAATCTCATAATCCAAGGTGTATAAGGCTTCAGCTCAAACGGAGACAGTGCAACATTTGCCACAGTCCTCGTGAATAAATCGTGATAACTGACAAGAATGCCATGAACGATGTTGAATACCAGATTCTTCATGATGCCAACAATTTCCTCATCATATGAGTCGTGGCCTTTGGTAGGACTCATTGTCCTCATAAGAATACGATAGACAGTTCTGGGCACATAAAGTAATTCCTTCACGAGGAATTTGGTTCGTGGGGCCTGGCCTGGCTTCAAAGATTTCATCAGAACCTGCATGTAGTGATTTATAAGCTCAGGTTCACTGTAGATGCAACGAGCTTCTTCAAGGGGAGGTTTGAGTGGTAAGGCATGAAGCAATTCAGTAGATGGTGCTGTGTAGTGAGTGTTTTCAGACATCCAGTCTAGCACCCATGAATTCACATCTTCAGAATCTCCTGTGATGTGCAGCGTCGCATAAAATTGAAGAATCAGTTCTTCATTCCAATCACAGATGTTAGAGCAAAATTTTAACAGTCCAGCGTCGTGAAGAACACTGAGGACTGGCACAAAACACGGCAGAGATTCCATATCCACGTGAGGAATGTGGTCATGGTAGAAGATTTTCTCTTTGTTGAACAACACTGAGGAATAGAAATTTGCTTGACTAGCAGTCCAGAAACGCCTCTTCCTTATACGAGCAGAATCATATGGCTTGTAGTCTTCATAGAATACGTGCTCACCGAAGAAATCATCAGCCTTAAACTTTTGCTTGCGTGAGAATGGATCCTTTGGCTTGGGCAGAGGAGTGTCAGTGAGTTACATCACGACCTCAGGAATCGCAATCTCAGGTTCTTTAGGCTGAGGAATTTCTGGTTCCTCTTCAGTGGTAGTTTGTGTCTTCAGATGTTTAGGAGCAGCAGTTTCTTCAGCACTAGTGACTAGAATTTCCTCATGTACAGATAAAGTGGGGTGAGTTTCTTTAGAGCCCATTTGAACAGTTTGTGCAGGTGACTGACGTATTTGCTGCTACGGTGTGAACATTGGAGAGTTTGGATGCTGACTTTCCCAGAATTCATCACTCATCACTAGTGTGGAACAACCAACGTCCACATCTTCATCTTCCATTTCTTCAACTCTAGCCTCTTCAGCTGTGAACTGAGGCATGGGCGAGGAGATGATAGGTGTTGAAGGGATCGTATCCACTTCAATTTCTTCATCCAACTGCTCAGACCAAGCAGTAGAAGGAGTTTCTTCATCAGATCCGCAGGGGATCACATATTCTTCATCAAAAGGAACAAGGTCCTTCGATGGCATGGTTGAGGTTGGAACAACATCAATGGGATTAGCAGATGAACTAATCAAAGGCTTCATCTTCTTCGGAGCTGAAGAATCTGAAGTAACTGATGCTTTCCTTTTCTTCACCGATGCACACTCTGCAGCCTTGGTTTTCTTCACATCTGATGTAGATGGAAGGATCAGAGTTGGTGTTGGCGCGGGAGGAGCAGAGGAATCTGGTTGATTTTCTTCAGGCACAACTGATCCAGTTGCCTTGATTTCTTCAGTTTCTTCAGGCGCACCACTAGTGGATGCCCTGGCAATTTCTTCAGCGGCTGGAATGCAGTCATCAGCCCTGGAACTCACATTTTCTTCAGTAGCATGATTTTCATCAGCGGTGCTGGCATGTTCTTCAGTCGGCTGAGCAGATGCTTCAGCCTGAGGAACTTCCTTTTGCGTTGGGGCTACAACATTTGAGGTGAAGTTATCAGCGAGTCTCACAAAACGAACTTTGGCTCCAAGCCAATCAGCATGGTATGCGTCAAATTCATCACTGAGTTTCTTGATCTCAGATTGAGTAGTGACAAGTTCTTCAGTTGTCATAGAGACAATGTTTTTCTTCAGATAGCGCTCCTTCTTGTACTGCGCTTTCTTGATCTGCTTGGCATTCTCAAATTTCCATTTTTCTTCTTGAGTGATTGAGTCAGCATGTGACTTTGGCCAGGAGTCAGCTTGAAACCAGGCATGGGAGTGTTGGGGTCCTTGTGGCAAACGTCAATGTATTCGAGGATCAACTTGGGATCCAAAAGCAGTGGCACATTTGTTCCCTTGGCTCTAGCGGCCCTGACTTGCCTATCTCTGATGATTTCAGCAAGTTCATCATCATCAGCTTCATCTTCTTCAGACGGCACTTGGAAGGCGACCTGCTTCTTCTGAGGACTAGGGCGAGGACCTCGTCTAGCAGTGGCCTTTGTCTTCAGTGGAGAGGGTCCCGTTGAGGAATTTGGTGCAGCTAAGGAACTAGTTGAAGCTCCTGAGGCAATTGAGATGCCAGTAGTCCTTTGGCACGTGGCGAGATGCACAGGTGCAGAGGGCTTTGTCGAAACAGCCGAGGGCTTTGGAGGAGCTGAGGATTTTGAAGGAGCAAGAGCAGCATGAGGAATTGGCCGTGGGGGCCTTGAGGATTCTGGCCGTGAGGGCATTGCTGAGGAACTTGGCCTTGAGGGCACTGTTGGTGAAGCATTTGGCTTAAGCACAGGCTTCTTTGACATAGCCTTCTTCGGCTTGACAGCAGAGGCAGCAGCAGCAGCAGCAGAGTCTTCATTGAATTTCCTTAGTGCTTCTCTGGCTTGCTTAGCCAACTTCGCTTGGCGCTTGGCCCATTCATCAGGATAGTCCTCACCGCACTTGAGGCTGGTGGGATCAGCTATTTGGCCAGGTGCCAATGGAGGTCTTGGGCATGGAGGATTGAGTGAGAATTTCTTCATGTATTTGGGAGTGACATATCTGTACTCCCTCCACTCTCTTACCCATCTCCTTTCTATCCTCTGTATGCGCACCTTGCGCTGATTTTTGTCCTCTTTTCCAAACTTGGCCTCATCAGGAGTGTAGTAATCCTCGTATATGTCATCAGGGATTTCAAACACTGTGTTGACCTCAGCCCTCTTTCCTCCTTTCTGTGGCTTCTTACCGTCATCCATTTTCTTCAGTTGAGGAATTTGAACAATTGAATTCTCTGAAGAAGTGTGCAACTTTTCTTCGAGGAACGCTACAAATGAGTTATGTTCATGAGAACCTAGTGATTCAGCAGCTCACATGAGTACCTGTGAGTAGAGTATAGTTGTGAGGAATTTGGAGAGGTCTTATGCGTTCTCAGAAGGTTTTGTAAAAAGAACAAGTTTGAGGAATTTGACCAGATGAGTCTTGAAGAATTTCACTAAGCGTTCTTTGTCTTAGGTTCCAGAGATGTGTAGATCAAAAATCCACACATTTGAGGAATCTTGAAGAAAAACATAGCTTAGAGAAACGAATCAAGAACAGATGATATGTGAGGTGTTTTAGTGTGTGAAGATATGAAGAAAAACACATTTTAAGATTTTGTAGATAATCATTCGAATCAACAAGGGCAGTAAAAGTAACTTTTAATTACCCTGGATGAAGAACACGACGAACAGTGTGGTGGAGAGGTGAAGTTCATCTGTGTAGATATTCCACGCCCTAACTTGGCAGAGGAAGACGGCTACGACAGTGGTGGAGTGAAGATTTCCGCGGCCGGCGCGAGTATGGCGGTGACGAGGTCGAGGCAGTGAATCTCTTCCTCACCGGCGATGATGAAGTAGCAGTGGCGCTAGGGTTTGAGAAGCTCGAGCTGGAGAGAGGTCGAGCAGAGTAAAAGAAGTGAGGAAGGGGAAGAGGGGTATTTATAGCCACGGTGAAAAACTGTTCGCCCGAAGAAATTGGACGAACGTGCCCCTGACCCTTCTCATTCGCATGACATGTGTCACCCACGTACTGAGAGGTGGAGATCGTGTGCGATCGTGGGTGAAAGGATAAGTGTATCGTGGGATGCGGAATGGTTTGAGCAGCAAAGCCGAAAATTTAGATAAGATAGGTTTTAAAGTTCCGTTTGCAATTTCTTCAGCTGACAAGACACAGTGAAGATTTTGAACGAGTTTCAAATAGAACGCACATGAAGAATTTGTGAATAGATTGGGTTGGGTATAGCATAGATGGGGAAGGGTCCGATCACATTCACTTAGCAGAAAAACCAACTTGAAGAATTAGCAGTAAGTGAATGTTGTAGAGGACATAAACTCATATATATATAGTCAATGAAGAAAAACAACGGAAACAGTGAAGACAATGCAAAGTTGAAGATTATGAACAACTGAGGAATTTTAACTTTTGGTGCTGGCGTGACCCACCATATAAGAATGATGATTTCAGACATCGCGTATAATTATCGTAGGGTTCTGAGAATAAAATTCTTCATTAATTTCTTCACACTAAGAGTGTTATTCTTCATTGATTGAGGAAAAATGTTTCTTCATGTGTTGCACATCTAAGTCATCAATTTTGCATAAGTGTTAGGATGAGTGTCCTTTTCAAAGAACATTCGAAGATTCTAGGATATTTAGCTCACACCGCAACTTGCTAAATCTCTTCTCATCCAAGGGCTTTGTGAAGATATCGGCTAGCTGTTCTTCAGTCTTCACATGCTCAATAGAAATGTCAGCCTTCAACACATGATCACGAAGAAAATGATGACGAATCTGAATGTGCTTAGTCTTCGAGTGCTGAACTGGGTTGTGAGCAATCTTGATGGCACTCTCATTGTCACAGAAGAGAGGCACATTCTTCATGTTGACGCCGTAGTCCTTGAGAGTTTGCTTCATCCATAGCAATTGAGCACAACAAGAACCAGTGGCAATGTACTCAGCTTCAGCAGTAGATAGTGATACGCAGTTTTGTTTCTTTGAGGACCAATAGACCAAAGATCGTTCGAGGAAATGACATGTACCAGATGTTGACTTGCGATCCACACGATCACCAGCATAGTCAGAGTTAGAATATCCAATGAGATCAAAAGCCGAGCCCTTGGGGTACCATAATCCAAGTGTTGGTGTGTGAGCTAGATATTGAAGAATATGCTTCACAACCTTATAGTGTGATTCCTTCGGTGTAGCTTGAAATTGGGCACACATGCAAACACTAAGCATTATATCTGGCGTAGATGCACATAAGTACAATAAAGAACCAATCATGGAGCGGTATACCTTATGATCGAAGTCAATACCATTTTCATCAGTGCACAGATGGCCATTCGTGGGCATAGGAATTTTGACACCTTTGCAATCTTGCATGCCGAATTTCCTCAGTACATCCTTGAGGTATTTCTCCTGAGATATGAATATGCCATTGCGTTGTTGATGAATTTGAAGACCTAAGAAGAATTTCAACTCTCCCATCATAGACATTTGATATTCTTCACTCATCATATAGGCAAATTCATCACTATAACGTTCGTCAGTACAGCCAAAGATAATATCATCAACATATATTTGGCACACAAACAATTCACCATCATAAGATTTAGTGAAAAGAGTAGGGTCGAGTGAACCGGGTTTGAAGCCTTTCTTCATGAAGAATTCCTTCAAGGTATCATACCACGCCCGAGGGGCCTGCTTGAGGCCATAGAGGGCCTTGTTGAGTCTGAAGACTTTGTCAGGATTCTTTGGATCTTCAAAACCTGGGGGTTGAGCAACATATACTTCTTCCTCAAGCTTACCATTGAGGAATGCACTTTTCACATCCATTTGATATAAAGTGATATCATGATGGTTAGCATAAGCAAGTAATATGCGAGTAGCCTCAAGTCTAGCAACAGGTGCAAAAGTTTCATCAAAATCAATTCCTTCAACCTGTGTGTAGCCTTGAGCTACAAGCCGTGCCTTATTCCTCACCACAACGCCATTTTCATCTTGCTTGGTGCGGTAGATCCACTTTGTGCCAATGATATTGTGCTTGTGAGGATCTGGACGTTTGACCAGTTCCCAAACATTGTTGAGCTCGAACTGATGTAGTTCTTCTTGCATGGCCTGAATCCACTCAGGATCCAGAAATGCTTCATCTACCTTAGTGGGCTCTGTGATAGAGACAAAAGCATAGTGCCCACAAAAGTTAGATAAATGTGAAGCTTTCGAGCGTGTGAGAGGACCTGGCGCTTTAATGTCATTGATGATCTTTTCAACTTGCACTTCTTTTGCAATGCGAGGATGAGCTGGTTGTCGTTGAGGAATTTGATCAGCATTCTCTTCAGCACCATTTTTTTCAGCATTTTCTTCGAGGGCATTAGCTCGACATTCTTCATGTTCTGGAATGAATTCTTCAGTAGATTCTTCAGTAGGAATGACATCCTCAGTAGCCTTGAACTTGATAGTTTCCTCAGGTGCTGGTTCATCTATCACAGTAGGTAGGTGCTCTCTTTGCGAGCCATTAATTTCATCGAACCGCACATCTACAGTTTCAACAAACTTGTGAAGAACGTTGTTGAAGACTCTGTAGGTGTGCGAGTCCTTTCCGTAACCAAGCATAAAACCTTCATGTGCTTTCGGTGCAAATTTAGAGTTGTGATGAGGATTTCTAATCCAACATTTAGCACCGAAGACTTTGAAATAACTTACATTGGGTTTCTTATCAGTGAGGAGTTCATAGGCAGTCTTCTTGAAGAATTTGTGAAGATATACTCTGTTGATGATGTGGCACGCAGTATCAATTGCCTCAGTCCAGAAACGACGAGGCGTTTTGTATTCATCAAGCATTGTGCGATCCATCTCAGCAAGAGTCCTGTTCTTGCGCTCCATGACGCCGCTCTGCTGAGGAGTATAAGGAGCAGATAACTCATGCGTAATACCAAGTTCATCAAGATAGTCATCGAGACCAGAATTCTTGAACTCAGTGCCAATGTTGGTTGAAGTCCTCGAGGAAAATCGTTTGAAGACTTCCTGCACTTCATGTTTGTAAGTAACAATGTGTACCCATGTGTATCGAGAGTAATCATCAACAATAACAAAGCCATATTGAGATGCATCATTTGAAATAGCAGAATAATGATTAGGACCGAAGAGATCCATGTGAAGCAATTCAAATGGGCGAGTAGTGGTCATGATAGTCTTCGCTGGATGCTTGGCCTTTGTCATCTTTCCAGCTTCACAGGCTCCGCATAGGTGATCCTTAAGGAATTTGACATTCTCGATGCCAATGACATGCTTCTTCTTCGCAAGCGTGTGCAAATTCCTCATGCCTGCATGACCAAGTCGTCGATGCTAGAGCCAGCCTTCTGAAGCTTTTGCAAGTAGGCACATGGCTGGTTGTGGTCCTGTAGAGAAATCAATAATATACAGGTCTCCTCTCCTAAAGCCTTCGAAGACTTTGGAATTGCCAGCTTCCATAACCACCACACAACAGTACTTGCCAAAGAAAACAACCATATCAAGATCACAAAGCATTGAGACAAACATAAGGTTGTATCCTAAGGACTCAACGAGCATGACTTTGTCCATGTGTCGATCCTTTGTGATCGCAACCTTACCTACACCCAATACCTGACTTTTGCCTTCGTCGGCCAAGATGATATGCTTCAGATGCGACGGAGATAATGGAGCATCCATCAATAGATTCTTGTCACCAGTAATGTGATTTGTACATCCACTATCGAGGACCCACTCAGTGGCTTTGGGTTGGTCATCCTGCAGATGAATTAGTGCAGCTTACAAACTCATATACTTCATCAGTGAAGAATATGACATCAATTCATCAGATCAATTTCATCAAGCAGAAGAACAGATAAAGCAGTATGAGGACATGAGAAATGAAAGTTCATTTCTTCATGATTAGCCCGCGTCCTTTCAGGCATACTCAGGTCTCCGGAAAATTCTTCACACGATTATGCATGTCTGGAGACCTGACCCTGCAGAAGATATTAGTTGTTTTTCTTCACCACCCACATCTGAAGGGGTGGCAAAGAGTTCATCATTCTGCGAGCTCCATAAGAGAAAGGTGGCATAGATGCTAGTCCATTTCGTTTCACATAAGAGGGGTTAGAGTAAGCATAAGAGTAAGTAGAGAAATTCTTTGAGGACTTATGGACATAATGATTTGAAGAATAATGCACATATCCATAATCCTTAGATCTTCCCTGTGAAACAGACGGGTTAGCACGATGATGTTCATATGAGGACTTTGATCCTTTTGAGGAATATGACCCATGTGAAGAGTTTGGTCCATATGAGGACTTGGATCCATATGAAGAATTTGATCTGGGGTTCCTATTCTTCACAGGTGGCGTCATGATGACATTCACCTAAAGATTTTCAAGGCATCTTTGGGAACCCACATTTTCTTCATAGGAGGACCATTCCTGCAGTTAGTGCCAACATATCTAGCAAATACTTCACCATTCTGATTTTTGAACAGTTTATAGTTGGCGTCAAATGACTCATCATCAGAACGAGGAGATTCACATGCAAATCCAGATAAGTTAGATGGATCAACTGGAGGCCCCTTTGCAGCAACTCATGTAGTTTTGGGGTACTGCTTAGGCTTCCAATATGTACCATCAGCATTGAGTTTCCTCTCAAAAGCAATACCCTCTTTCCTAGGGTTCTTGTTGAGGATCTGCTTTTTAAGCACATCACAAAGAGTCTGATGCCCTTTGAGGCTTTTGTACATGCCTGTCATGTACAATTCCTTCAGCCCTGCATCGTCAGTGATACTAGCAATGTCCTTAGATGAGGAATTAGTGATAGCAGAGGCATGTGAAGAATTTGAAACATTAGCAGCATTTGAACATTCAGGTGAAGAATTAGCAGATTCATGTTCAATGCACTTCAAGCATGGAGGAACAAATTCTTCCTGAGAAGCGCTGATTTGTTGAGCAAGTAATGAATCGCGCTCCTTCTGAAGATCTTTATAACTCACTCTTAGCTTCCCAAGGTCTTGCTTTCTTTGGAGAAATTCATAAGAAAGCTTCCCATGATCAGATAAGAGAGTGTTATGATGACCTTGAAGATTGTCAAACCTAGTCTGAAGTCTCTGAAGATTTTCAGTCAAGGCTTTAGTGCGATCCATTTCTTCACCCAACATATCATCACTTTTGTCTAGCATGTTTTGAACCTTTTCAAGAGCCCTTTGTTGTTTTACAGCAATCTTATCAAGTTTAGAATAGTTGGGCTTAAGGTTTCCAACAGATTCATTCTCACTTGATTCAGAGGAGGTATATTTGAGTACCTTGGCACCCTTTGCCATGAAGCAATAGGTGGGAGCGTAGTGATCATCGCCTTCATCAGCCTTGTTGGTGAGGTTATTTTCTTCAGTGTTGAAGATAGACTTGCTGACGAATGCAGTAGCGAGAGCTAGGCTCGCCACTCCGGATTCGGACTCCTCAGATGCCTCCTCTTCCTCATTTTCTTCAGATTCAGCCTCAGAGTCCATTTCCTTGCCAATGAATGCCCTAGCCTTCTTGGAGCTGCTCTTCTTGTGATATGAGGGCTTTGAGGATTTTGATGATGAAGATTTTGTGGATTTCTTCTTTTTCTTCGCATCATCAGAACTATAATCCTTGTATTTCTTCTTCTTTGATTCATTTTCCCACTGAGGACAATCTTGAATGTAATGCCCAAGTTTCTTGCATTTGTGACAGGGCCTCCTCTTGTAGTCACTGGATGAAGAATCATTGCTCCTTGTGGGTCTTCCAAAGCAACCACATCTTGAGAACTTTTGGAACTTCTTCATGAGCAGAGCTAGATCATGGCTTAGTTCTTCAGGATCACCAAGGCTGCTACCAGAGTCTTCATCTTCGGACTCAGATACTTCCTTGGCCTTCAGTGCACATGATCTGCCATAGCTCAAACCATAGAGATCTCTTTTTCAGCAAGTTGGAACTCATGAGTATTTAGCCTCTCGAAAATTTCAGCGGGATCAAGTGACTTGTAATCAGCATGTTCTTGTATCATCAATGCCAGAGTGTCAAATGAGGAATCAACCGATCTCAGCAATTTCTTCACCACCTAATGGCCGGTGATGTCAGTGGCACCAAGTGCTTGAAGCTCATTTGAGATGTCATTGAGGCGATCGAAGGTTTGTTGAATATTTTCATTGTCGAGTCTTTTGAAGCGCTTGAAGAGATTGCGAAGAACATCAACTCGAGAGTCACGCTGTGTTGAGACTCCTTCATTCACTTTGGACAACCTGTCCCAGATAAGCTTCGCTGTCTCCAAAGCACTCACTCTGTCGTACTGTCCTTTGCTCAGATGGCCACATATGCTATTCTTCGCTTGAGAGTCGAGTTGCTTGAATATCTTCACATCAGTAGCATTCAGAGAAGGTGTGACTGAGGGAACACCATTTTCCACAACATACCAGAGATCGTTATCGTTTGCCTCAAGATGTATTCGCATCTTATTCTTCCAGTAGGGGTAGTCTGTCCCATCGAAGGTAGGACACCCAGGAGAGACCTTGATCATACCTGCGGTCGACATAACTAAAACTCCAGGCGGTAAAACCAAAATCACACAGAACAAGGGAGTACCTTGCTCTGATACCAATTGAAAGTGTGTTATATCGACTAGAGGGGGTGAATAGGCGATTTTTATGAAATTCTTCACTGAGGAATTTGCCGATGAGGAAATTCCTTAGTGAAGAACTATTAGCAGTGGAATAAGTACTCAAAAGTAAACATAATAGAATACAAGCATAGTCATCATGATGAAATGAAGACAGGCACAGTGTACTGGAAGCGTAAGCACAGGATAACACAGGATGAAGACAAACATACTGAAGAAATTGAACTGAGGAAATTGAGAAAGTCTTCAGTCAAAGTCTTCAAACACAGATATGAACAAGCACACAACACAGTTGTGAGGAAATGAAAGAGTTGAGGAAATAGAACCAGTAAGCTTGGTGAAGACAACGATTTGGTAGACCAGTTCCAACTGCTGTCTCAGTTGTACGTCTGGTTGGAGCGGCTGAGTATTTAAACTTGAGCACACATAGTCCCGGACACCCAATCCTGAGCACGCAGCTCAGGACACCAAGTCCTCACCATATTCTCCTTGAGCTGAGGTCACACAGACCTCGCCCAATCACTCGTGGTAAGTCTTCAGGTGACTTCCGAACCTTCACACACTTGGTCACTGGGCGATCCACAATTTATCTTGGATGCTCTAGACCATGACGCCTAACCGTCTGGAAGAAGCACAGTATTCAAAGGTAACAAGCATCGGATCCACATAGGTTCAATCTCTTCAGTGATGCTCAGTCACTTGGGGTTTGTAGGTGTTTGGGTTTGGGTTTTTGCTCACTTGATGATTTTCTCTGAAAGTCCTCGGAGGATGGGTTGCTCTCAAATGACAAGTGCCAGTTTCTCTCGGAGCAGCCAACCAGCTAGTGGTTGTAGGGGGCGGCTATTTATAGCCTAGGGAACAGCCCGACATGATAAGACATAAATGCGCTTCAATGATATGACCGTTAGGTGGATAGATATTTTGGGACAGCTGGCGCATAGCACAACAACGGTCGGAATTTTGAGTAGCAAAATCCTTAGGGATATCATGTTCCTCACTGTGTAGGCAATCCGCACTGGTGAATTCCTAACTCCTCAGTCAGAACAAATTCCTCAGAGACTAGAAGAGCTTCGTCTCTGTCACTGAAAAATATGACTGGACTTGAGATTTCCAATGGCTTCACTCGAAGGGATTGGTAGGTGTAGGATTTTGAGGTGAGCATCACATGGAAATTTTTCCTTAGTATTTCCTCGACCCCCTTTAACAGTACGGTGTTTCCTATGACTCAAGAAAGAGAAAATGAAACTACGAAAACAAAAGTATTCATGCTTCATGTTCCTCGAATGAATACCAAGTCTTCAAGGTCACACCAATTTCTTCACTTTCAAAGTCTTCAGAAAGTCTTCAAAAATCCAAAGTCTTCAGTCGAAGAACTTCATTTTTAGGGCTCAACTTTCTCTGTAAATATCAAACTCCTCATGGACTTATAGACCTGTGTACACTCACAAACTCATTAGTCCCTTAACCTATATGTCTTCAATACACCAAAATCACTAAGGGGCACTAGATGCACTTACACCCTTACTTTCGAATAGGACCCCGCTGCCATGGGAGGGTAGGACAAAAGATGTCATGCAAGTTCTTTTCCATAAGCATGTATGACTATATTCGGAATACATGCCTACATTACATTGATGAATTGGAGCTAGTTCTGTGTCACCCTATGTTATAACTATTGCATGAGGAATTCCATCTAACATAATTATCCATCACTGATCCATTGCCTACAAGCTTTTCACATATTGATCTCTGCTTGGTTACTTTTCCGTTGCCACTATTACAATCACTACAAAAACTATTACTATTAACTTTGCCATCGTTACCTTTACTTCCATATTACTTTGCTACTAAATAGTTTGCTACAAATATTAAGTCTTTCAGGTGCGGTTGAATTGACAACTCAACTATTAATACTTGAGAATATTATTTGGCTCCCCTTGTGTCGTATCGATAAATTTGGGTTGAATACTCTACCCTCGAAAACTGTTGCGATCCCCTATACTTGTGGGTTATCAAGACTATTTTCTGGCACCGTTGCCGGGGAGCATAGCTCTATTCTTTAAGTCACTTGGGATTTATATCTGTTGATCACTATGAAGAACTTGAAAGATGAAAGAACCAAGATTTTTCCGTCAACTACGAGGGGAGGTAAGGAACTGCCATCTAGCTCTGCACTTGATTCACCTTCTGTTTTGAGTAAACTTGCGACACCTACACCTGCTATTCATTCTGATATGTCGCATATTATTGATGATGCCACTTCTGATTTGCATGATACTTATGATGAAACTACTTCTATGCTTGATAATACTGTGCCACTAGGTAAATTTCTTGATGAACAACTTGCTAGGGTTAGAGAGAATGAAATTGTTGAAACTGATAATATTGATGAAAGTGATGATGAAGATTCTCCCCCTAGATATGAATTTCCTGTTGGGCCTGAGGGTTATGTTATGGATGAAGAAACTGCTAGAGAATTTTTAGCTTGCAATGATAGATATGATCTTAAGAAATTATTAGCTAAGCTTAAATAAAAATCTTTGAATGCTAGAATGAAATATGACCCTACTTTAGCTACTTCACCTATCTGTATTTCCGATAAGGATTATGATTTCTCTGTAGATCCTGAGATAATTACTTTGGTTGAATCTGATCCTTTCTATGGCTATGAATCTAAAACTGTTGTGGCACATCTTACTAAATTAAATGATATAGACACCATATTCACTAATGATGAGAAAACTCGCTACTATTATATCCTTAAGTTATTTCCGTTCTCATTAAAGGGTGATGCTAAAACATGGTTTAATTCTCTTTATCCTGGTTGTGTGCATAGTCCCCAGGATATGATTTATTACTTCTCTGCTAAATATTTCCCCGCTCATAAGAAACAAGCTGCCTTAAGGGAAATATATAACTTTGTGAAAATTGAAGAAGAGAGTCTCCCACAAGCTTGGGGGAGGTTTCTTCGATTACTTAATGCTTTGCCTGATCATCCTCTCAAGAAAAATGAAATACTTGATATCTTTTATAATGGACTAACCGATGCTTCCATAGACCACCTGGATAGTTGTGTTGGTTGTGTTTTCAGGGAAAGAACTGTTGATCAAGCTGAATTGCTGTTGAATAATATGTTGAGTAATGAAAATGATTGGACACTTCCTGAACCAACTCCTAAGCCAACTTCAAATAAAAGGGGTAATATATTTCTCAGTCCTGAAGATATGCAAGAGACAAAGAAATCTATGAAAGAAAAAGGTATTAAAGTTGAAGATGTTAAGAATTTACCACCTATTGAAGAAATACATGGTCTTGATAACCCGACACAGGTAGTAAAGGTAAATTCTCTCTATAGATTTGATGAAGGTGATATTCCTCGTAATAAGTCTGCTAGCCAATGCTTAGATGAGTTTGATAATTTTATTGTTGAGCAAGAAAACTTAAATGCTTATGTTGGTAGACAATTGAAACGCAATGCTTATATGATTGAACACTTGAGTGATTATATGTCTATAGTTAAAGGTGAACTTAAACTTACTAGTAACATGCTTCTATGGTTACCACTCAAGTAGAACAAGTACTTACAACTCAAAATGATTTGCTCAATGAATTAAATAATAAGGAAAATGATAATGTTGTTAGAGTTGTGACTAGAGGGGATAAAATGACTCAGGAACCTTTGTATCCCGAGGGCCACCCTAAGAGAATTGAGAAAGATACTCAAACAACTAATATTGATGCACCTAGTTCTTCTAAGAAGAAGGAAAAAGAAAAATGATAGGACTTTGCATGCTTCTAGTCAACCTGTTATTGACACACCTGAGAATCCTAATGATATCTCTATTTCTGATGCTGAAACACAATATGGTAATGAGCATGAACCTAGTGATAATGTTGATAATGATGTTCATGTTGATGCTCAACCTAGTAATGACAATGAAGTAGAGATTGAACCTGCTGTTGATCTTGTTAACTCACAATCAAGGAATCAACATTATACTAAGAGAGACTTTGTTGCTAGGAAGCACGGTAAAGAAAGAGAACCATGGGTTCAGAAACCCATGTCTTTTCCTCCTAAACCATCCAAGAAAAAGGATGATGAGGATTTTGAGTGCTTTTCTGAAATGATTAGACCTATCTTTTTGCGTATGCGTTTGACTAATATGCTTAAAATGAATCCTTATGCTAAGTACATGAAAGATATTGTTACAAATAAGAAAGATACTGGAAGTTGAAATTTCCACCATGCTTGCTAATTATACTTTTAAAGGTGGAATACCAAAGAAACTAGAAGATCCCGGAGTACCAACTATACCATGCTCCATTAAAACTGCTTTATGTGATCTTGGAGTCGGTGTTAGTGTTATGCCTCTCTCTTTATATAGTAGACTTGATTTGAATAAGTTGACACCTATTGAAATATCTTTGCAAATGGCTGATAAATCAACTTCTATACCTATCGGTATTTGTGAGGATGTGCCTGTTGTGGTTGCAAACGTTACTATTTTAACGGACTTTGTTATTCTTGATATTCCTGAGGACGATAGTATGTCCATTATTCTTGGAAGACCCTTTTTGCATACTGCAGGGGCTGTTATTGATTGCAACAAAGGCAATGTCACTTTTCATGGTAATGGTAATGAGCATACGATACACTTTCTGAGGAAACAACCTCAAGTCAACAATATCAATATTGTTGGAAAAATCCAACAATTACTATTGGAGGTTTTGAATTTCCTCTTCCTACTGTCAAGAAGAAATATGATATTCTTATTGTTGGGGATGTGCATATCCCCATTGAGGTAACCTAGTGTTATTCAAAAATTCTTCGGTTTCATGTTATTCAGAAAGAGTTTGTTAACAAGACTTGATCAACCTTGTTAGTGGATTCCTTTTGATGAGCATGAGATGGATGAAGTTAGAAAGCACAACTCTTTGTACCCTCTTTTTACTTTCTGTTATTTAGATAAAATAAGGCAAAAATAGTATTTTCTGTCTGTTTTCTGAATTATCCTTGCAATAAAAAATACCCCGAAAATAAAAGTTCTCCAAATGTCATGAAAATTTAATATGTTTTTTCTAGAATATTTAAGAATATTTGGCACTAAGAACACACCTGGGGGACCCACCATGTGCCCACGAGGGTGGAGGGCGCTCCTACCCCCTGGGGCGCGCCCTCCTCCCTCGTGGACCCCACATGGCCCCCCTCCACTTATTCCTGCACCCACACACTTCGTCTTCCTCCAGAAAAAAGTCCTCCACCAGCTCAAACCTGAGTTCTAGCTCATCTTGCTGCCATTTTCGATCTCCTTGCTCAAAGCTCCATTCACAAAACTGCTTTGGGGGATTGTTCTTCGGTATGTGACTCCTCCAATGGTCCAATTAGTTTTTGTTCTAGTGCTTTATTTATTGCAAATTTTTGCTGCTTAGGTGACCTTGTTCTTGAGCTTGCATGCCAAATTTATGTGGTCAAAAGTAGTTTTAATGCATGATATGGCCTCTAGGCACTTGTAGGAGTAGTTGCTATCAATCTTGTTGAGTTTGATTAACTTTCATTTTGAGTCACTAAAAATTTCAGAAATTATTTAGAGGAAGAAATATGTTTAGGAAAATGTACCAATGTGGTTCCTCAAGGAAGCAAGGCCCAAGACCCGCGATACGTGAGCCGGACAATATACTACCAAGGGCAGCTCAAGTGCGGCCTTGTGAATGGCCGTCAGAGGAGTTTATGGTCCGGGCAGACATCAAGGAAGAATTTGACGCATATGTGCATAATGCTGATCTTGAGAGCTTCATGTCAGATAAGTGCCGGCAATACCTCTATCTAACTGATTCCTTTGTTAGAAGGTTTAAATTTACATCCTCGCACAATTCTCACACCGTTTTATTCGATCTTTATGATAAATCATATACCATGGACCTAGATGATTTTAATACTGCTTGTAAACTCCCGCACTGGGGAAATGTTAGTGAACCTCGCAAGTCTGAATATAAAGACTTTCTTGCTAGTATTACTGTGGGGGAATCTAGGGAAATCACACAAGCTACCATAGGGAGCATTAATTTTCCTGCCACATGTGCGTTCCAGGTCTTAGTGTCCTCATACTTTTTACTATGGGGGAATATAAACACTATTTTGCTCTCTTCGTGGGTAGATGCATTAATGGTAAAGATGAGGCTTGCCACATGTGCGTTCCAGATCTTAGTGTCCTCAAGAGTGCGGTATTGGGTGATAAACAATATAACTTGGGGGCTATTGTTGCACGTAGGTTGCATCTTAATAGTTTAAGTGGAGACTTGATTGGTGGAATTTATGCAACTCGTGTAGCTTTTCTTGAGATACCCATACATAAGAATGATATTGAATTGCCTCTTGCTTATCTAGATTATAATGCTATGGTTCGTCATCAGTTTGTTGAGAGGAACAATCAGTTCCTCCAGTACTGACTAATCTTTGACAGACAGCGCACTGTCCATGTTGCTCTCCCCGCTCCTACTTTCTTTGACTTTCAGGCAAAAAGGAGATATGTTATAACCATGGAGGAGGCGAACGAGTACGAGAGGAGGATGGAAGCAGCTCGCCTCTAATTGCAGCTCTTCAGGCAGTAGCAGCTGCATCTCAGTATGACCCCAGCTTCAACTTCGGATATCCACCAGGCCAGCCATGGCCATAGACCAGCTTAGGCCAAAAGCCTAAGTTTGGGGGAGTACGTATTTGTCACCAACATTACATTCATGTACACACTCATGCCAGTTGTCGGTGCTCATACTTTTTCATTGTACTATCCATGCTAGTTTATTTTCTTTTAAGCTTTCTTCTTGTGTGTTTGAGAAACCTTAAGAAAAACCGAAAAAATTAGTTGTAGATTTTAGCTGGTTTACTTTCCATGCCTATAGTAGTAATAGTTAAAAGAAAACCCAAAAAGATTTCTCGTTCTTCTTTTGTTTGTTGGGAGCTTTCCCGTGTAAATAGTTTTGTTTATTTTCTTTTCTTTGGGGTCTAGAGGAGAAGACATGATGAAAATGTTGAAGTGTCTATCATATGCATTATTGTTGATTTAACCAAGAGCCCATATTACCATGTCTTCTCCCTTGTATTGAATGCTTGCAGATTCTAGCTTAGTCCAATGGACGTGCACTATTATTATTATCCACACCGTTCGGTTGTGCAAGTGAAAGGCAATAATGACGATATATGATGAACTAATTGAGATGAGAAAAGCTGGAATGAACTCGACCTATCTTTTTTTTTGGAAATATGATTAGTTCATCGTTCCTGATTCAGCCTATTATGAATGAAACATGTTTGCAATGACAATGAGAGATAATAGTTGCTCATGCCATGCTTAAGTAGCTAGGAGTTTATAATGGTTTAACTTGCGTGCCAACATGCTATTAAAATGGTTGTGATATGGTATGATAGGGTGGTATCCTCCTTTGAACGATATTTATGTTCATGGTGAATTATATCCTACTCATGCTTGCATTCAGTGTTGATTAATTTTAATGCATGTTCATGACTGTAGTCACTCTCTAGCTGGTCGCTTCCCAGTCTCTTTTTAGCCTTCACTTGTACTAAGCGGGAATACTACTTGCGCATCCACTTCCATAAACCCCACAAGTTATTCCATATGAGTCCACCATACCTTCCTATATGCGGTATCTACCTACCATTTCAAGTAAATTTGTATATGCCAAACTCTAAACCTTCAAATGAAAATTTGTTTTGTATGCTCGAATAGCTCATGTATCAACTAGGGCTATGTATATCTTCCATGCTAGGTGGGTTATTCTCAAGAGGAGTGGACTCCGCTCCTCACTCACGAGAAAATGGCTGGTAACTGGGATGCCCAGTCCCTTGCTCAAATCAAATCAAAATAATTGCAAACAAAACTCCCCCAGGATTGTTGTTAGTTGGAGGCACCCGTTGTTTCGGACAAGCCATGGATTGATGTTTGTTAGTGGTAGGGGGAGTATAAACTTTACCATTCTGCTTGGGAACCGCCTATAATGTGTGTAGCATGGAAGATATCGAGATCTCTCGGTTGTTATGTTGACAATGAAAGTACACCACTCAAAATATTATTCATCTCTATTTCAAAACCGAGCTCTGGCACCTGTACAAATCCCCGCTTCCCTCTACGAAGGGTCTATCTATTTATTTTTATGTTGAGTCATCATCTTCTTATTAAAAAGCACTAGTTGGAGAGCACCGTTGTCATTTGCATGTATTATTATTAGTTTACATTGAGTATGACTGTGACTGGATCTCTTTTACCATGAATTCCAATGTTTAGTCAGTCCTTGAACCTCAAAGGTGCTCTGCATTTATGTTTTGCGGTCTTAGAAAGGGCTAGCGAGATACCATCTTGTTATATCATATTATGATTGTTTTGAGAAAGTGTTGTCATCCGAGATTTACTATTATTGCTCTCTAGTTGATTATGCCAATGATATGAGTAAACATGAGACCTACGTGTTATTATGAATATGGTTAGTTCATAATATTTGTCGAAATCTTGAATGCTGCTTTACATATTTGCAACAACAAGAGCAAACAGAGTTTGTAGAAGTTTTTCTTTATCACTTTCAGTTAGTCAATTGAATTGCTTGAGGACAAGCAAAGGTTTAAGCTTGGGGGAGTTGAGACGTCTCCAACGTATCTACTTTTCCAAACACTGTTGCCCTTGTTTTGGACTCTAACTTGCATGATTTGAATAGAACTAACCCGGACTGACGCTGTATTCAGCAGAATTGCCATGGTGTTATTTTTGTGCGGAAATAAAAGTTCTCGGAATGATCTGAAACTTCACGGAGAATATTTTTCGAATATATAAAAAATACTGGCAAAATAATCAAGGCCAGGGGGGCCAGACCCTGTCCACGAGGGTGGGGGGGCGCCCCCTGCCTTGTGGGCCCCCTGGAGCTCCACCGACCTCAACTCCAACTCTATATATTCACGTTCGGGGAGAAAAAATCAGAGAGAAGGATTCATTGCGTTTTACGATACGGAGCTGCCGCCAAGTCCTAATCTCTCTCGGGAGGGCTGATCTGGAGTCCGTTCGAGGCTCCGGAGAGGGGAATCCGTCGCCATCATCATCATCAACCTTCCTCCATCACCAATTTCATGATGCTCACCGCCGTGCGTGAGTAATTCCATCGTAGGCTTGCTGGACGGTGATGGGTTGGATGAGATTTATCATGTAATCGAGCTAGTTTTGTTAGGGTTTGATCCCTAATATCCATTATGTTCTGAGATTGATGTTGCTATGACTTTGCTATGCTTAATGCTTGTCACTATGGTCTGAGTGCCATGATTTCAGATCTGGACCCATTAAGTTTTCATGAATATATGTGAGTTCTTGATCCTATCTTGCAAGTCTATAGTCACCTATTATGTGTTATGATCCGTTAACCCCGAAGTGACAATAATCGGGATACTTACCAGTGATGACCGTAGTTTGAGGAGTACATGTATTCACCAAGTGTTAATGCTTTGGTTCGGTACTCTTTTAAAAGGAGGCCTTAATATCCCTTAGTTTCCAATAGGACCCCACTGCCACGGGAGGGTAGGACAAAAGATGTCATGCAAGTTCTTTTCCATAAGCACGTATGACTATATTCGGAATACATGCCTACATTACATTGATGAATTGGAGCTAGTTCTGTGTCACCCTATGTTATAACTGTTGCATGAGGAATCGCATCCGACATAATTATACATCACCGATCCATTGCCTACGAGCTTCTCACATATTGATCTCTGCTTGGTTACTTTTCCGTTTCCACTGTTACAATCACTACAAAAACTATTACTATTACCTTTGCCATCGTTATTGTTACTTCCATATTACTTTGCTACTAAAAACTTTGCTGCAGATATTAAGTCTTTTAGGTGCGGTTGAATTGACAACTCAACTGTTAATACTTGAAAATATTATTTGGCTCCCCTTGTGTCGAATCAATAAATTTGGGTTGAATACTCTACCCTCGAAAACTGTTGCAATCCCCTATACTTGTGGGTAATCAGTGATCAGCACTACTGGTTGGAATAGCTTCTAGCCAGTTAGTAACATAATCTACAGCAACCAAAATATGTGTATACCCATTAGAGGAAGGAAAAGATCCCTTGTAATCAAATCCCGAAACATCAAATGGTTCAACAGCAAGTGAATAATTCATAGGCTTTTCTTGACGCTTACCGATATTACCTATTCTTTGGCATTCATCACAAGATAAGACGAACTTACGGGCATCCTTGAAGAGAGTAGGCCAATAAAATCTAGATTGCAATACCTTGTGAGCAGTTCTATCTTCAGCATTATGCCCTCCATAAGCTTCGGAGTGACATTTCCGTAGGATTTGTCCCGATTCATGCTCGGGTACACAACGTCTAATAATACCATCTATTCCTTTATAAAGATGTGGGTCATCCCAAAAGTAGTGTATTAAATCATAGAAGAATTTTTTTTCTTTTGTTGATATGTAAAACTAGGTGGTAAATATGTAGCAACAATGTAATTAGCATAGTCAGCATACCAAGGAGTGTTATGAGAAACATTTATTGCGCTTAACTTCTCATCGGGAAAACTAACATCAATAGGTAGTGGGTCATCAGGCACATTTTCAAGCCTCGACAAGTTATCCGCTACGGGGTTCTTAGCTCATTTTCTATCAGTGATATGTAAATCAAATTCTTGTAGCAAGAGAACCCATCGAATAAGTCTAGGTTTAGCATCTTTCTTTTCCATAAGACATTTAATAGCAGCATGATCAATGTGAACAATTACTTTTGAATCAACAATGTAAGGTCTGAATTTATCACAAGTAAACACCACTGCTAAGAATTCTTTTTCAGTAGTAGCATAATTTCGTTGAGGATTGTCTAGAGTTTTACTAGCATAATGAATAACATTTAGTTTCTTATCAACTCTTTGTCCTAGAACCGCACCAACAACATAATCACTAGCATCACACATAATTTTAAAAGGCAAGTTCCAATCAGGTGGTTGAACAATAGGTGCATAAATTATGGCTTTGTTGAGTGTTTCAAAGGATTCTAAACAATCATCATCAAAAACAAAAGGAATATCCTTTTGCAAAAGATTCGTAATAGGCCTAGAAATTTTAGAAAAGTCTTTGATAAATCTCCTATAGAAACCAGCATGACCTACGAAACTACGAATACCTTTGATATCTTTAGGACATGGCATTTTCTCAATTGCATCAACCTTAGCTTTGTCCACTTTAGTACCTCTTTCAGAAATTTTATGACCCAAGACAATGCCTTCATTAAACATAAAGTGGCACTTTTCCCAATTCAAGACAAGACTTGTTTGCTCGCATCTTTGGAATACTCGGTCAAGATTGCTTAAACAATCATCAAAAGACTTCGCATAACAGAAAAAACTATCCATGAAAACCTCAACAATCTATTCACAAAAGTCAAAGAATATAGCGGCCATACATATTTGAAAGGTAGCAGGTGCATTGCATAAACCAAAAGGCATATGTCTATAAGCATAAGTCCCAAAGGGACAAGTAAAAGTGGTCTTTTCTTGATCAGGTTGAGAAACAGGTATTTGTGAAAAACCAGAATATCCATCAAGGAAGCAAGAATGTGTGTGCTTAGATAATCTTTCTAGCATTTGATCGATAAAAGGCAGGCGGTAATGATCTTTTCTAGTTGCTTTATTTAATTTTCTAAAATCAATTACCATTCTATAACCTGTAACAATTCTTTGTGGAATAAGTTCATTCTTATCATTAGGAACAACAGTAATACCTCCCTTCTTAGGGACACAATGAACAAGACTTACCCATCTACTATCATCTATGGGATAAATTATACCTACTTCCAGAAGTTTTAATATTTCCATTCTTACCACTTCTTTCATCTTCGGATTTAACCGACGTTGGTGATCAACAATGGGTTTAGCATCAAGTTCCATATTAATCTTCTACTGACGTAGAGTGGGACTAATGCCCTTTAAATAATCAAGAGTATATCCAATAGCAGTTGGGTGCTTCCTTAGAACTTTCAATAATCTTTCTTCCTCATGTTCTGAAAGTTTAGCACTAATAATAACAGGATATATGTTCTTTTCATCAAGATAAGCATATTTCAAAGTGTCTGGCAATTGTTTTAATTTGAACACGGGATCACCTTTAGGTGGAGGAGGACATCCTAGAGTTTAAATAGGCAAATTGTGTTTAAGCAGAGGATGTTGTTCAAAGGAAATCTTATCTATTTCATTTCTTTCATACATATGTAAATCCTTTTCATGGTCTAGCAAATATTGTTGTAGTGGATTAGTAGGAGGCACAGCAATAGAATCAAGACCAATTAATTCATCTTTACTAGGTAAATCTTTTTCATGAAGTTTTCTACTAAACTTGGAAAAATTAAACTCATGAGACTCGTCACCGAAACTAACACTGACAATTTGTTTCTCACAGTCTATTCTAGCATTAGTGGTGTTCAAGAAAGGTCTACCAAAGATAATGGGATAGAAGTCATCTTTGTTGGGGAACACAGTATTTCAAAAAAATTCCTATGATCACACAAGATCTATCTAGGAGATGCATAACAACAAGACGGGGAGAGTGTGTCCACGTACCCACGTAGACCGAAAGCGGAAGCGTTTAGTAACATGGTTGATGTAGTCGAGTGTCTTCACAATACAACCGATCCAAGTACCGAAAGTACAGCACCTCCGTGTTCATTACATGTTTAGCACGATGACGCCCCTCGAGTTCTTGATCTAGTTGAGGACGAAGGAGAGTTCCGTCAGCACGACAGCATGGTGACGTTGATGATGAAGTTAACTGCGCAGGGCTTTGCCTAAGCACAACGACGATATGACTGAGGTGTTAAACCATGGAGGGGGCACCTCACATGGCTAAGAGATTGTCAGTTGTGCTTTGGGGTGCCCCCAGCCCATGTATATGAAGGAGGGGGTAGGAGGAGGCCGGCCTTAGGGGGGCGCGCCATAGGGGTGTCCAACAAGGATTACCAATCCTAGTTAGAGTCCCCTTCCTTTTCCAAGAGGGGGAGAGAGGGAAGGAGGAGGAAAGTGATAAGGAAAGAGGGGGGTGCTGATGTCTACTACGCAACTTTATTCTTGTAGACACGTGTTGGGCCTCCAAGCGTAGAGTTTTGTAGGATAGTAGCAATTTTCCCTCAAGTGGCTGACCTAAGGTTTATCAATCCGTGACAGGTGTAGGATGAAGATGGTCTCTCTCAAATGACCCTGCAACCAAATAGAAGAAATCTCTTGTGTCCCCAACACACCCAATACAAAGGGAAATTGTATAGGTGCACTAGTTCGGTGAAGAGATGGTGATAAAAGTGTAATATGGATGGTAGAAATATATTTTTATAATCTGAATAAATAAAAACATCAATGTAGCAAATAGTAAACGGGCACAGAACAGTGTTGCAACGCTTAAAATCAGGCCTAGGGTCCGTACTTTCACCAGTGCAACCTCTCAATAATGCTAACATAGTTGGATCATATGATTATCCCTCAAAGTGCAATAAAGAATCACTCCCGAGTTCATATTAGCGTAGAACAAAATATAGGAATTGTTTGTAGGGTACGAAACCACCTCAAAGCTATTCTTTCCGTTCGATCTATTCAAGAGTTCGTACTAGAATAACACAAAGCTATTCTTTTCGTTCGATCTATCCTAGAGTTTGTACTAAAATAACACCAAAGCAAATTCATATTCATAATACTCAATCCAACACAAAGAACTACAAGCGGACCCCAAAGTTTCTATCGGTGAAAAGATAATAACAACATGCATCAACCCCTATGCATAGATTACCCCAATGTCACCGCGGGAATCCGCAAGTTGAATGCCAAAACACATATTAAGTGAATCAATATGATACCTCATTGTCACCTCAAGTATTCATACCGCAAGACATATATCATGTGTTCTCATATCTGAATATTCAATCCGACAAGACAAAACTTCAAAGGGTAAAGATTCAATTCATCACAACAAGGGTATAGAGGGGAGAAACATCATATGATCCGACTATATTAACAAAGACCATAATATAGATCACAAGAGAGAGAGAGAGAGATCAAACACATAACTAATGGTACAAACCCTCAGCCCCGAGGGTGGACTACTCCCTCCTCATCGTGGTGGCCGCCGAGATGATGAAGATGGCCACCGAAGATGATTCCCCCCTCTGGCAGGGTGCCGGAAAGGGTCTACATTGGTTTTCGGTGGCTACAGAGCCTTGCGGCAGTGGAACTTCTGATCTAGCTAGATTAACCCCGAAGCTCGAAGGGTTTCGAATATTTTGGAATTTATAGTGCAAAGAAGGGGTACTTGAGGCCACCGAGGTGGGCACAACCCACCTGTGCACGCCAGGGGGCCCTGGCGCGCCCTGGTGGGTTGTGCCTCCCTGGGGGCACGCCCTAGGTGCTGCTTTGGCCCATCGGGAGTCTTCTGGCCCAGAAAAAATCCACAAAAAGTTTTGCGGTGTTTGGACTCCATTTGATATTGATTTTCTGCGATATAAAAAACAAGCAAAAACAGCAACTGACACTGGGCACTGGGTTAATAGGTATTCCCAAAAAATGATATAAAGTTGCTATAAAATGATTGTAAAACATCCAAGAATGATAATATAACGGCATGAATACTTCATAAATTATAGATACGTTGGAGACGTATCAGCATCCCCAAGCTGAATTCCCACTCGTCCTCGAGTAGGTAAATGATAAAAGAAATAATTTATGAAGTGTGAATGCTAGCAAAGTGCACAAGTTTAATCAATGATAACTTCAATCACTTTTCCTAGCATCACGACAGTAATTCTTTCTTATGAAACTTCCCATGTTATCGTGGCAACCAATTCACATGTTAAGGTTCAAACAGTGAATTCTCTTGAAACCGAACAACCTATGTTCTTAGTCACCAAGCAATTGCAATTCAACTTATTCAACAGAGTTTAAGTAAGAGCTCCACATGCTCAACCATCATATAGTCTTCTATGATTGCTAACACTCACTACATACACATGAGCAAAATGTTTCAACCAGACACATAGAAAGATAGGGGCTCATTGTTTTGCCTCCCAACGTATTCACCTCAAGGGTGATGTCAACAATAATAACTCATGCTACCCATATTCAACTGGACATATGTGCCTAGATCTTTCCTCACCACATGGTGCTTACTAAAATAGAAAATAAAAAGGAATAGAGAGGAATACTTTGACTCTTTGCATAAAAGTAAATACTGAAAAGTAAAAGATAGGCCCTTCATAGAGGGAAGCAGAGGTTGCCATGTGCTTATTTGTTTGTATGCTCAATCCCTTAGTGCAAAAGAACGTCATGTTATATTACCCCTTGTGATAGCAACCTTTATTATGCAGTCTGTCACTTTTATTGCTTTACCATCACAAGTTCGTACAATGCTCAACTTTCTCTTACACTAAATGATCTTACACTTTTAGAAGCAATTTTTATTGCCTTATTGCACCGATGAGAACTTACTTGAAGGATCTTGCTCAATCCTTAGGTAGGTATGGTGGACTCTTGAAAATAAAATCTGGGTTTAAGGGTTTTTGGATGCACAAGTAGTATCTCTACCGGGTGCGGTATTTTTGTCTAGCAAAGATGGGGGGCAAACACCACATGTTGAAGGATCTATGACAATATAACTTCTATGTGAATATGAGCAAACATAAACCATTACGTTGTCTTCCTTGTCCAACGTCAACAATTTTGGCATATAATTATTATTTTGATGGGGTGTCACAATCACAAAAAGATTTACATGATAGTGTATTTGCATGTGAAAGTTTTCTTCCTGATACTAATTATTCATGAATTGCTTGTATGACCAATATTGTGATTGTCAAGCCTCAAAAGATTTCACTTTCTAGACCCAATGTGAAGCTACCACTAGGCATGATATGATTTAAACTTCGTGACATTCAATTTATTCAACAATTTGGTCATAGTATATAAGTGAAGCACAAGAGTAAATGACATAGAAAAGAGCTTCATTGATGGAATATGAATGCCGCTTACTTAGCCTCCTTGACAACTATTTGAGGACTCTATTTTATTTAAAAGCTTCAGATCTAAGCATTTTATTAAAACAGAAAGCAAACCAAAGCAAAATGACATCTTAAGAATAGCACAACTCATGTGAAGAAGCAAAAACTTAGGCTCAACCGATACTAACCGATAATTGTTGAAGAGGAAAGGTGGGATGCCTACCGGGGCATCCCCAAGCTTAGATGCTTAAGACTTCTTGAAATATTATCTTGGGGTGCCTTGGTCATTCCCAATCTTGAGCTTTTGTGTCTCCTTAATTCTTCTTATATCATGGTTTTCCTAAATCTCAAAAGCTTCATCCACACAAAACTCAACAAGGACTTGTGAGATAAGTTAGTATAAACCAATGAAAAAATCTTATCATTTTCTACTGTAGAAAATCACTAAATTTATTATTCAACATTGCATAATAAATGCCTCTGCATATTTAATACTCCTATCCTCAAGTAGAATCATTAAACAAGCAAACATATGCAAACAATGCAAACATATGCAAACAATGCAAACATAACAGCAATCTTCCAAAACAGTATAGTCTGTAAAGAATGCAAGAGTATCAATAGTTCCATAACTCCAAAAGTTATTAAAATTTACCATACTGTAGAAAATTTATCAGAGCTCAATTTTCAAAAAGTTTCAACATTTTATCACATTCTGACTTTTCTAGGGAATTTTTGCAACATCGGTAAACTTTCTGTTTTCAAACAGCAACATGTATACTTGCAAAATAAGCATAGTAAAGGCTATACATGCCACTTTTATTGAAATAAAATATGCAAAACATTATTATAAATAAAATCAAGCAAGTCCTAACAAAATAAATTGACGCTCCAAGAAAAACACATATCATGCAACAAATGAAAACGTAGCTCCAAGTGAGGTTACCGATAATGTTGAAGACGAAAGAGGGGGTGCCTTCCAGGGCATCCCCAAGCTTAGTTGCTTTGATATTAACTTGGGGTGACTTGGGAATCCCCAAGCTTAGGTTCTTTTCACTCCTTATTCCTATCATATCGATATCTCACCCAAAACTTGAAAACTTCAATCACACAAAACTTAACAGAATTTCGTAAGATAGGTTAGTATGATAAAGAGAAAACCATTTCACTTTGGTACTGTCAAAGACAAGATTCATAATTGTTTCCACACAATGCCTACTATAGAATATCATTTCCACAATTTATATTGAGCAAATAAGCCATGGAAACTAGAAAACAAGCAAACTATGCATTGAAAACAGAATCTGTCAAAAACAGAACAATCTGTAGTAATCTGTACTCAAACCATTGTTATGCTACTCCAAAAATTCAGAAAAATTAGGACAGCCTGAGAAATTTATCGGTTTATCTTCTTAAAGAAGAATCAGCATTTTATCACGCTTTTGTTAAAAATGAGAATTGTTTCCCTAAGCACAAAAGGTTCTGTTTTTCAGCAAGATCAAATCTACTATCACTGTAAGCCATCCCAAAGGTCTTACTTGGCACTTTATTGAAACAAAAGCAATAAAACATGATTACTACAGTAGACTAATCATCCTATCACACAAAAACAGTAGGTAAAAGTGTTGGGTTGTCTCCCAAGAAGTGCTTTTCTTTAATGCCTTTTAGCTAGGCATGATGATTCCAATGATGCTCGCATAAAAGATAAGAATTGAAACATGAAGAGAGCATCATGAAGCATATGACTAGCACATTTAGGTCTAACCCACTTCCTATGCATAGGGATTTGGTGAGCAAACAACTTATGGGAAGAAGAATCAACTAGCATAGGAAGGCAAAACAAGTGCAACTTCAAAACAATCAACACATAGAGAAGAAACTTGATATTATTGAGATATGTAAGAGCATAAGTTCCTTTCTGATAATAATTTTTAGAAACATCATGAATGTATTCAACAATATAACTATCACATACAACACTCTTTTGATGATGCACAAGCATAGAAGATTTATTACTCTTTATGGCATACATGTCATCATAATAATCATCATAGGTAGCAACTTTATTGTCATAGTCAATTGTAACCTCTTCCAAAATAGTGGATGTATCACTAAATAAAGCAATGACCTCTCCAAATCCACTTTCATCAATATTGTAATAAGATTCAACACCCTCCAAAATAGTGGGATCACTACTACCTAGAGTTAACACTCTTCCAAACCCACTTTCATTAATGCAATCATCATAAATAGGAGGCATGCTATCATCATAATAAATTTTCTTATCGAAAGTAGAAGGAATCAAAGGATCATATTCATTAAGCAAAGCATCACCAAGCTTAGGACAAGCATTATTTCTAGAAAATAAATCTTCAAATATATCATACTCATTAAACATAGCATCCCCAAGCTTGTGGTTTTGCATATCATCACAGTCATTCTTATCAATAGCATGAATGACACCAATAGTATAGCAATCATTATTATCATATTCTTCCAAGCAAGTGCTAAAAAGATTTTCAAGATCACAATGGATATCGTTGTCTTCCCAATAATAATCATTACAACAAGTAGTAGGTATCACAAAATCATACTCAATATCATCATCCTCCATAGACATATTTGATTCACTTTCATGAGGCACAATGGTGATAGGAGCAACATTATTTGGGAGAGACACCTTTTTTCCTTTATTCTTTCTTCTTTTCTTCTTCTTCACCACATCATGTGTGGCTTTAATTAATTTTTTCATGCTTCTTGTTGAAGAGATTGATTGGATAGGAAGCTCCTGCTCGTTACCTGATTCATCATAATAAACACTAGGAGGGTATTGGGAAACATTTTCCCTTTCATTAGTACTCTCTTCATATTCCATTTGTTTTCTTGACTTTAGATATTTGGCAATATAAGGATTCTCAATGCAATTTACCACACAAAACATATGAGTTTCCTCTAGATCAAAATCAAGAAATCTCTCGAGATTAAATTTTGGAATACCCTTAGTTATAAGTTTCATTTCTTCATACCCAAAAATAAGACTAAGCTCTTTATGATGCTCAAGACTAATCAAGTTATCACAAATTTTGGACACGATTTGATCATGAAAGAATTTGCATTGGAGATTTAAGTGACCATGTTCATCGCAAAGTTCACAAGGATGGTGAAAAAAATTAAATCTTTCAGCACAATCATCTAGCCTCTCTTGTAACTTTCTCGTTTCTAAATATCTATGCTACTTACAAAATCTATCTTCCATTTTTGGTGCGTAATTACACTCCCAATTCACTCCGCAAAAAGTGACATGCTTAGAAGAAACATTTTTGTCATGGCTTGTGCAATCATGATTAGACTTTTGGATATTCAAAGAATTCATACTAACAACATTGCAATCATGCTCATCATTCCAATATTTTGTGCCAGGAATTTTATTGACTTCTTCTTCTAACAACTAAAGCACAATTTTTCGAACCATCATTTTCAATAAAGACATTATAAAGATGATCAATAATATGATGCAACCTAAATTCCATTTTTGTAGTTTTCTTTTTATAAAACAAACTAGTGATAAAACAAGAAACTAAAAGATTCAATTGCAAGATCTAAAGATATACCTTCAAGCACTCACCTCCCCGACAATGGTGCCAGAAAAGAGCTTGATGTCTACAACGCAACTTTATTCTTGTAGACACGTGTTGGGCCTCCAAACACAGAGTTTTGTAGGACATTAGCAATTTCCCCTCAAGTGGATGACCTAAGGTTTATCAATACGTGAGAGATGTAGGATGAAGATAGTCTCGCTCAAATGACCCTGCAACCAAATATAAGAAATCTCTTGTGTCCCCAACACACCCAATACAATGGCAAATTGTATAGGTGCACTAGTCCAGCGAAGAGATGGTGATAAAAGTGTAATATCGATGGTCGAAATATATTTTTATAATCTAAATAAATAAAAACAGCAAGGTTGCAAACAGTAAACAGGAACAAAAACGGTATTCCAATGCTTGAAAATCAGGCCTAGGGTCCGTACTTTCACTAGTGCAACCTCTCAACAATGCTAACATAGTTGGGTCATATGATTAGCCCTCAAAGTGCAATAAAGAATCACTCCCGAGTTCCTGTTAGCAGAGAACAAAAGATAGGAATTGTTTGTAGGGCACGAAACCACCTCAAAGCTATTATTTCCGTTCGATCTATTCAAGAGTTCGTACTAGAATAACACAAAGCTATTCTTTCTGTTCGATCTATCCTAGAGTTCGTACTAAAATAACACCAAAGCAAATTCATATTCATAATACTCAATCCAACACAAAGAACTACAAGGGGACCCCAAACTTTCTATTGAAGAAAAGATAATAAAAACATGCATCAACCCCTATGCATAGATTACCCCAATGTCACCGCTGGAATCCGCGAGTAGAATGCCAAAACACATATCAAGTGAATCAATATGATACCTCATTGTCACCTCAACTATTCATACCGCAAGACATATATCATGTGTTCTCATATCTTGATATTCAATCCGACAAGACAAAACTTCAAAGGGTAAAGATTCAATTCATCACAACAAGGGTATAGAGGGGAGAAACATCACATGATCCGACAAGATTAACAAAGCCCATGATATAGATCATGAGAGAAAGAGAGATCAAACACATAGCTACTGGTACAAACCCTTAGCCCCGAGGGTGGACTACTCCCTCCTCATCGTGGTGGCCGCTGGGATGATGAAGATGGCCACCGGAGATGATTCCCCCTCCGGCAGGGTGCCAGAAAGGGTCTAGATTGGTTTTCGATGGCTACAGAGCCTTGCGGCGGCGGAACTTCTGATCTAGGTTAACCCCGAAGCCCGAAGGGTTTCAAAATATTTGGGAATTTATAGTGCAAAGAAGGGGTACGGGAGGCCACCGAGGTGGGCACAACCCACCTGTGCGTGCCAGGGGGCCCCGGCGCGCCCTGGTGGGTTGTGCCCCCCTCAGGGCACCCCCAGGTGCTGCTTTGGCCCATCGGGAGTGTTCTGGCCCATAAAAATCCACAAAAATTTTCGCGGTGTTTGGACTCCGTTTGATATTGATTGTCTGCTATGTAAAAAACAAGCAAAAAACAGCAACTGGCACTGGGCACTGGGTCAATAGGTAAGTCCCAAAAAATGATATATAGTTGCTATAAAATGATTATAAAACATCAAAGAATGATAATATAAGGGCTTGAATAATTCATAAATTATAGATACCTTGGAGACATATCAGGCGCCGCCCCCTCCCTAGTCCAATTTGGACTTGCCATGGGCGGGGGGGCACCCCTTGTGACCCTTCTCTCCTTTCCACTAAAGCCCATTAAGGCCCAATACTTCCCCAGGGGGTTCCGGTAACCTACCGGTACTCCGAAAAAAATACCCGAATCACTTCAGAACCATTCCGTTGTCCGAATATAACCTTCCAATATATCGATCTTTACCCCTCGACAATTTCGAGACTCCTCGTCATGTCCATGATCTCGTCCGGGACTCCGAACAAACTGCGGTCATCAAATCACAAACTCATAATACAAATCGTCATCGAACGTTAAGCGTGCGGACCCTACGGGCTCGAGAACTATGTAGATATGACCTAGACACATCTCCGGTCAATAACCAATAGCGGAACCTGGATGCTCATATTGCCTCCTACATATTCTACGGAGATCTTTATCGGTCAAACCGCATACAACATATGTCATTCCCTTTGTCATCGGTATGTTACTTGCCCGAGAATCAATTATCGATATCATCATACCTAGTTCAATCTCGTTACCGGCAATTCTCTTTACTCGTTCCATAATACAACATTCCGCAACTAACTATTAGTCACATTGCTTGCAAGGCTAATAGTGATGTGCATTACTGAGAGGGCCCAGAGATACCTCTCCAATACATGGAGTGACAAATCCTAATCTCGATCTATGCCAACTCAACAAACACCATCGGAGACAACTGTAGAGCATCTTTATGATCACCTAGTTACATTGTGACGTTTGATAACACATAAGGTGTTCCTCTGGTATTCGGGAGTTGCATAATCTCATAGTCAGAGGAACATGTATAAGTCATGAAGAAAGCAATAGCAATAAAACTAAACGATCATTATGCTGAGCTAACGGATGGATCTTGTCCATCACATCATTCTCTAATGATGTGATCCCGTTCATCAAATGACAACACATGTCTATGGTTAGGAAACTTAACCATCTTTGATTAATGAGCTAGTCAAGTAGAGGCATACTAGTGACACTCTGTTTGTCTATGTATTCACACATGTACTAAGTTTCCGGTTAATACAATTCTAGCATGAATAATAAACATTCATCATGATATAAGGAAATATAAATAACAACTTTATTATTGCCACTAGGGCATATTTCCTTCAGTCTCCCACTTGCACTAGAGACAATAATCTAGATTACAAAGTAATGATTCTAACACCCATGGAGTCTTGGTGCTGATCATGTTTTGCTCGTGAGAGAGGCTTAGTCAATGGGCCTGTAACATTCAGATCCATATGTATCTTACAAATCTCTATGTCTACCTCCTTTACTTAATCGCGGATGGAATTGAAGTGTCTCTTGTTGTGTTTGGTTCTCTTCTGAAATCTAGATTCCTTCACCAAGGCAATTTCTCTAGTGTTGTGACAAAAGATTTTCATTGGACCCGATGCACTAGGTATTAAACCTAGATCGGATATGAACTCCTTCATCCAGAATCCTTCATTTGCCGCTTTCGAAGCAGCTATGTACTCCGCTTCACACGTAGATCCCGCCATGACGCTCTGCTTGGAACTGCACCAACTGACAGCTCCACCATTCAATATAAATATGTATCCGGTTTGTGACTTAGAGTCATTCGGATCAGTGTCAAAGCTGGCATCGACATAATTGTTTATGACGAGCTCTTTGTCACCTCCATGAACGAGAAACATATCCTTAGTCATTTTCAGGTATTTCAGGATGTTCTTGACCGTTGTCCAGTGATCCACTCCTGGATTACTTTGGTACCTCCCTGCTAAACTAATAGCAAGGCACACATCAGGTCTGGTGCACAACATTGCATACATGATAGAACCTATGGCTGAGACATAGGGAATGACTTTCATTTTCTCTCTATCTTCTGCAATGGTCGGGCATTGAGTCTGACTCAAATTCACACCTTGTAACACAGGCAAGAACCCTTTCTTTGACTGGTCCATTTTGAACTTCTTCAAAACTATATCAAGGTATGTGCATTGTGGAAGTCCAATTAAGCGTCTTGATCTATCTCTATAGATCTTGATGCCCAATATATAAGCAGATTCACTGAGGTCTTTCACTGAAAAATTCTTATTCAAGTATCCTTTTATGCTATCCAGAAATTGTGTATTATTTCCAATCAACAATATGTCGTCCACATATAATATTAGAAATGCTACAGAGCTCCCACTCACTTTCTTGTATACACAGGCTTCTCCAAAAGTCCGTATAAAACCATATGTTTTGATCACACTATCAAAGCGTATATTCCAACTCCAAGAGGCTTGCACGAGTCCATAAATGGATTGTTGGAGCTTGCACACTTAGTTAGCACATTTTGGATCGACAAAACCTTCTGGTTGCATCATATACAACTTTCTTTAAGATATCCATTAAGGAATGCAGTTTTGACATCCATTTGCCAAATTTCATAATTATAAAATGCGACAATTGATAACATGATTCCGACAGACTTAAGCATTGCTACGGGTGAGAAGGTCTAACTCCTTGAACTTGTCGAAAACCTTTCGCAACAAGTCGAGCTTTGTAGAAAATAACATTACCATCAACGTCAGTCTTCTTCTTGAAGATCCATTTATTTTCTATGGCTTGCCGATCATCGGGCAAGTCAACCAAAGTCCACACTTTGTTCTCATACATGGATCCCATCTCAGATTTCATGGCCTCAAGCCATTTAGTGGAATCTGGGCTCATCATCGCTTATTCATAGCTCGTAGGTTCGTCATGGTCTAGTAACATGACCTCCATAACAGGATTACCGTACCACTCTGGTGCGAATCGTACTCTGGTTGACCTACGAGGTTCAGTAGTAACTTGATCAGAAGATTCATGATCATCATCATTAGCTTCCTCACTAATTGGTGTAGGAATCACTGGAACTGATTTTTGTGATGAACTACTTTCCAATTTGGGAGAAGGTACAATTACCTCATCAAGTTCTACTTTCCTCCCACTCACTTCTTTCTAGAGAGACTCCTTCTCTAGAAAGGATCCATTCTTAGCAACGAATATCTTGCTTTCAGATCTGTGATAGAAGGTGTACCCAACAGTCTCCTTTGGGTATCCTATGAAGACACATTTCTCCGATTTGGGTTTGAGCTTATCAGGTTGAAGTTTTTTCACATGAGCATCGCAGCCCCAAACTTTAAGAAACGATAGCTTAGGTTTCTTGCCAAACCACAGTTCATATGGTGTCGTCTCAACTAATTTAGATGGTGCCCTATTGAACGTGAATGCATCCGTGTCTAAAGCATAACCCCAAAAAGATAGCGGTAAATCAATAAGAGGCGTCATAGATCGCACCATATCAAATAAAGTACGGTTATGACGTTCGGACAGACCATTACGCTGTGCTGTTCTAGGTGGCGTGAGTTGCGAAATTATTCCACACTGTTTCAAATGAAGACCAAACTCATAACACAAATATTCTCCTCCACGACTAGATCGTAGAAACTTTATTTTCATGTTACGATGATTTTCCTCTTCACTCTGAAATTCTTTGAACTTTTCAAATGTTTCAGACTTATGCTTCATTAAGTAGATATACCCATATCTACTCAAATCATCTGTGAAGGTCAAAAAATAACGATACCCGCCGCATGCCTCAACACTCATCGGACCGCATACATCAGTATGTATTATTTCCAATAAGTCAGTTGCTCGCTCCATTGTTCCGGAGAACGGAGTCTTAGTCATCTTGCCCATGAGGTATGGTCGCAAGCATCAAGTGGTTCATAATCAAGTGATTCCAAAAGCCCATCAGCATGGAGTTTCTTCATGCGCTTTACACCAATATGACCTAAACGATAGTGCCACAAATAAGTTGCACTATCAAAATTAACCATGCATCTTTTGGCTTCAATATTATGAATATATGTATCACTACAATCGAGATTCAACAAAAATAGACTACTTACCAAGGGTGCATGACCATAAAAGATATTACTCATATAAATAGAACAACAATTATTCTCTGATTTAAATGAATAACCGTCTTGCATTAAACAAGATCTAGATATAATGTTCATGCTCAACGCTGGCACTAAATAACAATTATTTAGGTCTAAAACTAATCCCGACGGTAGATTTAGAGGTAGCGTGTCGACAGCGATCACATCGACTTTAGAACCATTTTCCACGTGCATCGTCACCTCATCGTTAGCCAATCTTCATTTAATCTGTAGCCCCTGTGTCGAGTTGCAAATATGAGCAACAAAACCAGTATCAAATACCCAGGCGCTACAACGAGCATTAGTAAGGTACACATCAATAACATGTATATCAAATATACCTTTCACTTTGCCATCCTTCTTATCCGCCAAATACTTGGGGCAGTTCCGCTTCAAGTGACCAGTCCCTTTGCTGTAGAAGCACTCAGTCTCAGGCTTAGGTCCAGACTTGGGATTCTTCCCTTGAGCAGCAACTGGCTTGCTATTCTTCTTGAAGTTCCACTTCTTCCCTTTGCCTGTTTCTTGAAACTAGTGGCCTTGTTAACCATCAACACTTGATGCTCCTTCTTGATTTCTACCTTCGCAACCTTTAGCATTGTGAAGAGCTCGGGAACTGTCTTTTCCATCCCTTGCATATTATTGTTCATCACGAAGCCTTTATAGCTTGGTGCAGTGATTGAAGAACTCTGTCAATGACACTATCATCAGGAAGATTAACTCCCAGTTGAGTCAAGTGGTTGTGGTACCCAGACATTCTGAGTATGTGTTCACTGACAGAACTATTCTCCTACATTTTGCACCTGTAGAACTTGTTGGAGACTTCATATCTCTCAACTAGGGCATTTGCTTGAAATATTAACTTCAACTCCTGGAACTTCTCATATGCTCCATGATGTTCAAAACGTCTTTGAAGTCCCGATTCTAAGCTGTAAAGCATGGCACACTAAACTATCGAGTAGTCATCAACTTTGCTCTGCCAAATGTTCATAACGTCCGGAGTTGCCCCTGCAGCAGGTCTTGCACCTAGCGGTGCTTCCAGGACGTAATTCTTATGTGCAACAATGAGGATAATCCTCAAGTTACACACCCAGTCCGTGTAGTTTCTACCATCATCTTTCAACTTAGCTTTCTCTAGGAACACATTAAAATTCAAGGGAATGGTAGCACGGTCCATTGATCTACAATAACATAGACATGCAAAAACTATCAGGTACTAGGTTCATGATAAATTAAAGTTCAATTAATCATATTACTTAAGAACTCCCACTTAGATAGACATCCCTCTAGTCATCTAAATGATCACGTGATCCATATCAACTAAAACATGTCTGATCATCACGTGAGATGGAGTAGTTTTCAGTGGTGAACATCACTATGTTGATCATATCTACTATATGATTCACGTTCGACCTTTCGGTCTCAATGTTCCGAGGTCATATCTGCATATGCTAGCCTCGTCAAGTTTAACCCGAGTATTCCGCGCGTGCAAAACTGGCTTGCACCCGTTCTATGTGAACGTAGAGCTTATCACACCCGATCATGACATGGTGTCTCGGCACGACACTACAAAAAAGACACATTCGTGACATTTTGGGCCGAACGATTTTTTTCTATCATACATATGACACTTCTATGACGATAATTGTGACAAAACCCAGTATCATCATAAATGTGGTGGGCTCCTACTTCTATTACAAAAAATCATGACAGAAAATGGGCTTTTCGTCCTGGGCGGGCCGGAGACGCAGCTGCATGACATTCTTTGGGCCGTCCATGACGGAAAAAACCGTGGTAGAAGCGAGGGGGAGGAAAATTTCGGGGAGTTCCCGGTTACGGTGGGAGGTCGGGGGCCGAGCGATGCGCGTTTCTCTCGTACACGTACGCGCATGTGTGCGAGGTGTTGGCTCTAACTGAACCCGAGCGAGGCGTTGGGATCTAACTGAACTCGAGCGATTGCACTCCAGGCTACGCGTTACTGAACCCGAGCGATCGATCGATGGCTGTTAACTGAACCCGATAGAGCGATTCCTTCGGTACTGCTGCTAACTAAAGCCGATCGATGCTGCCTCTGGATGAACAGTGAGCATTGCGGGGGGGTTTGGATGAACAGTTCCCGGTGGGGGTGGATGAATAGGACCCCATGGTGTTGCCTCTGGATGAACAGGACCCGATCGATCGAGCCGGTTGGGGCTGGATGAACAGGACCCCGTGGAGGGCTGGATGAATAGGACCACCCCGTGGAGGGCAGGATGAACAGTAGACGGTGGAGGGCAGGATGAACAGTAGCCCGTGGAGGGGTGGTTGAAAAGGAGCCTGTGCAGAGGGCTGGTTGAACAGTAGCCGGTGGAGTAGCGCGCGGTGGAGGCTAGATGAACAGGAGCCCGTGGATGAACAGTCGCATGTGAAGGCTGGAGGAGGTCGATGGTGGATGAACAGTAGCTCGTGGAGGCTGGAGGGGGTCGACGGTGGAGATGAACAGTATCCCGTGGAGTCCCGTTTTGCAGTACGCCACACCCCTCCCGATGAACAGGACCCCCGTTTCGACCGTAGCGCTCCAACACAAGTTCGTTTCCTCCATTTTGCGGTACGCCACACCCCTCCCGATCAATGGGACCCCCGTTTCGACCGTAGGAGGTCTGTTTCCTCCGTTTTGCGGTACGCCAGACCCCTCCCGATCAACAGGATCCCATTTTGAACGTGGCCGGTCGAACACAAGGCCGTTTCCTCCGTTCTGCGGTACGCTAGGCCTCGTTTCCATCGCATGTTCCATCCAAGCCCTCCCAATGAACATGACGCATTCTGCTGCCTCCCCATGAACACGACGCATTCTGTTGCCTCCCCATGAACACGATGACGATGATGTTTCTCCGTTCCGACCCAGCAATGTACATGAGCCCTGGCCGTACGTGTGCGCGAGTAGGCTTTCGAGACCCCTCCGTATGTACACATACGTGGCCGTATTTTCTTTCTTGCACCCTGGCCGCTGTACGTACGTGTACATGCTACGTGCGCGCCTCTACTACGACACGTGTGCGCCTCTACATCGACCAGTATGTACGTACAAGTTCGCGACCAGAACGACAACGCTATGTATGCTTCGACCAGGTGGGTCCCGACTGTCAGGCACTTCCTTGCCTGTGAAGATGTAGCTGGTGGGTCCCAGCAGTCAGGGGGGCAAAATACGGTGGCCCGTCCAGTAGGTCCCGCTGTCAGGTGGAGGAATAATTATTTTGCATGTAATAAGGAGGCACTTCCTTGCTGCGGCCGTGGACCCAGCGGTCAGCCTCTCCACGTACAGTCCACGTCTGATGGAAGCCGTTCCTTAACCACGTTGACCACGCCGCGCCGAGAGCACCAAGGCGGTGGACGATGGCGAGGCCTAGGAAGGGGATGACGTGGAGCCGGGGAAGACGCGGGAGTGGATGCCCACGCGTAGAGGAGTACGAGGGTTCACTGGTTCGCTGCGGTGTGAGGCTGCCGTCGCCGCCGAATAACAGGGGGTGTGGGTGAGTAGAGGGATGGCCTGGCCAGCGGTGGGAGTAGTAGGGGGCGGTGAGGCCTCCGCCGCATCGCAGCTGGCCACGGGAGGCAGGAGCACGAGGCACGACCGGCGCTGGTTTGGGCGGGTGGAGCAAGAAGACCAGAGGTTGAAGAAGCACTACGGCCGTTGGATGGACATCGTACGGTCACTGCAGCTAGAATCATGCATATTGACTAAGTTGACAAAGCCCTCCATCCCCATCAACTTAGTAGGCCCACAAGTCAGCCTCTCAAGGTGGGTCCCAGCTAGCAGGGGGTATTCATTTTTTTGTGCGTGATAAGGAGGCACTTCCGGTGGGTCCGAGCTGATAGCAGGGGGAACATTTTTTTCGCGAAATACGGTGGCCCGTTGAGTGGGTCCCAGTAGTCAGGGGCAAACATTTTTTTCGCGATATACTGGTGGGCATCCGGTGGGTCCCTGCTGTCAGGTGGAGGAATAATTATTTTCTGCGTAATAAGGAGGCACTTGCTTGCAGCTGCCGTGGACCCAGCTGTCAGCCTCTCCACGTACAGTATATGGAATTCGGTCGTTGACCACATTGACCACGCCGCGCCGACATCACCATGGCGGTGGACGACGGCGAGGCCTAGGAAGGGGACGACGCGGAGCCGGGGAAATCGCGGCAGTGGATGCCCACGCGGAGAGGAGTATGAGGGTTCACTGGTTCGGCTGCGCTGCCGTCGCCGCAGAATAACAGGGGGTGTGGGTGAGTGGAGTGGATGGATGGCCTGGCCAGTGGTGGGAGTAGTATGGGGGCGGTGAGGCCTCCGCGGCAGCACAGCCGGCCACGGGAGGCAGGAGCAGGTGGCACGACCGGCGCTGCTTTGGGCGGCTGGAGCAAGAAGACGAGAGGTTGAAGAAGCACTATGACCGTTGGATGGACATCGTATGGTTAGTCGAGCTAGAATCGTGCATATTGACTAAGTTGACAAACCCTTCGTCCCCGTCAACTTAGTAGGCCCACTATACTGGGTCCCAGCTAGTAGGGGGAGTATACATTTTTTTGTGCGTAATAAGGAGGCACTTCCTTGCGTGCGAAGATATAGCTGGTGGGTCCGAGCTGTCAGCGGCGGTAACATTTTTTTCGTGAAATACAGAGGCTGTTTCGGTGGGTCCCAGATGTCAAGTGGAGGAAATCATTATTTTGCCCGTAATAAGGAGGCATTTCCTTGTGTGCGGCCGTGGACCCAGCTGTCAGCCTCTCCATGTACAGTCCACTTCAGATGCATGTCGGTCGTTGACCACGCTGACCACGCCACGCCGAGAGCACCAGGGCGGTGGACGATGGCGAGGCCTAGGAAGGGAACGACATGGAGGCAGGGAAGACTCGGCCGTTGTTTTTGTTTCCCACGCGGAGGGGAGTATGACTGTACGAGGGTTTACTGGTTCGTCTGCCGTCGCTGGAGAATAATAGCAGGTGTGGGTGAGTAGAGGGATGGCTAGGCCAGCGATGGGAGTACGGTGGGGCGGTGAGGCCTACGCGGCAGCATAGCCGGCCGCGGGGAGGAGGGAGCAGGAAGAGCAGAGATTGAAGAAGCACGACGGCCGTTGGATGGATATCCAACAGTATACATGCCATCTGTGGAAAGCCTCAAATCTGTGGAAAACAGCATGCAACGCATCTGCCATTATTTCAAATAATTTACAGCCCATTTGCTAATTCTTAAGGTTTTTTTGGAGCCCATATTCTTTTTGTTAGCATTACAGCCCATATTGTGGTCACGGTTAAAAAATTATACAAAATTTTGCATATGTCGGTGCGGTCTGGACTGTTTTTAATCCCGAAATTTCGAGTCACATTAAGACTGATTTTAAAAATAAATATATATCAATATAAAATCCAATAAATTGTCCACGCATAAAAATCAATGCAATTTAAAATCTCAAAATGAAAAAAAGATATTTGAAAATAATTGCCGGTTTGATGTGTTTTAAAAATGTACAGCCCATTTCTCATTACTGAAAGGCCATTTTCTCGGCCAGCTGAATGAAGCTCTCCTCGTCTTGAAAGATTCGCAGCCCAAGAGACCTGATAAAGCGACTTACTTGACAAATCACAAAAGAACTGGGCTAGCCATTTTCAGAAAGAAAAAAACTACTGGGCTGGTCTGTGGTAAACATAAAAGAAAAGGCTGTCTAGACAGGCGAGAGTGTCCCGCAGAGCCCAGTTGACACCCTGCTTCCGTTTCAAAAACAAATTAGATAAATGCCACTCCAATTATGGCGATTCATAAAAATGCCACTGCAATTTCCAAACTTTGAAAAATGCCACTGCAATTTTTGCAAACTTTGAAAAACACCACTGCAGTTTGCAAACTTTGAAAAACGCCACTCCGAACTTCGAAAAATGCCACTAGAAATGGCATGAAATGGCATTATTCAAAGTTTGGAAATTGCAGTGGCATTTCTCGGGTACACTAGAATTGGAGTGGAATTTATCAAATTAACCCAAAACAAAAATAACCGAGCGAGCTGCTGGGTCCCTGGTGTCAGCCGCTCGTTGTGCAATTCTCTCGTTTATTGACTACGTTGACAATGGCATGGGACCTAGATGTCAGAAATCCACTAGGAGGAGCCATTTTTTTATTGGCTTGAAATAAGGAGGCACTTGCTTGCATACTACCATGACCTTGGCGGGTCCCTGCTGTCATCCTCTCCACGTACAATCATCTCCTGATTGTCTACGCGTCAACTTGCTAGGCCCACAAGTTAGCCTCTAAATCGTGGAGGACAAATACAACCCATTAAAAAATAACAGCCCATTCCATATGTTCAAACGGAAAGTTCAACATTCAGAGCAAAGTAACAGGTCTGATCCACATATAGAGTACTGAACTTCCACGTTGACAACCATCATAGCCAAGTTAACTATCTACTCCCGCTAACACTCTAGTAGCGTACAAGTACTAACTTACTCTTTGCTAACTAGACGATGCCGGCCGCCATCTGCTGTCCATGCTAAACGTCAGCACCGGCGTCCTCCGCATCGCCTCGGACTTGCCAGAGGTGCGATAGGGCGCGTTGCTCGCGCGCGTTGGCCCTTTCCATGCCGACGTGGTCCACCGAAGCTTCGGCTTCCAAGCGGGAAACCCACTTGACGAGCTGGTAGTAAAAATCGGCATCGCGAACGCGTGCGTGCCCGACAACCTCCAGGGCTATTTGCCGGGCGCCGGCCTCCACGTAGTCGTCCCAGTTGCGGGCGCTCTGCTCGCGACTCAGAGCATCGGTGCACTGCTGCTCCATGTCCTGCTGGCGGCGCAAATCGGTGATACGCTGCTCCTCCGCCAGGCGGTCGCGCTCCAACAACTCCTGCTCCTCCGCCATCCGGTCGCGCTCCAAAAACTCCTCGATCTCTGCATTCCCATCTAAAGACAGATAGAATGCCTCCTCCCTCCGTCTGCCTTCCGGTGAAAACTCGAACACTAGTTCCAGCAGTGACTGCCTCCGGCGTCGCCTACCGCGAATGGGCGGGGACATGGCAGACGTGGCGAGCGACGTCGGGCCGGTCGGGGCTTATGAGGATATGGCGAGTTGGGTCACGGTGGCACCTGAGAAGGCCGGGAAACAGTACTTATAGGCGGAAGGTAGCACGACGGTCATCGGAATTCAATGCATAATGGCTTAGCGCGCCAGCTTGCCATGGAAAACTAGAGAAACTGAAATTATGATTGTGCCGTCCTGTCCCGTCTGGGTCGCACACCAGCATGGCGGTCAAACGAGTGCACTCGAATCATCTCCCTCCTTGTCAATAATGATTCCACGGATTTAAAGCGTATCTTTTTTCGCATTAGTTAGCTGCCTTAGTTACGGCCGGCTGCATGCAGGCACTCAGAATCGCTCGGAGGCAGTACACGAAGCAGCATGCAACGAGACGCAGCCGAGGGCACGCATGCAGCCACTTAAATCGCTGGAATTAATTAGGCTTAAACTTATTCATGTCGTTAATTATTGCCATGCCTTAGTGTTGCTGCTTTGCTCTCGTGACTAATAAATCCCAGATGGAGGGAGTGCCTTGGTTGGTGAGAGGTTTGAATTAAGCCCTGCAAACCGGAAAGGAGGTACTCCCTCCATTTTTATTTAGTTCGCATATTAGCTTTGGTCAAAGTCAAGCTTTACAAACTTTGACCAAGTTTATATACAAAAATATTAAGATATACAATAACAAATCAACAACAAGAATATTAAGATATACAATAACAGATCATATACAAATATGTAGCTCCAAAAGCAGAGATCTAGAAAAAACATCTGTTCTTCCTACTAACATGGATGCTTCTCTTGGCCAACATTCAGTAAAGACTAAAAGACAAATTTGTTTGTGAACTCTACAATTCCTCTTGCAAATGTAAGTGGTTTCACCAACAGCTGGAACCATGAGAATGAACCACACATGATGGAGGAACATCCACTGCAATATGATTTGGTCTTCTCTCGATCACACCGCGAGACTATTTTCGGAATACAAACTTTAACTTAGGCAAAATGATGCCCATTGTATAATCAGACCAAAGCAATGAAGCACCTAGTGTTGGCCAATAAATAGTACAGTACTACTTTTCTGCAGTCCATGAAGTGACTATCCAATCTTTCAGTGCCTACTTTCAAATGGCACTGCATGCAATGACTATACTATTCTCTTGTGCAGTTCAACCAAAATTGTGGACACTTTGTTTGTTTGCCAAATAGCAACGGGCAGACATCTCTGTCTGCACAAATATCAAGCAGCTAGTAAACATATACCACACCTTGTATTTTCGGTTTAAACATGTCTCTCCCGCTTAGCATCTGTCATGTTCTACACTGGACAATCTGATACAGTTATGTTTTGCCCTGGACAATTTCATACTGAATTGATTTGCTGGTTCAGAGCAGAAATATAGCGCCTATTCTTCATCAGACCAAGGATATCCATGTTCGCAGTGATGGAAGAGGTGAAATCAATACAATCGAAATTGAGCATCCAATCATTAAATCATGTCCTGCACTTCCAATGTAGGTCCACCCTGCCAATAAATTCACATGCAAACCACCAGTATTACTATCTAATGACAATACAAAAAGAATAGCAAGATAGTAGCAAACCATGTACCTTCGTAATGAACAGCTCATAGTGCCACCAATTGGATATAAAGGTTTGGAAAAAACATGCTCCTAATGTTGAACCAGTTGGACTTTTTGTGCAGTTTCACTAAAATCGAGCATCCCTGTTTGCATAGATATTGAAAGTGTGATTACTCTAAAAGTGGCACTAGTTGAAGCATAGACTCACAAATATAAGCATTCCAATTTCATAATGGGAAAAGGTAGCAAGACTGTTTCTAACCACCTGTTTGAAGGAATAAATAAAGCAACAGCGACTGATGTCAGGAAGGCATACAAAGTTTTTTCTGAAAAACTGAGCCATTCCTGACCTTTCCCCTTCTTTTAAGCAAATTTTGTGCAGTTCTACTAAAATAAAATGCCATCACCGCCTTGAAAATTCAGTGACACTGTACAAAAGGAAATGACTTAACATTACATCATGATGTCAGGTATGTAGTCTACATGCATTAGAGACAAACATACATACCTCCTCCATAGCATAATGAACATTAATTTTAACAAAGGTGTGACTAGCTTTACCGGGATAATTTGAGTGAACTCTACACCCTTTGTTCCTTAATATAAGACGTTTTCATGGTTCAATTTAAAGTACCCAAACGTCTAGTATTTAGAAAAACAGGTAGTAGTTTTCTTAAGCACATATCTGGGAAAGCTTGCCACACTTTATTTATGTCCATACGCTAATGCAACACCATTCGAATACTACAAATATACACTAATCCAGTGGCTAGTGCAATAGTAGAGTAGTTAGTTTATTACAAGGTACAGTATAATGGTTTTACTGAACAGATTTCAATAAACTCTAGCACTGGAAGGTTTCTATAAGAATTAACAATACAAAATGTAAAGGTAACAAGTTTCAGCATTGGTATACTAGCTCTGCATGAGCATTAAACCAAATAGAAAAGTCTAAAGGTAACTAGCATTATTAACTAATGACAGTATAAAAAATTG
>NC_041392.1:578242644-578292667 GCF_002162155.2 Triticum dicoccoides
TGATAATCGATAAAACATAAAAACTTGATCGAACGAATCAAGAGAACAGCCGGAGGAGGAGGTGCCCACTGTTGACCTTTCCTCTTGTCTTCATAATTGTCTGTGCAGTTTATCCAAAATAAAATGACATCACCGTCTTGGCATTTTGGTGACACTGTACAAAAAAATTAACTTATCTCATGAAAGTGAGGTATGTAATCTATAAGCATTAACAGTGCAAAAATCTCAAGGTAGTAACAAGTTTCATCATTGGTATACTGGCTGTGCAACATCATTAGAATGCCTTAGACTACTGGCGTCGCTTAAATTTATCGGTGGCATTAGACTGAGAGCGGCATTAGTTAAATGTGGCATCACTTTAGCAGTAGCATTGCTTGACTTGACTGCTGGCGTTATACTAACAGCAAAAAAAGTGGCAATAAGAGCATGGGAGGCCCATTCAACCAGTGGGCGCACCAGTACGATGTACCTCCATGGACACAGAGTGGTGAGGGAGGTATGGTTGCCCAGAGCAACAAATATCCAGGCAGCATATGTGGATTACGTCCCATTTTTGCTCTCTTTAGCCACCTTTTTCCTATGCGAGGACAACAAACCGATCGACCTGGTCATTCTCTATTGCGTTGTCATGCCTTTCTACCCTTCTTCAACCAAGAGACACGAGACTCATTCCTTAGCTACTGATTTTCCCCTTTTCAACCTAGATGCGGGTTCCATGCCTACTCTCTTGGACAGTACAGTCTCCCTTCCTTTCCTTATTCAACCCAAACATGGATTAGTCTGCATGAAGTAGGGTTTCCTCTAATAGTGCAAATTATGGTTTTCGTTTGCGTGGCCAGCAGAGCAGAGGATATCAAATTGGGAAGATGGTGGAGTGGAAAAAGATCCACATGCAACGACGTGGCAGATGGGGCAATAGAACAAGGTTATGGTTCGAAAAGAGGTAGCATACCTAAGGGTCAGTGGGAAGTGGCTTCGCTCGTGGTCGTCGTCCTCCGCATACACTACGGCAGCGAGCTTGGGGATGGAGGCCATCCCTCATGGGCGCTAGGTCTGAGAGGACGGCCTTGTCGTCAGTGTGTGACCTCGCTCGCCGACGACGAGTGCGTTAACGTTGCACGTCCTTTTCTTCCCCGGCGGATCTGTGACCACCGGTGAGGAGGGAGAGAGGGGCCGTCTTTTTTAGATCTGGAGAGAGGGTGGTAGTGTGACAAGCAAGTGGGCAGCCCTTAGCAAGAAAGCGCTCAAGCTCCAGCCTATATATCTTTTTTATACTACTAGTACTGGAGGTGGAGTAGTGGTAGAGTAGTTTATATTTTCTCTGCGTACAGTACCAGTTAGTCGTGCTTCAAAGCTGATCGGCACGCCATTAAAAAATAAAGGTTGATAACTAATGCGGCACCTCGGGCCAACGCGGCCAGATCGCATTTTGCACGAGAAATTACACACCATGTTTCGTTGACATGTGGTCCCGTTCCAACATATCAGTGAGACGACGGCGAGTAGTAGGAGTATTTCCGAACGGACGTGTAGGCCGGGGCGCCTCTTCGTGAACCGTGGCAAACTAGCAACCGTCCATCGACTCTTCGCCTTTCCCTCTCGATTTGGAACTGTTGTCGCACGCTCTTCCTCTCCCTCCTCCATTTTCCTTCAGCCCTTCACCCTTTCTTCTGCCATTGTTCGATCGTCTTCTCCATGGAGGGAACAGGCCAGAAACGACCCCGTTATTCTTGCCCCGATCTGAAAGATGATGTGGTGGAGGAACTCATTGATCGGTGCGATGTCATCACCTCGGCTAGCATGGCAGGTTCGTTTAAGCCCATTCTCGACTCAACTAATAACATCATTACAAAGAACCCAAGAGTCAAGGAGCGGTTTGATCTCCCCTATCTTCTTCGCCGTGACCCTGATGATGACTGGCGCCGGCACGACGGAGGCCTCGCCCTGTGCAAGTTGATGCCGCTTGATAATGATACTTATGATGTTAAGATGCCATCGCTTGAGGGCAAGCCTTGGGCGGGCGCAAATGGAGATTGGGTTGTTTACATTGGGTCCAACTGCGAGTGGGAACTTGTGAATGTGTACACTCGTCACCGGGTTCCACTTCCAAAAATCTCAGCACACTGCCCAGAGGTTGAGCACACTAGTAATGTACGCATGTTCAAATACGATCTTGGTGACCGTATTCTATGGAAGATAGCAATTTGTCAAGTTCCCAGCCGCTCTTGGAATTACAGCGACTATGATGTTGTTGCTATCTTCGACAAGCTTGTTTCCTTCCTTGATGGTTTCACTCGATGGATATTGCTCAAAAATCAGTTTTTGTACAAGGATGAGTACTGTGATGCAATTCAATATGAGCGCCTTGTGTTTGCTGCCACCACTCGTGGCACTGTTTTTGCATGGCATCCTCATAGTTTCGGTATGTTTGTCTTCAACTGTAATTATAATTGTTTCATCCACATGGATGCGGGTTAGCAAGTTTCCCTTTACTAATTAACCTTCTTCTTGTGTTTCCAAGGTCTTGTGAACATCCCACCACCTATACTTGAAAATTTTTATAACCAAGGGGGAGATGACGATGGTGATGATCACAAGCATGAGGACGAGCAGCGCCCATATACTCTGTGGTGCCTGGCAACTAATTCCGATGAATCACCTCTTCTTGTGTGTCTACAGCCCACTGATGATGTTACTCCTAAGGAAGTAGGTGTCTCCCATGGTCGCACTCTCCGGACCTATTCCAACACCCGTTGCATGGTATTCGGGATGGATACTAGTGTGCTAGCGCCAACTCCTTCTCCCTGGTACAGAATTGATAGTCTTGGAGAAAACTCGCTCTTCCTTTGATAAAACTATCCGATGATGGTGAAAGGCGATCCAACTGCTGTTGACACATTTATGAGAAGCAACTGTGTCTATTCCTCGGACATTTGTGTGGTTCCCTACCCTGGTAGGGACATAGTAGGCCGCTTCAGCCTGGATGATCAGTCCTGCGTTGGTTTCCAGATTGACAATCAATGGCCCATCCCAGAGAATCACTTGTGGTTCAAAGCAAGCATTTCCAACGCCGAGGAATGGTTGAGTTGAAGTTCATTTCATTGCTTGTTATTTGTTGTGTGGTGAAAACTTTAGTATTTATAATGTATCCTCGTTGTCGATGTGGGTTGATGACCTGTTGTATGTAATAAAATTATATGCGTGTGGTAAACTTACTAAATTTATGAATGGCTTTCGAGTCGCTTCTCTGAGTGAGTGGTGCGACGAGGCAAAAAAATATTTTCCGAATACATAATTGTACATGCATTGCAACAGGTTATCAGATGAGGCCGATCAACAATAGTAGTACACTATTTGTACTAGCTTCAGATGCTTCGCGCGTCGGGCGGGTGTTTTTACTGTAGCCTTTTGTTAATGTGTTCGTTGTACGTAACCAGCACCTTGAATCCTCGATACTAGTACTATATAGTAGGAGTAAGTAGTAGGGAGTAGTAGGGTGGCATGGGCCAGAACAAGCATTCACGTCCAGGAGTACGGCACACACCACCACCACGACATCCATCTGACACCATATTATTTCTTGGAGTCCGTGCTAGAGCAATCTCTTCAACCTCGTCGTTTCTCTAACTTTAGCCATCGCGCGGCGGGCGAGGTGGGGGTTTGCCGATAGTCGGTTTCCTTACCTGCGGTCCCACTTGTAAGGCCAACTCCAACGCATGACCCCAAACGCACCTCCGTTTTGCACGGACTCCAATGATAATTTTTACTAGAAAAGCAAGACCAAAGAAAACAAGAACCACAAGAATACATTTTACTACTCCTGTAAGTTGGATTAGTGCCTTCTCGATGCATTCATTGTTGATCTGTGGAGGCTTGATCTTGCGTCTGTGCGAGCTAAAATTGATAGAACATCTACTAAATTGTGCTCTATCAATATATGGATTTACTCTTCTTGCCAATACAAAAACTTGCATCCATTCTCCCTCCATTGCACAATACATGCCTTCTATTTGTCAAAATATATATGTATCTAGACACGTCTTAGTATATAGGTACATCCATTTTTGGACAAATGGAAGTCAAGTATTTTGGAACGGAGGGAGTACACAATAAAAATTTTAAGTTAGCACAACTAGTCTAATCCGAGAGCAGAACCGAAGATTTGGTCGGGTTCTTCCTCCTTTTGCCGACACGTGGGACATCCAGCATCCAGGTTGTGTCATGAAGAAAATAGAGTGGTAGTTGAAGCCACGAGATGTACATCTTGGGTCAAACTGTAAATAGAATCTTACTACTCTTGAGTAACTCCAAAAGCGGCCACCGAAGATCTTTATTGCATTTTTTTTCATCACCAGCACGTCGAGGTGAAAGATGTGCAGGTTCAGTGGGTCCTCTTGCGTTTTCACTGACATGTGGGGCCGCATGTGAGCAAACAGACGATGGGCTCCGCGCGTCCGCTGGCTGGCTGAGAAGAGAGATAGAGGAGGGCTGAGCACGGACTGCAAGAAATTTGTTCTACGTACCTTGATATAGGCTCAATATAGTGGGGTGGCATGGGCCATAACTCAGTAGCATTCACGTCTAGCAGTACGGCACACGCCACCCACATGAGTCCCATCCGACACCAATTTTCTTGGAGTCCATGCTACAGCCATCTCTTCTCCCTCCTGTTTTCTCAGCCATCGCGCGGTGGGCGGGTTGGGGGTTTGCCGATAGTCGGTTTGCTCAACTGTGGTCCCACTTGTAAGTGAAAATGCAACACCGCACGCATTCCCGCTTGAGCGGCATGCCGGACCAACCGTGTGGGGGTGCGACGCAAACACGGCACACTTTTCCTTTTGAACTCATAACTTGTAAAATTTGGTTCTGCTCCATGGTGCGACCGATATATAGAAAATAACGATTTTGCCTAGAGTAATGAGAAGTTTGGTTCTGGTGCTGTTCATGCATGGAGTACGTATGAAAATTATGAAGTTGATGAGAAAGGTAAGATAATTACTGTAGTATCATATACTACTACATGGATTTGACGGAAAGATAAAAATACATACGGATCCATCAACCTTCAACGACATCCTCACGCCCTAGTGCGCCGGGTCACCAACCGACGTGTGAGGAGTAGCGGCATTGGCGGCGAGCTCAACGTGCTTCTGAATAGTGCCGTCCAAGGTTGCCCTGCGCTCCAAGAAGGCCAGCGTCCTATCGTCCTCCTCTTGCATGTAGTAGTCCTTGTGGATGATTTGCGCGTAGACGTGGGTGATTATGTCGATGGTGTCTTGCTGCGTGAGGCGCTGCATGGCGAGCGCGACCTCGAGGTGGACATTCTCCGGCGCGACTGCGGGCAGTCACAGGGCCACCAGTGCGTCGAAGAGGTTGTTACCATAGTGGCCATTGAGGGTGGCGGGCATCGTAGAGCCTCGGTGCGCCGGCTGGAGGCTTATGTCAAAGTCGTCCGCAAGCTTCTTGACGACGGTTAACTTGTCGAGGAAACCGACGAGGACCTCGTCGAACAAGGAGACGAAGCTGTCGTCCAAGCGGCCCGTCGCGCTGGCGGCCTCAAGAATACTACCTGGAGACGTTCCTCGGTGCTGGTGGCGTGGTAGTACACCTAAATCCAGACGGTGGTGCTACTAGTACTAGTAGTAGTACTACCAATGTAGTAGTAGGAGTACTAAGCACTGTACAACCCGTTGGTCAAATTATTACGTGCTACTCCTCATAGTGAAGTGACAAGACCCTACGGCGGAGATGACACCTGAGTATAGGCGCCGTGTTCGGCATACCATAGTCAGCCTCACCGTCTGCAGTCACTATCATCATGGCTATAGAGCTAGCCTGCTTACAACTAGCCCTGTTCGACATAATTTCCGGTGCGTAGATGCCCGTGCATTGCACGGAAAACCAAGATTGGGGGTGGACGGCTCTGGCAGTGGCCATCGCGCCAGATTTTTCCACGGCCTTCTACTCCTAGATGTGTACACGTGTGCTGGTGTGTGTTGTGTGTTGGGTGTGCGCGAGTGCGTCCTTCTGTGCATGTAGCCGCGCAGTGGTAAATTGTGTGTGAGTGCGTCCTTCGCGCGCAAGAAGTTTGTCCTCAATGCGCCCTCAATTTACTAGCGTGCGGGGTGCTACCCCGAGTGGTTTCAACTTTGTTTACTTCACCGCGTGCCAGATGGGCCTCTAGTTTACTTATTTTCACCCACTGCCACATGGGCCAGCACACGAAGATACAGAACACGAGCTGACAAGGCAGCATGTGGATTGGTTGATCGGTCAGTTAAACAATATACGGAGCTATACGCTGACACAGTGAGCGTATAATCCGTCGGTATAGAGAGTACGAGTGAGAGGGGAGGCCCGTGAGAGATAGCAGAGAGAGAGAGAGAAAGAGCTACTTCCTCCGTTCGATAATGTAGTTCCAACATTTTTTTAAGTCAAACTTTTGAAACTTTGACCAAGTTTATAAAGAAATTACTTATATCTACAATATCAAAGATAGATGATAGTGTGAAGTAAGTACATGTTGTGATGAATCTAATGATCGTTCCAGATGTAAATGTTTTTCTCCACATATACCTGGTCAAACGTTTCTAAGGTTTGACTTTTCAAAACATCCATATGCTTATGGACGTGACAGAGTCCCTAACAAGAGAGAGAGAGAGAGAGAGAGAGAGAGAGAGTGAGTGAGTGAGTGAAAAAAGTGTGTGTGCGTGTGTGAAAGAGACATGGGCAACACACGATAAAAGTAGAGAAAAAGCGTGTGTGTCTTATGCAAACATATCACACATGCATCTTCGACAACAGAGGCAAGGTGAGGAGATAGTGTGTGGTTGTTTGGAACCGATAGGGCAAGACCCCTAGCACGTGGCCAAGAGGGGTCTGACAAACAAGGGAGAGAGGTTGAGAGAGACGTACGGAGAAAATGCAGACATGGGGAGGAGAGAGTGTATGTTTGTCATAGAGAGATCCCCTGGAGATCGTGATGGGACTACATGGGTGGGAGATCGAGTGACAAGGTATGTGCGCGATAGAAGATGCCCCGAGAGATATCGAGATAGACGTATGGATGGAAGGAGACAATACGTGTGTTCCTATTGGCTAGTAAGAGATAATCATACTTAGGAGGGGGGTGCTTGCACCTATGATGGATTGAGGGATTATGGTACTTAGGGGGGTGCGTGTCACATGGATAGAGAACAAGGGCGGAGAGTGTTGGATGGGTCTATATGTATAGCGCGAGCGAGACATGTGTATGTGTGAACCAGGGAGATATAAGGCCAGTTTGGCTTGCGTCCTGAGCATCTTTTGCCTGGCCTGGGGTTGTGGCTGGATTTCATGCATGCTTGTTTGGTTGCTACCCTGTGAAAAAGAAAGCTTGCCTGGCCAGGGTTCCCTTGCACTTTAATTAGCCTGGCTGAACTCCAGACACTGCAAGTAGCCTGGCCCAGGAGAACGATTTCGAATGCCTGGTCGTGCTTGGTCGTGTGGCCACGAGGCTAACAGCAACATGGATGGATATTAGCATTAAATAATTGATGCATGGATTGATTGATGGGACGTTGATGCTTTGCCTGGCCCAAGCATGAACCAAACGCTTCAGCACCACACAAGCCTAGCCAGGCAGAAATATTTTACATCTCATGTCCACACCAGGCAGTACCGGCCATCAAGGCATGAGGGTCAGGTCACGAAGCAAACTAACCAATAAAGTTTGAGAGAGACTGAGGAGCCCCGATAAGGCTGAGTGGTGTGTCAGATAGCTGAGAGGAGGAAAGAGATATTCCATCCGCTCGATGATGCAGTGCATGTAAATTTTTTAGAAGTCAAACTTTGGAAACTTTGATCATACAAAACTACATCTCATGGTGAATCTAATGACATATGTTTGCCGTACTAGATGTAATTCTTTTTCTCCACGTACATGGTCAAACTTTGTGATGTTTGACTTTTCAATAAATCTATATGCTATGGACCGAGGAGAGTGCCTCAGTCGAGACAGATCAAGTGCGTGTGAAGGACAATGAGTAAGTGTGCAAAAATATTATGTGTGTGAAATAGAAAGTGACAACAAACGATAAATTAGAGAGAGAGTGTGTTTTTTCGTTTCTTATGCGAACATATCACGCATGCATCTCCGAGATGGAAAAGCGAGGCGAGGAGATACATGAAGATAACTAGTGTGTGATTGTTTGCAACGGAGAGAGACACCCCTGTAGCACATGTCCAATAGAGGTGTGGCCAACAAGGAACAAAGGTCGAGAGGGACACATGGATGGCATGGGCGCATGAGGAGGGAGAGAGGGTGTGTTTTTGATAGAGAGATCCCATCGAGATCGTGAGGGGACTATATGGGTGGGAGATCGAGGGAGTGCATGCGCGATAGAAAGATGCCCCGAGAGAAACCGAGATAGACCATGCACATGTTTGTGATGGAGACTAAGATTAGCTAGTCATATACATATAGGGGGGACTGCATGTGCCTACAATTGAGTGAGAGACAATCATACTTGGCTAGCTGGGCATGAGATTGTGTGTGTGCGCGTGTGAGATGGAGAGAGAACGAGGGGGAGAGATAGAGTTTTAGATGGGCCTATCGAGTGCGAGTGAGATATGCATGTGTATGTGTGACCCAGGTGGATGGAGAGTTGGAGAGAGGGGGGTAAGAGCTCCGAGACGACATAGTGGTGCGTGAGAGAGTTACAGGCAAAGAGCCAAGGAATCTGTGTGCGTACGATGAGTGGACCCAAGATATCTAGCTTGGACTAGCTAGAGTATCATACATAGTGTGCGAGAGAGACCTATAGATGGTGTATATATGTATGCGAACTAGAAAGACCCCCACCCCCCACACACACACACAAAGAGAGAGAGAGATGGAGAGAAAGGGAGAGGGACGAACAAGGTTTTTGTGTTGGATGCGTGCGACAGAATTGAAGATTGTCAGTGAGAGAGAGAGAGAGAGAGAGAACAGGAGTCCGAGAGAGGGGGAGGTCGTGTTTTATGCATCAAAGACTGATATAAACCATGTTTCGATATAAACTTGCATTCAAATATTCAAATTGGAGAACATGTTGTCTACAATCCACACATGAACGGATATATGCGTATATCAAACAAGTTCATTAATTTGACTTTCAACATGTTCATGGAGTACTATAATACTGTACAACATGCTACTCGATTGAGGTGTTCAATTTTGGATTTAGTTCACTATTTTGACCTACTGAACGAGCTATTTCATTGAATCGAGATATTTCATTTTCGGTTTGATTCGCGTTTTTGAGTGGGTCAACTATTTGTCATATAGTAAATCGCTAGCAACGAGCATGTAAAAACACATTACTCCCGAGCATCATCTCTCCATCTAAAAAAGAAGTGGCAAGCTAATATTTCAAAATTTGATCCGAATCGACTTGGTAAGGTAGACGTGGATGCTCGTTCTCCCAAAATTTGAACGAACCGTTAAACATCCTCTATGCTTGGTGGAATTCGCCCAAGCAAATAAATGGGAGACGTGAAATTACCGTCCTAGCTGGGACACGCATCAATTGGCCCGTTGTACATCGAGGGTAGGTTTGTAACTTCATCCAAGCACGCCTTCTCCTCGGCCGAAATGACATGTGCCGAATAATTCATAAACCATGGTCGGTAAAACACGCTCTCCTCGCCCGAAATAGCTCGTTCCCACTATTTCAAAACACGCTCTCCTTGCCCGAAATCGCTCGCGCCCACTATAGTTCAAAACACGCCCTCCTCGCCCTCCTCGCTCCTGCCCAGAGAAGCAAAGTTACTCCACAATCCCCGACCCTCAGTACACAGACCCAAGCCGAGAAGCCTATAGGCAAGGGTAGAACTATAACTCCCCCTCACATTTCAGACAAATGTGTCCGTAAGACATGGTTCCACTCCCGTCCCAATTTCCCTCGCCCGCCCCCATTCATACCTCATGGGCGCCAAATCACCTTCTCCCCGGGAAGCTCCCTTCTCCCGAGCCGCAAAACCTCAGCCCCACCACCATGGCGCCCCCACCGCACCAATTTCACAGCCGCCCTCCTCCCTAATGCCGGAGACGCTATCCATTTGCCATCATGCACTAGGCCATGCGCCTCTTACTCCATGCTGCTGGTGATGCCTCGATGACGGTGGCGTGAACCGTATCGGAGCCGATTCACCCCCGCCGTTGTTCACGGAGCCGGAGCGGCTCCAACTTTGGATCCGTCTAGAGTCCTGGCGCTGCTTCGGCGTAGCCCTCGACCGTCGCGACATCGCTCTTTCCCTGTCGCCGGTCGCCACCGCAACCGCGCCGGCCTCACCGACTCGGCAGCTGGACCTGCCTACTTCACCATGCCGCCAGATAGGTCGCACCCTCATCTCAAATCACTTTATTTAGGCCTCAGTTGTTTCAATTTTTATCCTGGGCCAACAGATTTGCAATGGGAAGCAGCACCCCTCGAGGCGGCAGAGCTCCTAGGCTGCCGGTTGGCTGGTGTCTAATGTAAGGGTGCGGGTCAGAAAATTTGATGTGGAAGTAGCGCTTAGATGGCAATCTTTTAGAGTTGCGTGGGTTGAAGGTACTGCCGCCGCCGAATCTGGATGACGGTGAGTCTTTGTGGATTGGCCCGGGGGCGGCGCAACCACGGCAGTGCGGTGGGGCGGGGAGCGGGGTTTTGGCTGGGGCCACAGACAGCGGAGGCAGGCTGCTCTGCCGTGGGTCGCTGGCTCTTCGGGGAAGATTCCGAACAATGTCAGCCGGGAGGCACAAGACGGCCAGCCATCCGACGTAGATCAGACAGTGCCAAAATAAAATAAAATCATGTGACCCCAATTTAGTATTCAGTCAACAGACGTGTGACCACTCTCGTTCCTTGCTGTTGATCTCTTAGTGTATTTCTTAAGATCAAAGAGATATGTCGTTCTTAACATTATGCGTTATTTGCATCTTCAGACACACCGTCTTCCGACTCATTGTAGCTGCTCCAACAAGGGAAGCATACACCAGAAGGGAGCTATAGTCCCCACTCAACAGTTCCCTGCATCGAATGCGCGTGCCCGACATGCACAACCACAACAACTGCAGGGCCATCCACAAGTTAGCACATGATGCTCACTCCTATGGATGGCAGCCAGATAGGTTGTACCCTCATCTTACTTGTGTGTAACATTTATGGCTTGTTATTCATCTAAGCATGGAAAATAGATCATCACATTTCACTGTATATTCATGCTGATCTCTTACGGGTCTTGTTCAGGAGTTAACGTTGTTCCATAGTTCAGCTAAGATACTTGTTCTTTAGGTAACTCTGTTCCATAGTTATCATCCATCAGCCAATGCTATCCCACAGGCTGGTGATTATAGTATTATACCACTTCTAGTATTTCCTATGTTGTTCTTTAATACTTTTGTGTGCCATCTAGTTAATCTCGAGTACAAACGATACATATTCTGTAGCTTTCATCTGTGTTCTCCCTTTAGTTTATGAGACCTGTTGCTGCTAGTTAACCCCAGTCCTACTATTTATGTCATCTCCTATAGGCACTCATTACATAAATCTAACTACTAGTTGTCTTCCATGCATGTCAAATATAATTGCACACGCTGATATATCCACAAGAACCTCACGGAGCAATGTAAAGGCCAATAAACTTGATGTCAATGATACCCAATATGATGGAACATGTAAAGGCAGTTCTTCAGAAGACTTGCAGAAAGATGATGAATCCTCTTCACCCCACAAGGTCCTTGCTCTAACTTGGCCTGTGATATGGGTACAACATGCATATAATGTCCTGGAGTGTATCTACTCTGTTACAGTGCCATGTGCTTAGCATGCTGATCATGCATGTAAATATGTCATGCCTTCCTGTTTTTCAATACCTATTCCATTCATGATAACATGTTTTCAAATTTAAGTACTGTCATTCTACTCTATCGCAATGCCATCTGCTTAATTTGGACATCATGCTTCTGAATATCTTATGCATTGTTATTCATCAGTATGTACTTCATCTGTCTACCATACCATGTTTTTTTACATTGAAGTGTTGTTCTAGTGCTCTGTTGCAATGCCATCTTATTTTCCCAATCATACACGTGTATGTTGCCTTAGTTATTTCTGTATGTATTCCACTAGCATACAGTTTTACATTCAACTAGTGTTTTTTGTGTGTTGTCCTGTCATATCCCTAGCTCTTACACCATACTCCCTCCGTCCGGATTACATGTTGCTGAAATGGATAAAAAAAGGATGTATCTAGAACTGAAATACGCCTAGACCCATCCATTTTTTCTGGATGGAGGGAATACATGTCAATATGTCATGCCTTTCTATTCTTCAGTACCTATTCCATCTCTCTGCTGCCGCATGTTTTATAATTAAAGCACCATTCTTCTATACAAGGCATGCAAGGGGAAGACGACTATGTTAGAATCTGAAGGGTTACAAACAAGGCCTTTGCAAAAGATCCAAATGCCAGGAGATAATAAACCAACTCCAGTTTTTAAAGATACTGCTCCAGCACAGAGAAACCCAACTCCTACTAATAATAAGCAGATTCTAGTGGCCAAAGAACTAGTCCACTCCAGTCTAGCAAATATATGTCAACTCAATTCTAAGAAGCGTGTGCATATCCTTGCATCATGAAATTTTATAGCATGCTGATCATATTTTCTACATGTTTCTTACCCATCTCTCTTTTAGAAAATAAGCTTAACAGATAGAAGATTTTCTGCAATGGTATCATTTATGAGGAAAGATTCTTGCAGGAATTCTCTTTGCTCCAATGTAGATGTAAGTACCTGTTGTATATCACTATATTTTTACATCAGCGTGTATTTTGTTAATCGGCGTGAATCCAACCTTTATCTGATCTAAATTTAGTTGTAGCAAAATGTATGATTAAAGGCCACAATGTTGATTTTTGTAAGGAAAACTGCCTGGTAGTTTTGCATTCTGAGCTGCATGAGTATACTATCTCATATTAGTGGGTTTGAATACTTTGGTTCTGCAGTGGGTTTTTCAGTGTTTTTTTACTGTGTTGTCCTATCGTATCCCTAGCTCTTACATCATACTCCCTCCGTCCGGATTACATGTCGCAGAAATGGATAAAACTGGATGTATCTAGAACTGAAATACGCCTAGACCCATCCATTTATTTCTGGATGGAGTGAATACACGTCAATATGTCATGCCTTTCTATTCTTCAGTACCTATTCCATCTCTGCTGTAGCATGTTTTATAACTGAATCACCATTCTTCTATATGAGGCATGCAAGGGGAAGATGGCTATGTTAGAATCTGAAGGGTTACAAACTAGGTCTTTGCAAAAGATCCAAATGCCAGGAGATAATAAACCAACTCCATTTTTCATAGATACTGCTCCAGCACAGAGAAACCCAACTCCCACTGATAATAAGCAGATTCCAATGGCCAAAGAACTAGTCCGCTCCAGTCCAGCAAAAGAATGTCAACTCCATTCTAAGAAGCGTGTGCGTATCCTCGCATCTTGAATTTTTTTAGCATTTTGATCATATTTTCTACATGTTTCTTACCCATCTCTCTTTTAGGAAATAAGGTTAAACGATACAAGACTTCCTCCATTGGGATCGTATTCGAGGAAAATATCTTGCGGGAATTCTCTGTGCTCCGGTGCCGATGTAAGTACCTGTTGTATATCACTATATTTTACATCAGCATGTATTTTGTTAATTAGCCTGAATCTAACCTTTATCTGATCTAAAATTAGTTGTAGCAAAATGTTAAAGGCGCCAATGTTGATTTTTGTAAGGAAAACTGCCTGGTAGTTTTGCGTACTGAGCTGCATGAATGTGCTATCTCATATCACGCACATTACTGAATTGTAGTGCTTCTTCTGGTTGCCCATGCATTCATTGTGTCAATGTTGCTTTCGTATTACCTTACCTGGCTGATGATAGCTGTGCCATATTGTGTTAATTTGGTATAGGCTAGTTGCCTAAACGTTCGTTGTGTCAATGTTGCTTTCCTATTATCTGACTTGGCCAATGATAGCAATGCTAGTGTGTTAATTTTGTGCAGGTTGCTGAAGATAAGAAGACAAACTCTAAAAACAGCAAGGCAACCCCATTGTTTCTTTCCAGTAAATCTAGGCCAAGTAATATGGCAATAACTCATGATTAATCTGTTTGGTTCCCGTCCTAATTTATGTTATGATGCAGTGGTTAAGACACTCTCCCCTATCAATAATACAAGCCTGCCAAAATCGCCATCTGAATCTATTCAGTATCCTCTGTCTCGAATGCGACAGAATAAATGTATGTTTGTGAACCAATTAATGGCTGAAGCAATGATGGAAATGGAGGATGAATCAGAGGTGCAGAGTCGTGCGACACAACAACTGATCAATGTTTTTAGAGACAGTGTGGCAAAGCAGCAAGAACATGCCCACATGCTTATGGGCGTTGAGGGAGTCCTGGATTAGGGGGTCTCCGGACAGCCGGACTATATCCTTTGGCCGGACTGTTGGACTATGAAGATATAAGATTGAAGACTTCGTCTCGTGTCCGGATGGGACTCTACTTGGCGTGGAAGGCAAGCTTTGTAGTACGGATATGGATATATCCTCCTTTGTACCCGACCTTGTGTAACCCTAACCCTCTCCGGTGTCTATATAAACCGGAGGGTTTTAGTCCGTAGGACAACAGACAATCATACCATAGGCTAGCTTCTAGGGTTTAGCCTCTCCGATCTCGTGGTAGATCAACTCTTGTAATACTCATATAATCAAGAATAAATCAAGCAGAACATAGGGTTTTACCTCCATCAAGAGGGCCTGAACCTGGGTAAAACATCGTGTCCCCTTCCTCCTGTTACCATCTGCCTTAGACGCACAGTTCGGGACCCCCTACCCGAGATCCGCCGGTTTTGACACCGACATTGGTGCTTTCATTGAGAGTACCTCTGTGTCGTCGCCGTTAGGCTTGATGGCTCCTTCTATCATTGATAGCGATGCAGTCTAGGGTGATACTTTTCTCCCCGGACAGATCTTTGTGTTCGGCGGCTTCGTACTGCGGGCCAACTCGCTTGGCCATCTGGAGCAGATTGAAAGTTGCGCCCCTGGCCGCCAGGTCAGATTTGGAAGCTTAAACTACACGGCCGATATCCACAGAGACTTGATCTTCGACAGATTCGAGCCTCTGCCTTGTGCACCACGCGGTCACGATGAGTACGATTTAGCTCTACCATCACACAGTGTTCAAGAGATCGCACCGACAGCCGCTCCGACCCTCAATTCGGAGCCAGTTGTGCCGTCCATGGATGGGTGGATGGACCCCGCCACAGAGGCCTTACCCTCAGCGGCGATCGAGCCGAACATCGACCTTACCCTGCACGAGAGCCATGTTGTCAGACTGCCGGATCCTTCTCCGGCCACGGACTCTGAACCGCGTGCGCCCGTTCCTAGAGAATCCGATTGAGCGCCGATCATGGAATTTACCTCCACGGATATTTTTCAGCACTCGCCCTTTGGCGACATACTGAACTCATTAAGGTCTCTCTCCTTGTTAGGAGGATCCTGGCCGAACTATGCCCGACAGGATTGGGATGCGGATGACGAAGAAATTCGCTGCCCACCCACCACCCACTTAGTAGCCACTGTCAACGACTTAACCGACATGCTCGACTTCGACCCCGAAGACATCGACGGTATGGACGATGATACGGGAGACGAAGAGGAACCACTGCCCACAGGGCACTGGATAGACACCTCATCATACGATATATACATGGTGGACACACCCAAAGAAGGCAATGGCGACGAGACAATGGAGGATGACCCCTCCAAGAAGCAACCTAAGCGCCGACGTCAGCGGTGCCGCTCTAAGTCTCGCCAAAGAAAAAGTGGTGATACTGGTACAGGAGATAATAACACTCCGGATAGTGCCAAAGATGGCAACAATCCCCTCCAGCACGATCTAGGACAGGAGGATGGAAAGGCCAGGCCTCTAGAGAGAGCGGTAGATGGAGAGGCGGAGGACGATAATTACATGCCCCCCTCCGAAGACGAGGCAAGCCTCGATGATGCCGAATTCGTCGTGCTAGAGGATCCCGTCGAACAAGAGCGCTTCAAGCGCCGGCTTATAGCCACGGCAAATAGACTTAAGAAAAAGCAGCAGCAGCTTCAAGCTGATCAAGATCTGCTAGCTGACAGATGGACTGAAGTCCTCGCGGCCGAGGAATATAAACTCGAACGCCCCTCCAAGAGTTACCCAAAATGCAGGTTGCTACCCCGACTGGAGGAAGAAGCGTATGACGCAGCTGATCGGCCACCTCATGGCCGCGATAGAGAGGCATTCCAGCCAAAAACTCAGCCCGCACCGCGACATCATTCAAATAAAAAGGCATGGGGAAATACGCCAGACCTGCAAGACATATTGGAGGACAAAGCAAAGCATGCAATATCGATCTATAGATCACGAGGGCGCGCCACTATGCGAGACGATAAATGTCACGCCGGATACAGTAAAATTAAATCCGGCCGGGCCGAACACAGCGGGCAAGACCCATTCGAGCTGTGTCGCGATATAGCCCAATACAGAGGCGCCGCATACCCCCTATGCTTCACAGACGAAGTAATTGATCATCAAATCTCAGAGGGTTTCAAACCCGTAAATATTGAATCATATGATGGCACAAGAGATCCTGCGGTATGGATCGAGGATTTCCTCCTCCACATCCACATGACCCGCGGTGATGACTTACACGCCATCAAATACCTCCCACTAAAGCTCAAAGGACCAGCGCGGCATTGGCTTAACAGCTTGCCAGCGGAGTCCATTAGCTGTTGGGAAGATCTGGAGGCCGCATTCCTCGACAACTTTCAGGGCACTTATGTGCGACCACCAGATGCCGATGACTTGAGCCACATAATTCAGCAGCCAGAAGAATTGGCCAGGCAATTCTGGACTCGGTTCCTAACAAAGAAAAATCAAATCGTTGACTGTCCGGATGCAAAGGCCCTAGCATCTTTCAAACACAACATCCGCGACAAGTGGCTAGCCCGGCACCTTGGTCAGGAAAAGCCGAAATCTATGGCAGCCCTCACGACACTCATGGCCTGCTTTTTTGCGGGAGAAAACAGCTGGCTGGCTCGCAGTAATAACATATCAAAGAACCATGGTACTTCGGATACCAAGGACGCCAATAGCAGGTCACGCCGCAACAAACATAAGCGCCGCATTAACAGTGAGAATACCGAGGATACGGCAGTCAATGCCGGATTCAAAGGCTCTAAACCCGGTCAACGGAAAAAGGCATTCAAAAGAAGCACTCCGGACCCGTCCAGTTTGGACCATATACTCGACCCTCATGTCAAATACACGGTACCCCCGACAAGCTAGCCAACCACACCAACAGGGATTGTTGGGTGTTCAAGCAGGCTGGCAAGTTAATTGCCAAAGACAAAGATAAGGGGTCACACATCGATGACGAAGAGGAGCCCCGGCAGCCGAACACCGGAGGACAGAAGAGGTTCCCCCCACAAGTGCGGACGGTGAACATGATATACGCAACCCACATCCCCAAGAGGGAGCGGAAGCGTGCGCTCAGCGACATATATGTGTTGGAGCCAGTCGCCCCAAAGTTCAACCCATGGTCCTCCTATCCGATCACCTTCGATCGCAGGGACCACCCGACTTGTATCCTTCATGGCGGATTCGCCGCACTGGTCCTAGACCCAATCATTGACGGATTTCACCTCACCCGAGTCCTTATGGATGGCGGCAGCAGCCTGAACCTGCTTTATCAGGACACAATGCGCAAAATGGGTATAGACCCCTCAAGGATCAAACCCACGAAAACGACCTTTAAAGGCGTCATACCAGGTGTAGAGGCCCATTGCACAGGCTCAATTACACTAGAAGTGGTCTTCGGATCCCCGGATAACTTCCGAAGCGAAGAATTCTTCGATATAGTCCCATTCCGCAGTGGCTATCATGCACTGCTCGGGTGAACCGCATTTGCGAAATTCAATGTGGTACCACATTATGCATACCTCAAGCTCAAGATGCCAGGACCTCGGGGGGTTATTACAGTTAATGGAAACACAGAGCGCTCTCTCCGAACGGAGGAGCACACTACGGCCCTCGCAGCGGAAGCACAAAGCGGCCTCTCAAGGCAATCTACCAGTTTGGTGTTTCAAGACCCGGACACCTTCAAGCGAGCTCGGAGTAATTGGCAACTAGACCGCCTGGCATGATCTGAGCTCGCGTAGCAATGCGGCCTCACCCCAGTCCCAGCCAAACAGCGGAATCCGTGCCACGCGTACATAATTACGCATTAAAAATACCATGGGCACAGGGGGGAGGGGGCACAACTACGGCACGCCCCAAGATGCGGCTTAAACCGCACTAGGGGCTTCCCGCTTTGTTATCTTTCTCTTTGCAGGACTTTAATCTCTAGAAACCCTGACCGGCAGCATGATTGCCGAACACATGATGCAGCAACCAAGGAGGCAGAAAGCTACATCACACCATGGAACTCCCAGGTGGATTACGATAACGAGTGAAATACTTACTTTAATACTATTCCTCAGCTTGCCCTTGGAGGGGACATAGTCCTACTTTTTGCTTATCGCACTGCATGTATCATTCTGCTTTAACGCACGTTTTTGAATAAACAATGCATAGCATTAAGACTATTATTGCATTCTTCTTTTTTATATATACGTGTTCATTAATGATGCCTTGCAACCGTACACTTTGGTACGACCAATACACCAGGGGCTTAAGTACCCCACAATATGGTGTGATAAGTCCGAACACTTCCACAAGTGCGGCACCCCGAACTTATGGCATTATATGCATCAGCTCTGAATCATGTCTTTGGTCAAATGTTGGGTTTGCCCGGCTCCTATATCTTGGTACCTTACGTTCCGCTCTATCGGCTAAGGTAGCACTAGGAGAACTACTACGATTGTGCCCCGGTTCTGCTGGGTTAAGCACCTCAGTAGAGAAAGCTAAAACTGACGGTCATGATAAGGCGAGAGACTGGTCGCTGTTCGGCGAGGTTTCAAGTCCCTAAAGACTTGTGCCGCTTAGAGCGAGGAGTCGGTCCTGTCCGGCTTAAAGGCGTGTATCGCGCCCTGAATTCGGCCTTCCGAATACCAGGGGCTTCGCCGAAATTTAAAATTATAGAATTCTATGGCTAAGTGAGAGTGATAAAGCATTATTAGTCCGGTTGCCTTGTTCGCTGTGCTCAGGTTTATCCTGAACAACCCAGCACTCGCGGCATGGGCGCAGAAGCCGAGGACTAGCCATCTCTCAGATTGGATAAACAGCCAAACAGAAGGTAATATTTTGAATTCAAACAAGCGTTGCATAGCGCATATGAAACAAGTTTTCATCATACAGGATCACACGAGCAAGTTTACTCAAATATTACATCCTTTGGACATTCATCCGCTACAAGACGGGCACCCTTCAGGACACCCTCATAATAAATTTTGGGGGTGCGATGCTCCTTGCCCTGCGGTGGTCCTTCCTTGATCAGCTTCACGGCGTCTAGCTTGGCCCATTGCACCTTCACACGGGCGAAAGCCCGGCGTGCACCTTCGATGCAGATGGACCACTTGACGACTTCCAGCCGTGGGCAGGCATCCACAAGCCGCCTCACCAGGCCGAAGCAGCTGTTCGGAAGGGCGTCGCCAGGCCACAGCCGGACTATAAGGCCCTTCATGGCCTGTTCGGCCGCCTTGTGTAGCTCGACCTGCTGCTTTAGCTGGTCGCTCAGAGGCATCGGGTGTTTGGTCCTAGTATACTGAGACCAGAACAGCTTCTCCGTTGAGCTTCCCTCCTCGGCCTAGTAAAACTGTGCGGCATCCGACACGCTGCGGGGCAAATCTGCGAATGCTCCTGGAAAGCTCCGGATTCGGGTAAGTAATAGGTAATTTACTTTCACATGCTTGCTTTGCATATAGAATGCCTTACATGTCGCTATTTTCTTCATCGCGTCAATCTCCTGGAGGGCCTTTTGGGATTCAGCCTTGGCACTCTTTGCGCTCTCAAGGGCCGCGGCAAGCTCAGACTCTCGCGTCTTCGAGTCAAGCTCCAACACCTCGTGCTTCGTCACGAGAGCCTGGAGCTCTTGCTGCACCTCGCCCACCCGAGCCTCTTGCCTTTCCCGCTCGGTGCGCTCCTTGGCCGCTTTATCTTTGGCCTCGGACAGCGCTTGCTTAAGGGTCGCCACTTCGGTCGTGGCCCCTGGCAAATTCATGATGATCCTGTCATTTTGCAATCGCATTCTTTTTATACATATCCATAGATTAGGTACTACTTACCTTTGTTTTCCTCGAGCTGCCTCTTGGCAAGGCCGAGCTCGTCCTTGGACCCTTTAAGGTCCTGCTTCAGTGCGGCGACCTCCGTAGTCTGTGCGGCAGATGCCAGCAGCGAAGCCTGCATACGCATATTGACATACTTATATTAGACTCCTGCGATATTGTTTGATCCTCTGTTCGGCTTTTCTTTGTGAACACCGAACAGAGCATCAGGGGCTACTGTCTATGCGGTAATATTTTTCCTATATTTTAAACACTTACCTCAAAGCCTGTTAGAAGGCTGGCACATGCTTCAGTCAGTCTGCTCTTGGCGGACAGAACCTTCTGGACCACCGCACTCATAATAGTACGGTGCTCCTCGTCGATGGAAGCGCTGCGAAGCGCTCCCAGTAGATTGTCCAGTGCCTCTGGATGGACAGAGGTCACCGGCACAGGCGTCTTGCCCCTCTTAGAAGGAGGCCGCCTGCCCGAATCCGGAACCACTGGGGGTTCCAGCGCGGTGTCCGACTGAGGGCCGAACTCGGAGCCCTCGGGAGCCTTGCTCCCTCTGCTCCCGGAGTCCGGAAGGTCGCCTTGAGGCGCCTCCGGGATTGTCTCCCCTCGACCAGGTGCCTCTTGAGACAATACCTCGGTGTTGTTCATAGGGTAGGGGGAGGTGGCGGTCGGAAGTGGATCGCTATCCATATCCGACAAGCCAAGGGAGCCGTCCGACGATACGTCGCTACGGGCTCGTGGCGGTCTGCATAATCACAATTCGGCGTTAGAGGAAACAGTGTGACAAATGAATGCTATGAGTTACTGTGGCATCCGAATACTTAAGACTTTGCCAGGGGCTTGGCCCTGAGCAGCCACTTGTCTTCGCCTTCGGCGGCGGTGGTGGAGTAATCCGGAAGGAGAGTCCTTCCCTTCTTGGACCCTTCGGCCCCCCAGTAGGGGCGGCCTTCCTTTTCTTGTCTCCCCCGACTGGAGGGGGAGTATCTTCATCTTCCTCCTCGACTTCGGGGGAGGAGTGCGTCGCGGAGTTATCGGATGATAAGTCCGATGACGCCTGGCGTCGGGAACTCTTTCGGGTTCCCTTGGCCTTCTTGGTCTTCTCCGGCACCTTATAAGGGGCCGGAGTCAGCATCTCCATAAGGAGAGCGTCCGCAGTGTCTTCGGACAGAGGGGCCGAATAGTTAACTTGCCCCGACGTCTCCACCCAGTCATGTCAAAGGCATGGAGATCAAACCCCACGCATAATTAAGCTAGGGGAAATAAAATATCCTACCGGATGTATAGAACTCACCGAATGCGCTCGGCGCTTCGCGCTTAGCCCGCGGTCCTCGGTGACAGAGAGAGGGACCTCTACGCCCTTGAACAGCACCTTCCAGACGTCCTTGTGCGTCATGTCGAAGAGCTCGCTCAGAGTCTGGTGCTGGGCCGGGTCGAACTCCCACAAGTTGAAGTCCTGTTGTTGGCACAGGAGGATCCGGCGGACGAGCATGACCTGGACTATGTTGACAATCTTGAGCTTCTTGCTTGCCATGTTCAGGATACATTTCTGGAGTCCGTCCAGCTCCACCGATGAACCCCACGACAAGCCCTTCTCTTTCCAGGAAGTGAGCCGTGTGGGGAATCTGGATCGAAACTTGGGGGTAGCCACCCATTTGGTGTCGCACGGCTCGGTGATGTAGAACCATGCCGATTGCCACCCCTTTATGGTCTCCACGAAGGAGCCTTCAAGCCGTATAACGTTGGGCATCTTGCCCACCATGGCTCTACCGCATTCTGCTTGTTGGTCGCCCACCACCTTCGGCTTGATATTGAAGGTCTTTAACCATAGGCCGCAGTGGGGCCGGATGCAGAGAAAAGCCTCACACACGACGATGAACGCCGAAATGTTGAGGACGAAGTTCGGGGCCAGATCATGGAAGTCCAGCCCGTAGTAGAACATGAGACCACGAACGAATGGATGGAGGGGAAACCCCAGTCCACGGAGGAAGTGATGGAGGAAAACTACCCTCTCATGAGGTTCCGGGGTAGGGACGATCTGTCCCGCAGCAGGCAGTCGATGCGCGATATTCGCGGCTAGGTATTCGGCTCCGCGCAGTTTTTTGATGTGTCCCTTCGTAACGGAGGAATCCATCCACTTGCCTCCCGCTCCAGACATGTTTGGAGAAGGTTGAGGAGAAAGATGTGGACTTGGGCGTTGGAGCTCGAGTGCACAAGAGTGGATGAGCTAGGAGGAAGAAGGTGTGGGTGGAAAAGGTTAAACCTTGTCCCTTTATATGGGCGGCCGAAACTATGCGCCCCCACTAGCCTGGTAAAACTCGCTTATCCCCCAAGCGCCGCAATTGATGGCGCGGTTGGGTTACCCACGCCCGTATTGATGAGAATCCTGTAATAAGGGGAACACGATCTCTGCTTTGACAAGACATGTCAAGAAACTGCCTCGTGTTGTGTGCAGGGCTAGTTAAAGGAAACGGTTCGAATAATTACCGGGCCATGGCATAATGTCATGTTGCCAAAACATGTCAGCAGATTAGATTTGTGGAAATATTATTATCTCTACGGTGGTATGTGGAACTTATTTTTCAGGGTCGAACACTATCCTTGTATTCAAATTCTTCTGTGATGTATTCGGAGGAAGAACCCGCCTTGCAATGTCGAAGACAACACTGCGCGCTGGACTCATCATCATTGAAGCCTGGTTCAGGGGCTACTGAGGGAGTCCTGGATTAGGGAGTCTCCGGATAGCCGAACTATATCCTTTGGCCGGACTGTTGGACTATGAAGATACAAGATTGAAGACTTCGTCTCGTGTCCGGATGGGACTCTACTTGGCGTGGAAGGCAAGCTAGGTAGTACGGATATGAATATCCCCTCCTTTGTAACCGACCTTGTGTAACCCTAACCCTCTCTGGTGTCTATATAAACCGGAGGGTTTTAGTCCGTAGGACAACAGACAATCATACCATAGGCTAGCTTCTAGGATTTAGCCTCTCCGATCTCGTGGTAGATCAACTCTTGTAATACTCATATCATCAAGAATAAATCAAGCAGGACGTAGGGTTTTACCTCCATCAAGAGGGCCCAAACCTGGGTAAAACATCGTGTCCCCTGCCTCCTATTACCATCCGCCTTAGACGCACAGTTCAGGACCCCCTACCCGAGATCCGCTGGTTTTGACACCAACAGGCATCATCTGTGGTGAGGTTGCAGATTGTGACGCTGTAGATGGTTAGGTTCTGCTCATTTATTTGCAGTGGCATCAATCTTTGATTGCCCAGTGGATGTAATTTCCTGTACTATATTCTGGTTGTGCAACGTTATTCCCTGTATACCGTACCTTTGCTCATCGTACTGGGCTCAAATTATCTAATTTGGCCTAAATACATGAACAAACTTTAGTGGGCCCATTAAGTTAATGGGCCGTTACTAGGCCGAAAGTTAATGGTCGGCCCTATTACCTCCCGGGTCGTTAACAGGCCGACATCGAAGCGGGCAACAGGTGGCCCCAATTTATTTCGTGGGCCGTTAACACGTTGTTACTAAGTTTGGGCTACATATGGCCCAACTATATTGTAGGCCTTTAGCAGGCCGAAAGAGACAACGGGCTTGTATTGGACCATGAAGAGCATGGGCCGCTAAGAGGCTGAAAGTCAGATCATATTGTAAACGGCCCAACTGTGTTGTGGGCCTTTAGCAGGCCGAAAGAGAAACCGGGCTGGTATTGGACCATGAAGGGCATGGGCCGTTAAGAGGCCAAAACTAAGGTCCGACTACAAATGGCCCAACTCATTTATGGTTCGTTAACAGGCCAAAAGGCACACATGGCCGGGAATTGGCCCAACACTTAAATGGGTCGCTAAAAGGCCAAAACTCAGGTCCGACTACAATTGGCCCAACTGATTTATGGGCCGTCAACAGGCTGAAAGTGACACCAGGCCAGAAATTGGCCCAACACTTAAATGGGTCGCTAAAAGGCCGAAACTCAGGTCCGACTACAAATGGCCCATCAGATTTATGGGCCGTCAACAGGCTGAAAGACACACCGGGCCGGAAATTAGCCCGACATTTAAATGGGTCGCTAAAAGGCCGAAAGATGTACATCCTAAAAATTGGCCCATCCATTAAATGGGTCGTCAACAGGCCGAAATCTCATCGGGCCGATATTGAGCCCAAATATATAGCGGGCTATTAACGGGCTCGAACTGACGATGGGCTGTAATGGTGTCAAATCTTTAACGGGCCGAATTGGCACATCTTGTATGGGCCGTGGGCTTAAATGGACCTGACACAAGTAGGCCTTATATGGGCCGGCTGCTAATTTTTACTGGCCCGGCCTTTTTCACTGGAATGGGCCACTGTTGGGCCGTGCCACATGTCGACCTATCATAGGCGCCTCATGTCCAATGAGTGGATGACATCTGTCCCAACCATGAGCCGACACATGTTTCCTCTAGCCAATGATGATTTTACATGTGGAAATTCCCCATTGGTCGGGGTTGTTAATGGGTTATCGGATCCAAAACCCGACCTGATAGCTTAACGGCGTTCCGTTATGGTGGATGCCACGTGTCGGTCACCCTTGACGAAAGCACTTCTGTGACATGCAATTTATTGTCATGGAAGTGGACACTTCCGTGATGATAATTTTGGTAATGTCATGGAACACTTCTACGACAGCACAGGTATGACTATCTTGATTCTATCATAAATTTGTCATGGATGTACATGCATGACAAAAAGGCGACCTACTGTGACAAACACGTATCATCACGGAAGTGTATTTTTTTGTAGTGCGACGAACTGTAGCACGGTGCATACTCAGGGAGAACACTTATACCTTGAAATTTAGTGAGGGATCATCTTAAAATGCTACCGCCGTACTAAGAAAAATAAGATGCATAAATGATAAACATCACATGCAATCAAAATATGTGACATGATATGGCCATCATCATCTTATGCCTTTGATCTCCATCTCCAAAGCACTGTCATGATCTCCATCGTCACCAGCTTAACACCTTGATCTCCATCATCACCAGCTTGAGACCTTGATCTCCATCGTAGCATTGTTGTTGTCTCGCCAACTATTGCTTCTACGACTATCGCTACCGCTTAGTGATAAAGTAAAGCAATTACATGGCTATTGCATTTCATACAATAAAGCGACAACCATAAGGCTCCTGCCAGTTGTCGATAACTTCTACAAAACATGATCATCTCATACAACAATTTATATCTCATCATGTCTTGACCATATCACATCACAACATGCCCTGCAAAAACAAGTTAGAGGTCCTCTACTTTGTTGTTGCAATTTTTACGTGCTTGCTACAGGCTTCTAGCAAGAACCGTTCTTAACTACGCATCAAAACCACAACGATTTTTTGTCAAGTGTGTTGATTTAACCTTCAACAAGGACCGGCCGTAATCAAACTCAATTCAACTAAAGTTGAGGAAATAGACACCCGCCAGCCACTTGTGTGCGAAGCACGTCGGTAGAACCAGTCTCATGAACGCAGTCATGTAATGTCGGTCTAGGCCGCTTCATCCAACAATACCGTCGAATCAAAGTAAGACGTTGGTGGTAAGCAGTATGACTATTATCGCCCACAAATCTTTGTGTTCTACTTGTGCATATAACATTTATGCATAGACCTGGCTCTGATGCCACTATTGGGGAACGCAATATTTCAATTTTTTACTGCAATCACGCAAGATCTATCTAGGAGATGCATAGCAAGGAGACAGGGAGAGTGTGTGTCCATGTACCCTCGTAGACCGAAAGTGGAAGAGTTTAGTAACGCGGTTGATGTAGTCGAACGTCTTCACGATCCAACTGATCCAAGTACCGAACGTACGCCAGCTTCGTGTTCAGCACACGTTCAGCACGATGGCGTCCCTCGAGCTCTTGATCCAGTTGAGGACGAGGGATATTTCCGTCAGCACGGTGGCGTGGTGATGGTGATGATGAAGTTACCGGTGCAGGGCTTCGCTTAAGAACTACCACGATATGACTGAGGTGTTAAACTGTGGAGGGGGGCACCGCACATGGATAAGAGATTGTCTGTTGTGCTTTGGGGTTCCCCCTGCCCACGTATATAAAAGAGGGGGGAGGAGGAGGGCCAAAGGGGGCGTGCACCATAGGGGAGTCCAACTAGGATTCCCAATCCTAGTTGGAGTCCCCTTCCTTTTCCAAGAGGGGGAGAGAGGGGAGGAGAGGGAGAAGGAAAGAGGGGGGCACCGCCCCTCCCTAGTCCAATTCAGACTTGCCATAGGGGGCGGCCACCCCTTGCGGCCCTTCTCTCCTTTCCACTAAAGCCCATTAAGGCCCAATACTTCCCCGGGGGGTTCCGGTAACCTCCCGGTACTTCAAAAAAATACCCAAATCACTTCAGAACCATTCCGGTGTCCAAATATAACCTTCCAATATATGGATCTTTATTTGTGAACCACTTTGAGACTCCTCGTCATGTCCGTGATCTCATCCTGGACTCCAAACATACTTCGGTCATCAAATCACATAACTCATAATACAAATCGTCATCAGACGTTAAGCATGCGGACCCTACGGGTTCGAGCACTATGTAGACATGACCAAGACACATCTCCGGTCAATAACCAATAGCGGAACCTAGATGCTCATATTGGCTCCTACGTATTCAATGAAGATCTTTATCGGTCAAACCGCATAACAACATGCGTCATTCCCTTTGTCATCGGTATGTTACTTGCCCGAGATTCGATCGTCGGTATCATCATACCTACTTCAATCTCGTTACTGGCAAGTCTCTTTACTCATTCCGTAATGCAACATCCTGCAACTAACTCATTAGTCACATTGCTTGCAAGGCTCATAGTGATGTGCATTGCCGAGAGGGCCCAGAGATACCTCTCCGATACACCGAGTGACAAATCCTAATCTTGATATATGCCAACTCAACAAACACCATCGAAGACACTTGTAGAGCATCTTTATAATCACCCAGTTACGTTGTGACGTTTTATAGCACACAAGGTGTTCCTCCGGTATTCCAGGGTTGCATAATCTCATAGTCAGAGCAACATGTATAAGTCATGAAGAAAGCAATGGGACAATTGCATTTTTACCCCTAGTTGGTTCCTACCCATGGGTTTTGCCCTTACTTTTCGAGCTTGCTTAGTTTTTCCCTTACTTTTTAGTCGAGGTCCCTCGAATGCCCTTTGACCATTTGACCAAAACTTTGAAAATTCATAACTAATTCATATGAACTCAGAAAAATGCAAATAAGATATCAAATTGTTCATATAAACATTACCTTTATGTGCATATCATTTGCATTCAGGACAAAAGCACCCTTTAAACTACCTGAGGTAATTAATGTTATTAACATTATTAAAAATAAAAAGGTATAAACAATATTTTTTCATGAATAAAAATTACATGCAAATGTAGGTGATGTTTTCTAAACATCCAAATATCTTATTTGCATTTTTCTGAGTTCGTATCATCTTGTTATGAATGTTCTAACGACTTTGACCATTATTTGGAAACTTCATAACAAATTGATACGAACTCAGAAAAATGCAAATAAGATATAAGGATGTTTAGGAAACATCATCTACATTTGCTTGTAATTTTTATTCATGAAAAAAAAATATTGTTTATACCTTTTTATTTTTAATAATCTTAATAACATTAATTACCTTAGGTAGTTTAAAGGGTGCTTTTGTCCTGAATGCAAATGATATGCACATAAAGGTAATGTTTATCTAAACATTTTGATATCTTATTTGCATTTTTCTGATTTCATATGAATTAGTTATGAATTTTCAAAATTTTGGTCAAACGGTCAAAGGGCATTCGAGGGACCTCGACGGAAAAAGTAAGGGCAAAACTGAGCAAGCTCGAAAAGTAAGGGCAAAACCCGTGGGTAGGAACCAACCAGGGGCAAAAATGCAATTGTCCCGAAAGCGGTAGCAATAAAACTAAACGATCATTATGCTAAGCTAACGGATGGGTCTTGTCCATCACATCATTCTCTAATGATGTGATCCCGTTCATCAAATGACAACACATGTCTATGGTTAGGAAACTTAACCATCTTTGATTAACGAGCTAGTCAAGTAGAGGCATACTAGGGACACTCTGTTTGTCTATGTATTCACACATGTACTAAGTTTTCGGTTAATACAATTCTAGTGTGAATAATAAACATTCATCATGATATAAGGAAACATAAATAATAACTTTATTATTGCCTCTAGGGCATATTTCCTTCAATCTTGTGGGGAACCAAGAACAACAAAATGAGTAGGGTATTTTATTTTCCCACACAAGACTTCAACATCTCTAACAATCCAAATTGGTGATATAGTGTCTGTATTAGCAAGTTTGATAGTAACATATATGTCTTCTATCTTGGCGGGTGCTATGTCATTCATAATTTCTTGATATAAGGAATAAGGAATATCAGACACACTAGCACCTATGTCACATAAACTATTATAACAATGATCTCCTATTTTAACTGAGACAACGGGCATGCCAACAACAGGTCTATGTTTATCCTTTCCATCGGGTTTGGCAATTCTAGCAGCTTCTTCACAGAAGTAAACAACATGCACATCTACATCTTCTTCCAAGAGATCTTTAACCATATCAATACTAGGTTCTACTTTAATTTGTTCATCAGGTTAGGTGTTCTAATATAACTTTTGTTGACCACAGTTGAGACTTTAGCATGTTCCTTTATCCTAACAGGGAAGGGTGGTTTCTCAATATAAGCAGTAGGAACAACTGGATCAACATTATAAATTATAGTTTCTTCTTTAACTGTTACCGGTTCATTAATTTCTTCTTTAATAGATGGGTGATATTTAAACCACTTATCTTTAGGGAGATCAACATGAGTAGCAAAAGATTCACAAAAGAGGCTACTATCTTAGAGTCAAGTACATATTTAGTGCTAAAACTTTTGAAAAGCATCAATATTCATGAAAGATTTAACACAATCATACTTAAGTTTACCACCTGACTCTTTACCTTTGTCGAGTTGCCAATCTTCAGAGTTGCGTTTAATTCTTTCCAAAAGATCCCATCGGAATTCAATAGTCTTCTTCATAAAAGAACCAACACAAGAAGTATCAAGCATGGTTTGATCATTACGAGAAAGCCAAGCATAAAAATTCTGAATAATAATTTCTCTTGAGAGCTCATGATCGGGGCATTAGTGTAACATTTACTTAAGCCTCCCCCAAGCTAGAGCGATACTTTCTCCTTCACGAGGCCAAAAATTATATATATAATTCCGATCACGATGAACTAGATGCATAGGATAATTTTTTTGATGGAACTCCAATTTCAATCGATTCCAATTCCAAGATCCAATATCATCACATAGCCTATACCATGCCAATTCTTTTCCCTTCAAAGATAAAGGGATAACCTTCTTCATAACTTCATCTCCGGGTAAACCTGCAAGCTTGAACAATCCACAAATTTGTTCTACATATATCAAGTGCATATCAAGATGTTCGGTTCCGTCTCCTGCATAAGGTTTAGCTAGCAGTTGTTCTATCATACCCGAAGGAATTTCATATTCAATATTTTCAGTAGGTGCAGTAGGTTGAGGGGTAGCTAATTGTGGTTCCGATCAAGGCGAAGATACCCCGAACAAACCCCTCAAAGGATTGTTTTCCATAGTAACAAGTGACAATAAATTTCATCACACTATATAAATGTTTCCTTACCAAATTCCATTTACCAAAGGCGCATCACTCCCCGGCAACGGCGCCAGAAAATAGCCTTGATGACCCACAAGTATAGGTGATCAATTGTATCTCTTTTTGATAATTAAGAGGGTCGAACCCAACGAGGAGCAGAAGGAAATGACAAGTGGTTTTCAGCAAGGTAATGTCTGCAAGTGCTGAAATTGTAAGCAACATAGTAGTTTGATAGCAAGATAGTTTGTAACGAGCAAGTAATGATAATAGTAGCAAAAGAGCAGCAAGGTAGCCCAATCCTTTTGAGGCAAAGGACAGGCCAAAACAGTTTCTTATGATAAGCAAAGCATTCTTGAGGGTACACAGGATTTTCATCTAGTCACTTTCACCATGTTGGTTTGATTTGTGTTCGCTACTTTGATAATTTGATATGTGGGTGGACTGGTGCTTAGGTGCTATTCTTACTTGAACAGACCTCCTACTTATGGTTAACCCTCTCGCAAGCATCCGCAACTACGAGAAAAGTATTAAGAATAAATTCTAACCATAGCATTAAACTTTTGGATCCAATCAATCCCTTACGAAATAGCGCATAAACTGGGGTTTAAGCTTCTCTCACTCTCGCAAGCCATCATCTAATTGCTACTCCACAATGCATTCCCCTGGGCTCAAATATGGTGAAGTGTCATGTAGTCGATGTTCACATGACACCACTAAGGGAATCATAACATACATACTATCAAAATATCGAACACATATCAAGTTCACATGATTAGTTGCAACATGATTTATCCTGTGACCTCAAGAACAAAAGTAACTACTCACAAATGATAATAATGCTCAAGATCAGAGGGGTATTTAATAGCATATTGGATCTAAACATATAATCTTCCACCAAATAAACCATATAGTAATCAACTACAAGATGTAATCAACACTACTAGTCACCCAGAAACACAAATCAATAGTTCAGGTAACAAGATTGAACACAAGAGGTGAACTAGGGTTTGAGAGGAGATGGTTTTGTTGAAGATGTTGATGGAGATTACCCTCCCCAAGATGGGACAGTTGTTGCTGATGATGACGACGATGATTTCCCCCTCCGGAAGGGAAGTTCCCCCCGGCGGAATCGCTTCGCCGGAGGGCAAAAGTGCTCCTACCCAAGTTCCGCCTCGATACGGCGGCGCTCCATCCCGAAAGTCCTCTCCTTACTTTTTCTAGGTCAAAATGACTTATATACCAGAAGATGGGCACCGGAGGTGGGTTTGGGTGACCACAACCCACCAGGGCGTGCTTTTGCTCCCTGGCACGCCAAGGCAGGTTGTGCCCACTTGGTGGGCCCGCTTTGGTACTTATTTGCTCCAATATTCTTCATATATTCCATCAAAATTCTTCATGAAGTTTCAGCTTGTTTGGAGTTGTGCAGAATAGGTAGCCTCACGTAGCTTTTCCAAGTCCAGATTTCCAGCCGTCGGAATTCTCCCTCTTTGTGTATACCTTGCATATTATGAGAGAAAAGGCATTAGAATTACTCCAAAAAGCATTATTATGGATAAAACATCGTAAATAACAATAGGAAAACATGATGCAAAATGGACGTATCAGAGAGTAATGACTTCACACATAAAGAGTATGATGAATAAAAGTTGTTGAGAGTTGACAAACATAGTTTTGGTCATTGTTGCAATTAATAGGAAGTAATAAAGAAAGAGAGGCTTCACATATAAATATTCTATCTTGGACATCTTTTGTAGTTGTGAGCTCTCATTAAAATATGACATGTTAAAAGGTTGATGTTGGACAAGGAAGACAACATAATGGGTTATGTTTTCTTATATCCGAATAGAAGTTATATTGTCATGGATCATCCAACATGTTGAGCTTGCCTTTCCCTCTCATGCTAGACAAATTCTTTGCACCAAGTAGAGATACTAATTTTGCTTCCAAACATCCCTTAAACCAGTTTTGCGATGAGAGTCCACCATACTTACCTATGGATTGAGTAAGATCCTTCAAGTAAGTTGTCATCGGTGCAAGCAATAAAAATTCTCTCTAAATATGTATGATCTATTAGTGTGAATGAAATAAGCTTTATACGAACTTGTGATATGGAAGAAATAAAAGCGACGGACTGCATAATAAAGGTCTTTATCACAAGTGACAATATAAAGTAACGTTCTTTTGCATTAAGATTTTGTGCATTCAACCATAAAAGCGCATGATAACCTCTGCTTTCCTCTTCGAAGCGCCTATCTTTTACTTATATCTCCAACCCTTATACAAGAGTCATGGTGATCATCACCTTTCCTTTTTACAATTTTTCCTTTGGCAAGCACTATGTGTTGGAGAGATCCGCATATATATATACACTTGGATGTAGGTTTTCATAAAGTATTATTGTTGACATTACCCTTGAGGTAAATGGTTGGGAGGCGAAACTATAAGCCCCTATCTTTCTCTGTGTCCGATTGAAACTTTGAACCCATATATTGTGTGAGTGTTAGATTTGTGAAGGATTAAATGATAGTTGAGTATGTGGACTTGCTGAAAAGATTTGGAATTGACTCTTTCCAATATTATGATAAATTATTGCTTCAATGAGTGAGATCATAGTTTGTTAGTTTTCAATAAAGTTTTTGATTCATACTTTATCTTGTGAACGAATTGATACTTTAGCATAACAAGTTATATGGCATTATATGTTGTTGTTCTAAAGATGATCATGATGCCCTCATGTCCGTATTTTATTTTGTTGACACCTCTATCTCTAAACATGTGGACATATTTTTCGATATCGGCTTTCGCTTGAGGACAAGCGAGGTCTAAACTAGGGGGAGTTGATACGTCCATTTTGCATCATGCTTTTATATAGATATTTACTGCATTATGGATTGTTATTACATCACAATACGTATGCCTTTTCTCTCTTATTTTATAAGGTTTACATGAAGAGGGAGAATGCCGGCAGCTTGAATTCTGGACTGGAAAAGGAGCAAATATTAGAGACCTATCCTGCACAACTCCAAAAGTCATGAAACTCCACGGAGAATATATTTGGAATATATAAAAAATATTGGGCGAAGAAAGCACCAGAGGGGGGCCACCAGCCAGCCACAAGGGTGGAGGGCGCGCCCCTTGTCCTTGTGGGCCCCCCTGGCAGGGCCCCGATGTTGGGGAACGCAGCAATTTCAAAAAAATTCCTACGCACACGCAAGATCATGGTAATGCATAGCAACGAGAGGGGAGAGTATTGTCTACGTACCCTCGTAGACCGTAAGCGGAAGCGTTATGACAATGCGATTAATGTAGTCGTACGTCTTCACGATCGACCGATCAAGTACCAAAGATACGGCACCTCCGCGATCTACACACGTTCGGCTCGGTGACGTCCCGCGAACTCACAATCCAGTAGAGCTTCGAGGGAGAGCTTCGTCAGCACGACGACGTGATTACGATGATGATGTTGCTACCGGAACAGGGCTTCGCCTAAGCACCGCTACGATATTACCAAGGTGGATTATGGTGGAGGGGGGCACCGCACACGGCTAAAGATCAATGATCAACTTGTGTGTCTATGGGGTGCCCCCCTCGCCCGTATATAAAGGAGTGGAGGAGGGGAGGGGCCGACCCTCTCTATGGCGCGCCCTAGGGGAGTCCTACTCCCACCGGGAGCAGGATTCCCCCTTTCCATGTAGTAGGAGTAGGAGAGAAGGAAGGGGAGGAGAGGAGAAAGGAAAGGGGGCCCGGCCCCCTCCCAATTCGGATTAGGCTAGGGGGGCGCGCCTCCCACCTTTTCCTTCCCTCACCTCTTTTCCACTAAGTAACCTCCCGGTACTCCGGAAAATGCCCGAACTCATCCGAAACCATTCCAATGTCCAAACATAGGCTTCCAATATATTGATCTTTATGTCTCAACCATTTCGAGACTCCTTGTCATGTCCGTGATCAAATCTGGGACTCCAAACTACCTTCGGTACATCAAAACACATAAACTCGTAATACCGATCGTCACCGAATGTTAAGCGTGCGTACTCTACGGGTTGGAGAACTACGTAGACATGACCAAGACATGTCTCCGGTCAATAACCAATAGCGGAACCTGGATGCTCATATTGGTTTCTACATATTCTATGAAGATCTTTATCGGTCAAACCGCATAACGATATATGTTGTTCCTTTTGTCATCGGTATGTTACATGCCCGAGATTCGGTCGTCGGTATCTCAATACCTAGTTCAATCTCGTTATCGGCAAGTCTCTTTACTCGTTCAGTAATGCTACATCCTGTAACTAACTCATTAGTTACATTGCTTGCAAGGCTTATAGTGATGTACATTACCGAGAGGGCCCAGAGATACCTCTCCGACAATCGGAGTGACAAATCCTAATCTTGATCTATGCCAACTCAACAAACACCATCAGAGACACCTATAGAGAACCTTTATAATCACCCAGTTACGTTGTGATGTTTGGTAGCACACAAAGTGTTCCTCCGGTATTCGGGAGTTGCGTGATCTCATAGTCATAGGAACATGTATAGTTACGGAGAAAGCAATAGCAACAAACTAAACGGTCATCGTGCTAAGCTAACGGATGGGTCAAGTCAATCACATCATTTTCTAATGATGTGATCCCGTTAATCAAATGACAACTCATATCTATGGTTAGGAAACATAACCATCAGTGATTCAACGAGCTAGTCAAGTAGAGGCAAACTAGTGACACTCTGTTTGTCTATGTATTCACACATGTACTAAGTTTCTGGTTAATACAATTCTGGCATGAATAATAAACATTTATCATGACATAAGGAAATATAAATAACAACTTTATTATTGCCTCTAGGGCATATTTCCTTCAGTCTCCCACTTGCACTAGAGTCAATAATCTAGATTACATCGTAATGATTCTAACACCCATGGAGTCTTGGTGTTGATCATGTTTTACTCGTGAGAGAGGCTTAGTCAACGGGTCCGCAACATTCACATGCGTATGTATCTTGCAAATCTCTATGCCTCCCTCCTTGACTTGATCGCGGATGAAACTGAAGCGTCTCTTGATGTGCTTGGTTCTCTTGTGAAATCTGGATTCCTTTGCCAAGGCAATTCCACCATTATTGTCACAAAAGATTTTCATTGGACCCAATGCACTAGGTATGACACCTAGATCGGATATGAAATCCTTCATCCAGACTCCTTCATTTGATGCTTCCGAAGCAGATATGTATTCCGATTCAAACGTAGATCCCACCACAACGCTGTACTTGGAACTACACCAATTGAGAGCTCCACCATTCAATAAAAACACGTATCCGGTTTGTGACTTAGAGTCATCCAGATCAATGTCAAAGCTTGCATCGACGTACCCGTTTACGACGAGCTCTTTGTCACCTCCATATACGAGAAACATATCCTTAGTCTTTTTTTAGGTATTTCAGGATGTTCTTGACCGCTGTCCGGTGATCCACTCCTGGATTACTTTGGTACCTCCCTGCTAAACTTATAGCAAGGCACACATCAGGTCCGGTACACAACATTGCATACATGATAGGGCATATGGCTGAAGGATAGGGAACAACTTTCATTTTCTCTCTATGTTCTGTAGTGGTCGGGCATTGAGTCTGACTCAACTTCACACCTTGTAATACAGGCAAGAACCCTTTCTTTGCCTGATCCATTTTGAACTTCTTCAAAACTTTATCAAGGTATGTGCTTTGTGAAAGTCCAATCAAGCGTCTTGATCTATCTCTATAGATCTTGATGCCCAATATATAAGTAGCTTCATCGAGGTCCTTCATTGAAAAATTCTTATTCAAGTATTCTTTTATGCTATTCAGAAATTTAGTATCATTTCCGATCAACAATATGCCATCTACATATAATATCAGAAATGCTACGGAGCTCCCACTCACTTTCTTGTAAATACAGGCTTCTCCAAAAGTCTGTATAAAACCATATGCTTTGATCACACTATCCAAGTGTATATTCCAACTCCGAGAGGCTTGCACCAGTCCATAAATGGATCGCTGGAGTTTCCACACTTTGTTAGTACCTTTTGGATTGACAAAACCTTCTGGTTTCATCATATACAACTCTTCTTTAAGGTATCCATTAAGGAACGCAGTTTTTACATCCATTTGCCAAATATCATAATCATAAAATGCGGCAATTTCTAACATGATTCGGACGGACTTAAGCATCGCTACGGGTGAGAAAGTCTCATCGTAGTCAACTCCTTGAACTTGTCGAAAACCTTTCGCAACAAGTCGAGCTTTGTAGACAGTAACATTATTGCTAGCGTCAGTCTTCTTCTTGAAGATCCATTTATTCTCTATGGCCTGCCGATCATCGGGCAAGTCAACCAAATTCCATACTTTGTTCTCATACATGGATCCCATCTCAGATTTCATGGCTTCAAGCCATTTTGCGGAATCTGGGCTCATCATCGCTTTCTCATAGTTTGTAGGTTCGTCATGGTCAAGTAACATGACTTCCAGAACAGGATTACCGTACCACTCTGGTGCGGATCTTACTCTGGTTGACCTGCGAGGTTCGATAGTAACTTGATCAGAAGTTTCATGATCACCATCATTAGCTTCCTCACTTACTGGTGTAGGAATCACTGGAACTGATTTATGTGACGAACTACTTTCCAATAAGGGAGAAGTTACAATTACCTCGTCAAGTTCTACTTCCCTCCCACTCACTTCTTTCGAGAGAAACTCCTTCTCTAGAAAGGATCCATTCTTAGCAACGAATGACTTGCCTTCGGATCTGTGATAGAAGGTGTACCCAACAGTCTCCTTTGGGTATCCTATGAAGACACATTTCTCCGATTTGGGTTCGAGCTTATCAGGTTGAAGCTTTTTCACATAAGCATCGCAGCCCCAAACTTTAGGAAATGGCAACTTGGGTTTCTTGCCAAACCACGGTTCATAAGGTGTCGTCTCGACGGATTTAGATGGTGCCCTATTTAATGTGAATGCAGCTGTCTCTAAAGCATAACCCCAAAATGATAGCGGTAAATCAGTAAGAGACATCGTAGATCGCACCATATCTAGTAAAGTACGATTACGATGTTCGGACACACCATTACGCAGTGGTGTTCTAGGTGGCGTGAGTTGCGAAACTATTCCGCATTGTTTCAAATGATGTCCAAACTCATAACTCAAATATTCGCCTCCACGATCAGATCGTAGAAACTTGATTTTCTTGTTACGATGATTTTCCACTTCACTCTGAAATTCTTTGAACTTTTCAAATGTTTCAAACTTATGCTTCATCAAGTAGATATACCCATATCTACTCAAATCATCTGTGAAGGTGTTAAAATAACGATATCCGTCACGAGTTTCAATGTTCATTCGACCACATACATCAGTATGTATGATTTCCAATAACTCTGTTGCTCGCTCCATTGTTCCGGAGAACGGAGTTTTAGTCATCTTGCCCATGAGGCATGGTTCGCAAGTACCAAGTGATTCATAATCAAGTAATTCTAGAAGTCCATCAGAATGGAGTTTCTTCATGCGCTTTACACCAATATGACCTAAACGGCAGTGCCACAAATAAGTTGCACTATCATTATCAACTCTGCATCTTTTGGCTTCAATACTATGAACATGTGTATCACTACTATCAAGATTTAGTAAAAATAGACCACCCATCAAGGGTGCATGACCATAAAAGATATTACTCATATAAATAGAACAACCATTATTCTCTGATTTAAATGAATAACCATCTCGCATCAAACAAGATCCAAATATAATGTTCATGCTCAACGCTGGCACCAAATAAAAATTATTTAGGTCTAAAACTAATCTCGAAGGTAGATGTAGAGGTAGTGTGCCGACGGTGATCAGATTGACTTTGGAACAATTTCCCACGCACATCGTCACCTCGTCCTTAGCCAATCTTCGCTTAATCTATAGCCCCTGTTTCGAGTTGCAAATGTTAGCAACTGAACCAGTATCAAATACCAAGGCACTACTGCGAGCATTAGTAAGGTACACATCAATAACATGTATATCAAATATACCTTTCGCTTTGCCATCCTTCTTCTCAGCCAAATACTTGGGGCAGTTCCGCTTCCAGTGACCAGTTCCTTTGCAGTAGAAGCACTTAGTCTCAGGCTTAGGTCCAGACTTGGGTTTCTTCACATGAGCAGCAACTGGCTTGCTGTTCTTCTTGAAGTTCCCCTTCTTCCCTTTACCTTTTTTCTTAAAACTGGTGGTCTTGTTGACCATCAACACTTGATGCTCCTTCTTGATTTCTACCTCCGCAACCTTTAGCATTGCGAAGAGCTTAGGAATCATCTCATCCATCCCTTGCATATTATAGTTCATCACGATGCTCTTGTAGCTTGGTGGCAGTGATTGAATAACTCTGTCAATGACACTATCATCAGGAATATTAACTCCCAATTGAGTCAAGTGCTTGTGGTACCCAGACATTCTGAGTATATGTTCACTCAGGGGCGTGCCCACGTTGGCCCAACAGGTAGCCCATGACACCGTGTAAAAAATCATCTTACCTTATACATGTAGAGCCCACGTAGGCTTGGACACCCCTAAACTTTCTACAGGGACACCCTATACAGACCAAAAGGCTACAACTTGGCAACTAGGGCCCAGCCGGCCCAGCCGACAGGCAGCGCGTGACGCCCTGGAAAAGGCCCAGTATATACATTGATCGATCAATGGATCATTCAGCGATACGTACGTGCCTGTCGCCTCGCCTGTTCATCTACATTCCGCTGCGCTTCGTGCCCCTGTACGCCGAGCTTGCAGTCGCCGCCTATGGCCAGATCGCCCCAATTCGCCCAATCAGTGAAGAAACAAATAATAGGTATCTTGCAGTGTGTGCCGCCTCTATTGCAATTACAAATTCTGTTCTAATCCTTAAATACTGTTCTAATTCTTGCTTTGTTTCTCTAACCCTAGAAAATTAGGGCTACTGGATAAGACTAGAAATTTTGATTGTATTGGCTGTTGGACTATTTGGCTATTGTAGTGGTCAGGGGAGAACAATATTTCAATACTCTAGGAGACTAGGACGGCTGGAAGCACCGGCAACATGTCAAGTAAGTTTTATTTTACAGCCATGCAATTGCAATTCTTGTTCATGTTATGTATGTACACATGATTCATAGTTTTTTTTCCTTTTGCGAAAAATTCTGAACTACTTGTCTGCTCGGTGGCTTTGAGCCCAAATAAATCATTTCGTGATTTCAACTTAGAGCATTTGACGAGTCTAGCTAAACTTTATCCAAAAGATTTTGATGATGGAGGACTCAGGGACCTTAGACATCACCTTCATCTTTACATTGCTGATGTCCGAGCAGATGATCACTCCTTTGATTTAAGTGATATTTGTGAGCTCTCTCAAAAAAAAGATGGTGGAGACAAGGAAACATATTGTATATCCCTTGGTTTATTGACTTTTGAAGATAGTACTAGAATTTTCATGTTGGCACTGCTACAGTTGAGAGATCTTTCTCAGGTATGAGAATTGTGAAGACATATTTGTGCACTCGTCTCGGTGACAACGCCTTGATGTTCAATCTTATTTGTTATGTGGAGAAAAGCGAAATGAGGAAGGTTACTAATGATCCAGTAATTGTGATCGCTTTGATGCCATGAAGGAAAGTAGGAAACCATTTTAGAAAGATAATAATTTTAACTTACTTATTACATAATTGTAATTATTATGTATACCTGGTTGCTAAGTGGTTTCATTTCTTTTGATTTGTAGGCAATCAAGATCTAGTGCTGCATTTTCTCATCATCAGTTATACTTTATTCACAAATTGGGCACTTTGGTTCTCCTGTACCGTTCAATTTCCTACAATCAAACAATATTTGAGGTGAACTCTCTATTTTGGACCTTTGGTAATTATATTCACGGTCATATCATATTCTAGGTATATTGTATTGCTATGTGTGTTACTTTTATATTTATTATGACTTGATATCCACATATATGTGATAGACATGGGATCCCGGGTCATTTTTGTCCTGAGTCCGCCCCTGATATCAAGTCCATCAAAATTAGGAGCGCACTACTGCCTGCTAAGCAAACAGGGAGACAATAAACGACTTTCAGCAAAGCCATCCACACCGCACGAACGACACGACGGCGCGCTTGGAAGCCACTCCTGGGCCGAGATCGGGACGCGCAACACCGATCTCCATGGAACATGCAGGGACAAATTCCGGTGCTCCGTCGCTCTCTCTCAGGCGTGCATGCGGCTTTCCCCATCTCCCTTTCGTCGGAAGATGGCAGCACACAGCTTACGCATCACATCACCAACCAAAGCCACCATCCCGATACTTCAGAGTGGCCGCACATCCATTACGTCAAAATCGTGCGACGAATCGAGAGCACACCGACGACGGGGCGTAATGGCACCGCGATGTCTATCCATCCTGCTAACCAACACCACGCCACTGCTGAGTTTTGACCTAGGAATAAGCCGTACGTAGGGTGAGCGGGACGATCGAGCGCGACAGACTGACGGGCGAATGTGTATCAGTGTATGGCGTGATCATTTTATTCTGTGCCTAGTAATGCTCGTCGAGGTCGAGCCGCCGCATCGCAGTCGCAGCTTTCGCCGGATCGGCGTGAGGGCGACGCCTCTTCGATTTGTCAAAGATTGGGCCCTACCAGCGGCCGGCCGGCTCTTTCGACGTAGATTTCTCCTCAAGTATTTTGCATGGCAGTAGCCATGTACTTATATTTCTCCTGAGCGATTGAGCACCGTGTGACGAATCGTTTCGCACTCGTCTATACTTATCTTTTCTGCCAAAGCGCCAAGCAAGCATACTTAGCAGCATTCGTACAATGTACTACTATCTGAAAAGACAGAGCTCGTTGTATACGGACACTTTATTTTCGCTTGAGAAGACAGGTGGAGAGATATGGACCTCATGAATAATATGCTCAACTATATCGCAGATATATACCTCCTCTGAACTTTTTCTCTCTTTCTTATGGAGAGGACTTGTCGTTCTTGAATCATGTCCTGCTTAGAAAAATTATTTATCTTTTGTTCTCTTCATGGTAGGGTCTCATGATCTCATCCCGTTCCCTGGGATAGTGATGCGAGAAAACTATCAAATCACGCTTAATGAACTTTTGGATAATCTGAAGAACCGGACGAATCCACCGATTTAACCAGTGGTACAGAATGGTTATGCTTAATTTCATTTTATTTGCAAAGTTCAAACTAATCTAATAATCAACTGTTAACAAAGTTAGCACAGGCCGGGTGCAATACTTAAACCTTTTAAGTAATAAAGCACCCATTTTCAAAAAAGTTAACAAAGTTAGCATCATATCTACAGATTGGGTGAGTGCTAACATACGCACGCGGCCTGCAGATTTGGCTAACAGGGCAACACACATTGGACGCGTAAAAGAAATGTTGTCCCCACATGTTAGCTACCTCAAATCACTAAAAGCTGAGAAGTGGAATTAGCTTTTTAAAATGTAGTGCAACGTGGTAGTAAGAAAATTAAAATGTAGGGCAACATGTCACACCTTTACAGATACATAGTGCAAAATGGAATCATTATATGCTTAAATAGACAAGGGACCTCCTCCTCTTCTCTTTATTTTCCGTTCTTCCTGGAGAGGACTCCTCTATCTTGAACCATGTCCTGGTTACTTTTGCAAAAAAAAAAATAGAAACATTATTTATCTTTTGTTCTGTTCCTTTTAGGGTGTCATTTCATTCCCTGGTAAAGTTATGCGGAATGTTACAAATCATGTCCAGTTAACTTTTGGATTATCTCAAGAGCCGACGAACCCACAGATTAACGAATGCGGGTTATTGTTTCATTCAAAATGGTTAGGTTTAACCCTTTTTTGCAAGAGTCAAACTAATTTATTCCAATCACGAGTAACTAATTTTCTAAAACACACCCAAAGGGCATCTTAAATCTGATAAATATTAAGAAAAATAATAATTAGTACAATGGACAAACAATTGAATACAAAAAAGATTAGTGAAAATTAAAATTACATTAAAAATCATACTCCCTCCACTCCAATTTATAGTGTGCATAGATGCTAGCATCAATATCAATGCATGTGCTAGCTGTTGTACTGGACCAAAATACCTCCTGCATGCAGACTGAAGGAAATATGCCCTAGAGGCAATAATAAAGTTGTTATTTATATTTTCTTATATCAGGATAAATGTTTATTATTCATGCTACAATTGTATTAACCGGAAACTTAGTACATGTGTGAATACATAGACAAATAAAGTGTCCCTAGTATGCCTCTACTTGACTAGCTCGTTAATCAAAGATGGTTAAATTTCTAACCATAGACATGTGTTGTCATTTGATGAACGGGATCACATCATTAGAGAATGATGCGATGGACAAGACCCATCCGTTAGCTTAGCACTATGATCGTTTAGTTTATTGCTATTGCTTTCTTTATGACTTATACATGTTCTTCAGACTAGGAGATTATGCAACTCCCGAATGCCGAAGGAACATCTTGTGTGCTATCAAATGTCACAACGTAACTAGCTGATTATAAAGATGCTCTACAGGTGTCTGTGATGGTGTTTGTTGGGTTGGCATAGATCGAGATTAGGATTTGTCACTCCGTGTATTGGAGAGCTATCTCTGGGCCCTCTCAGTAGTGCACATCACTATAAGCCTTGCAAGCAATGTAACTAATGAGTTAGTTGTGGGATGTTGCATTACGGAACGAGTAATGAGACTTGCCGGTAACAAGATTGAACTAGGTATTGAGATACCGACGAACGAATCTCAGGCAAGTAACATACGGATGACAAAGGGAACAATGTATGTTGTTATGCGGATTGACCACTAAAGATCTTCGTAGAATATGTAGGAGCCAATATGAGCATTCAGGTTCCGCTATTGGTTATTGACCGGAGAAGTGTCTTGGTTATGTCTACATAGTTCTCGAACCAGTAGGGTCCGCACGCTTAACGTTTGACGACGATCGGTATTATGAGTTTATGTGTTTTGATGTACCGAAGGTAGTTTGTAGTCCCGGATGTGATCACGGACATGACGAGGAGTCTCGAAATGGTCGAGACATAAATATTGATATATTGGACGACTATATTCGGACACCGGAAATATTCCGGAGAAGTTTCGCATAAAACCAGAGTGTCGGAGGGTTAACGAAGCCCCCCGGGGGAACTAATGGGCCTCATGGGCCTTAGTGGAGAGAGGGGCGGCTAGGGCAGGCCGCGCGCCCCCTCCCACCTGGGTCCGAATTGGACTAGGAAGGGGGGGCACCCCCCTTTCCTTCTCCCTCTCTCCCTCTCCTTCCTTCCCCCTCTCTTCCTTGTTGGAAAGCTACTAGGAATAGGATTCCTATTCCTAGTAGGAATCCTACTTGGGGCGCACCCCTATAGGGCCGTCCTGCCTCCCCCTTGCTACTTTATATAAGGGGGGCAGGGGGCACCCTAGAACACACAAGTTGACAGTTGTCTTAGCCATGTGTGGTGCCCCCCTCCACAAGATTTCCACCTCGGTCATATCATTGTAGTGCTTAGGCGAAGCCCTGCGCCGGTAACTTCATCATCAACGTCATCACGCCGTCGTGCTGACGAAACTCTCCCTCGGCCTTAGCTGGATCAAGAGTACGAGGGACGTCACCGAGCTGAACGTGTGCAGATCGCGGAGGTGCCATGCTTTACAGCTTAGAACCGGGAATTCAAAAACATTTTGAACGCCACAGAGCATATAAGATGTTCCAAGAGCTAAAATTGATATTTCAGACTCATGCCCGAGTCGAGAGGTATCATACCTCTGACAAGTACTTTGCCTACAAGATGGAGGAGAATAGCTCAACCAGTGAGCATGTGCTCAGAATGTCTGAGTACTACAATCGTTTGAATCAAGTGGGAGTTAATCTTCCAGATAAGATAGTGATTGACAGAGTTCTCTAGTCACTATCGCCAAGTTACTGAAACTTCGTGATGAACTATAATATGTAAGGGATGACGAAAATGATTCTCGAGCTCTTCGCGATGCTGAAATTAGCGAAGGTAGAAATCAAGAAAATCATCAAGTGTTGATGGTTGACAAGACCACTAGTTTCAAGTAAAAGAGCAAGGGAAAGAAAGGGAACTTCAAGAAGAATGGCAAGAAAGTTTCCACTCCCATGAAGAAGCCCAAAGCTAGACCCAAGCCTGAAACTGAGTGCTTCTACTGCAAAGGAAATGGTCACTGGAAGTGGAACTGCCCTAGATACTTGGCGGATAAGAAGGATGGCAAAGTGAACAAAGGTACATTTGATATACATATTATTGATGTGTGCTTTACTAGTGTTTATAGCAACCCCTCAGTATTTGATATTGGTTCATTTGCTAAGAGTAGTAACTCGTAACGGGAGTTGCAAAATAAACAGAGACTAGTTAAGGGCGAGGTGATGATGTGAGTTGGAAGTGATTCCAAGGTTGATAAGATCACCATCACACACTCCCTATACCTGTGGGATTAGTGTTGAACCTATAATTAATAAATATTATTTGGTGTTTGCGTTGAGCATAAATATGATTGGATCATGTCTATTGCAATACACTTATTAATTTAAGTCAAAGAATAATTGTTGTCCTATTTATGTGAATAAAACCTTCTATGGTCATACACTCAATATAAATGGTTTATTGAATCTTGATCGTAGTGATACACATATTCATAATATTGAAGCCAAAAGATGCAAAGTTAATAATGATAGTGCAACTTATATGTGACACTGCCGTCATATTGGTGTAAAGCGCATGAAGAAACTCCGTGTTGATGGACTTTTGGAATCACTTGATTATGAATCACTTGATGCTTGCGAACCATGCCTCATGGGCAAGATGACTAAGACTCCGTTCTTCGGAACAATGGAGCGAACAACAGACTTGTTGGAAATAATACATACTGATATGTGCGGTCCAATGAGTGTTGAGGCTCGTGGCGGGTGTCGTTATTTTCTTACCTTCATAGATGATTTGAGCAGATATGGGTATATCTACTTGATGAAACATAAGTCTGAAATATTTGAAAATTTCAAAGAATTTCAGAGTGAAGTGAAAAATCATCGTAACAAGAAAATTAAGTTTCTACAATCTGATCATGGAGGAGAATATTTGAGTTATGAGTTTGGTCTTCATTTGAAACAATGCGAAATAGTTTCGCAACTCACGCCACCTGGAACACCACAACGTAATGGTGTGTTCGAACGTCGTAACCGCACTTTATTAGATATGGTGCGATCTATGATGTCTCTTACTGATTTACCGCTATCGTTTTGGGTTATGCTTTAGAGACGGCTGCATTCACGTTAAATAGGGCACCATCAAAATCCGTTGAGACGACACCTTATGAAATGCAGTTTGGCAAGAAACCCAAGTTGTCGTTTCTTAAAGTTTGGGTCTGCGATTCTTATGTGAAAAAGCTTCAACGTGATAAGCTCGAACCCAAATCAGAGAAATGTGTCTTCATAGGATACCCAAAAGAGACTGTTGGGTACACCTTCTATCACAGATCCAAAGGCAAGATATGCGTTGCTAAGAATGGATCCTTTCTAGAGAAGGAGTTTCTCTCAAAAGAAGTGAGTGGGAGGAAAGTAGAACTTGATGAGGTAACTGTACCTGCTCCCTTATTGAGAAGTAGTTCATCACAGAAATCAGTTCCAGTGATTCCTACACCAGTAAGTGAGGAAGCTAATAATGATGATCATGAAACTTCTGATCAACTTACTACCGAACCTCGTAGGTCAACCAGAGAAAGATCCGCACCAGAGTGGTACGGTAATCCGGTTCTGGAAGTCATATTACTTGACCATGACGAACCTACGAACTATGAGGAAGTGATGATGAGCATAGATTCCGCAAAATGGCTTGAGGCCATGAAATCTGAGATGGGATCCATGTATGAGAATAAAGTGTGGACTTTGGTTGACTTTCCCGATGATCAGCAAGCCATAGAGAATAAATGGATCTTCAAGAAGAAGACTAACATTGACGGTAATGTTACTGTCTACAAAGCTCGACTTGTTGCGAAAGGTTTTCGACAAGTTCAAGCAGTTGACTACGATGAGACCTTCTCACCCGTAGCGATACTTAAGTCCGTCCGAATCATGTTAGCAATTGCCGTATTTTATGATTATGAAATTTGGCAAATGGATGTCAAAATTTCATTCCTTAATCGATATCTTAAAGAAGATTTGTATATGATACAACAAGAAGGTTTTGTCAATCCTAAATGTGCTAACAAAGTGTGCAAGCACCAGTGATCCATCTATGGACTGGTGCAAGCATCTCGGAGTTGGAATATACGCTTTGATGAGTTGATCAAAGCATATAGTTTTATATAGACTTGCGGTGAAGATTGTATTTACAAGAAAATGAGTGGGAGCACTACAACATTTCTAGAAATAAGTATATGTGAATGGCATATTGTTGATCGGAAATAATGTAGAATTTTCTGGAAGGCATAAAGGAGTGTTTGAAAGGATTTTTTCAAAGGAAGAGCTCAGTGAAGCTGCTTACATATTGAGCATCAAGATCTATAGAGATAGATCAAGATGCTTGATAAATATTTTTCAATGAGTACATACCTTGACAAGATTTTTGAAGTAGTTCAAAATGGAACAGTCAAAGAAGGAGTTCTTGTCTGTATTGCGATGTGTAAAATTGAGTAAGACTCAAAACACGACCACAACAGAAAATAGAAAGAGAATGAAAGTCATTCCCTATGTCTCAGCCATAGGTTCTATAAAGTATGCTATGTTGTGTACCAAACCTATTGTGTACCTTGCCATGAGTTTGGCAAGGGGGTACGATATTGATCCAGGAGTGGATCACTTGACAGCGGTCAAAATTATCCTTAGAAGACTAAGGAAATATTTCTCGGTTATGAAGGTGATAAAAGAGTTCGTCGTAAAGAGTTACGTCAATGCAAGATTTTGACACCAATCTAGATGACTCTAAGTCTCGATCTAGATACATATTGAAAGCGGGAGCAATTAGCTAGAGTAGCTCCATGCAGAGTATTGTAGACATAGAGGAAATTTGCAAAATACATACGGATCTGAATGTTGCAGGCCCATAGACTAAACTTCTCTCACAAGCAAAACATGATCACTCTTTGGGTGTTAATCACATAGCGATGTGAACTAGATTATTGACTCTAGTAAACCCTTTGGGTATTAGTCACATGAAGATGTCAATGCTACCTCTTGAGCATGCATTGGTTTTCCCTTGAAGAGGAAAGGGTGATGCAGCAAAGTAGCGTAAATATTTCCCTCAGTTTTTGAGAACCAAGGTATCAATCCAGTAGGAGACTACCCGCAAATCGCCTAGTACCTGCACAAACAATCAAGAACCTTGCAACCAACACGATAAAGGGGTTGTCAATCCCTTCACGACCACTTGCAAAAGTGAGACCTGATAAAGATAATAAGATAAATATTTTTGATATTTTTGTTGTATAGATTGAAAAGTAAAGATTGCAAAATAAATAGTAAACTAGAATTATAGATCGGAAACTTATATGATGTAAAGTAGACCTGGGGGCCATAGGTTTCACCAGTGGCTTCTCTCAAGATAGCATATATTACGGTGGGTGAACAAATTACTGCCGAGCAATTGATAGAAAAGGGCATAGTTATGAGAATATCTAGGCATGATCATGAACATTGGCATCACGTTCGTGTCAAGTAGACCGAAATGATTCTGCATCTACTATTATTACTCCACACATCGACCGCTATCCAGCATGCATCTAGATATTAAGTTCATAAGAACAGAGTAACGCATTAGGCTAGATGACATGATGTAGAGGGATAAACTCAAGCAATATGATATAAACCCAATCTTTTTATCCTCGATGGCAACAATACAATACGTGCATTGTTGCCCCTGCTGTCACTGGGAAAGGACACCGCAAGATTGAACCCAAAGCTAAGCACTTCTCCCATTGCAAGAAAGATCAATCTAGTAGGCCAAACTAAACCAATATTTCGAAGAGACTTGCAAAGATATCAAATCATGCATATAAGAATTCAGAGAAGAATCAAATATTATTCATAGATAATCTTGATCATAAACCCACAATTCATCGGATCTCGAGAAACACACCATAGAAGAAATACATCGAATAGATCTTCAAGAACATCAAGAAGAACTTTGTATTGAGATCCAAAGAGAGAGAAGAAGCCATCTAGCTAATAACTATGGACCCCAAAGGTTTGTGGTAAACTACTTACACATCACCGAAGAGGCTATGGTGTTGATGTAGAAGCCCTTCGTGATCGAACCCCCCCCCCCTCCGACAGATCGCCGGAAAAGGCCCCAAGATGGGATCTCATGGGTACATAAGGTTGCGGCGGTGGGAAAGTGGTTTCGTGGCTCCCGTGGATGTTTTCAGGGTATAAGAGTATATATAGGCGAAAGAAGTAGGTCGGTTGAGCTATGAGGGGCCCAAGAGGGTGGGGGCGCGCCTCCCTACCTTGTGGTCGCCTCGTTGCTTCCTTGACCTTCACTCCAAGTCTCCTGGATTGTGTTTGTTCCAAAAAGATCCTCGCAAAGGTTTCATTCCGTTTGGATTCCGTTTGATATTCCTTTTTTTGCGAAACACTGAAATAGGAAAAAAACAGCAACTGACATTAGGCCTTCGGTTAATAGGTTAGTCCCAAAAATAATATAAAAGAGTATATTAAAGCACATTAAACCTCCAAAACAGATAATATAATAGCATGAAACAATCAAAAATTATAGATACGTTAGAGACGTATCAGTGAACTAATCACATAAAGATGTGAACTATTGGTGTGAAATCACATGACGATGTGAACTAGATTATTGACTCTAGTGCAAGTGGGAGACTGAAGGAAATATGCCCTAGAGGCAATAATAAAGTTGTTATTTATATTTCCTTATATCATGATAAATGTTTATTATTGATGCTAGAATTGTATTAACCGGAAACTTAGTACATGTGTGAATACATAGACAAACAAAGTGTCCCTAGTATGCCTCTACTTGACTAGCTCGTTAATCAAAGATGGTTAAGTTTCCTAGCCATAGACATGTGTTGTCATTTGATGAACGGGATTACATCATTAGAGAATGATGTGATGGACAAGACCCATCCGTTAGCTTAGCACTATGATCGTTTAGTTTATTGCTATTGCTTTCTTTATGACTTATACATGTTCTTCAGACTATGAGATTATGCAACTCCCGAATACCGGAGGAACACCTTGTGTGCTATCAAATGTCACAACGTAACTGGGAGATTATAAAGATGCTCTACAGGTCTCTCCGACGGTGTTTGTTGGGTCGGCATAGATCGAGATTAGGATTTGTCACTCCATGTATCGGAGAGGTATCTCTGGGCCCTCTCGGTAATGCACATCACTATAACCCTTGCAAGCAATGTAACTAATGAGTTAGTTGTGGTATGTTGCATTACGGAACACGTAAACAGACTTGCCGGTAACGAGATTGAACTAGGTATTGAGACACCGACGATCGAATCTCGGACAAGTAACATACCGATGTCAAAGGGAACAACGTATGTTGTTATGCGGTTTGACCGATAAAGATCTTCGTAGAATATGTAGGAGCCAATATGAGCATCCAGGTTCCGCTATTGGTTATTGACCGGAGAAGTGTCCCGGTCATGTCTACATAGTTCTCGAACCCGTAGGGTCCGCACGCTTAACGTTCGATGACGATCGGTATTATGAGTTTATGTGTTTTGATGTACCGAAGGTAGTTCGGAGCCCCGGATATGATCACGGACATGACGAGGAGTCTCGAAATGGTCGGGACATAAAGATTGATATATTGGACGACTATATTCGGACACCAGAAATGTTCCGGAGAAGTTTCGGATAAAACCAGAGTGCTGGAGGGTTATCGGAATCCCTTGGGGGAACTAATGGGCCTCGTGGGACTTAGTGGAGAAAGAGAGGGGGCTAGGGCAGGCCGCGGCGGCGCTCCCCTTTCCTTCTCCCTCTCCC
>NC_041392.1:578292969-578339262 GCF_002162155.2 Triticum dicoccoides
TCTCTTCCTTGTTGGAAACCTACTAGGAATATGATTCCTATTCCTAGTAGGAATCCTACTTGGGGCGCGCCCCTATAGGGCCGGATAGCCTCCCCTTGCTCGTTTATATACGGGGAGCACGGGGCACCCTAGAACACACAAGTTGACAGTTGTCTTAGCCGTGTGTGGTGCTCCCCTCCACAAGATTTCCACCTCGATCATATCGTTGTAGTGCTTAGGCGAAGCCCTGCGCTGGTAACTTCATCATCACCATCATCACGCCGTCGTGCTGACGAAACTCTCCCTCGGCCTCAGCTGGATCAAGAGTACGAGGGACGTCACCGAGATGAACGTGTGCAGATCGCGGAGGTGGCATGAGTTCGGTACTTGTGTCGGTTGGATCGCGAAGATGTTCGACTATATCAACCGCGTTACTAAACGCTTCCGCTTTCCGTTGATGAAGGTACGTGTACACACTCTCCCCTCTCGTTGCTATGCATCACATAGATGTATCTTGCGTGTGCGTAGGTAATTTTTTTGAAATCCTACGTTCCCCAACACAGGCTTGTCTCATTCTCATGTGCATGTGCTACTGTAAAACCCATCTTTTCAGCTAAATGTAATGGTTGTTCAAACTGCATGCACCCACTACAATGTTGAATTTGGGTCAAAAACTAATGCATACTATAAAATGGAATGGAGTACTAGACTTCTTCTTCCTTCAATTGTACGCCAACCGTTAGACATTGAAAATTTCATTGAAACAATGGTAAAGTAAAGAGACACCTGCAAAGGCCCTCACCATACCATATTTTGAAGGCCTCAATAGGTCACGAGCTTCATGAGACAAAATCTAGAAGCCGCTGAAGTAGCATGCATCAGTTAGAACATCGACCCCACATAGTACATGCTTGCAATCCATCACCACTAGTTAAGAGGGATGGACAAATAGAACCTTGCTGCAAAACAACAAGAAAGAAACATCGTAGCGTCACACTAATAGTTAGCCAATAGCCCTGCTTGAAAGACACACCAACTACCAAGATATAAAGAGAGCCAACATATCTAGAGATATAAACTCTTACATGTCCTTTGTTAGCGACGGATCGAATATCGTCGAGGTAGAAAGAGACCGAAGCGCCTTATTCTAACACGTTCTCGCCGCCCGCCACCTCGTCAACTTTGCTAGGGAAACAAAAAAGCACAGAAAGTTAGACATATGAGTCCCCACTCCTCTTGCCCGCGACAAGGACTCCGAACAAGAGATAGGAGAGGGACAGAGGCGACAGCGATGGCGTGTAGGAAACTTCTGGCCGCGGCAACTATGGTTGGGAACCACTACGCACCACGCACCATCCACACTGATTTTATTGCGTAAAATGTAATACTACATCGTTGGTAACCGTTAATAAAGCTAGCTAGCACCATATTTAGGGGAGGGGCATTTTGGCTCCGGAAGCATTTGCTCCCAGATGAACAATACCACAAAAAGAAAGTGTTGAAATGTTTTTTTAAATGAATTTTTTTTGTGGATGTTCATGTTAGTGTCGAAAGCATGCTTGGCAATTTTCATGCGAAATGGAGCAGTAGTGTTTCGTCGATGAAAAAAAATAGGGATGACATTTGGTGTTCAAATTTGTTTTTCTTTTGCACGGGCCAAATGTTTAATCTTTTTGCCTAAACTTTGCAGTAAGCATTTGGATGCGACTATAAATATGTAAAAAAATTGTTGGGATTTTTTTGACATTCCAAAATTATTTTTCACGCGCAGGAGCATGTGCTCCCAGGAGCCAAATTGGATTTCCGCATATTTAGAGATTAGGTGAGAGCTGACATAAGGTGCAATGTGTAAGAGAATTAAAACCTAATGCAACATGTCACCCTTTTATGAATACATGGTCCAAAGTTGATAATTTTTCCTGAGGAACATCGTATGCTCACAACACGCTTACATAATCACCTCTACGAAGACACGCACACTCTGTCTATGTGAGCATCTCCGAAAGACTAACCCGACAAATGTTTAGATTGATGAAGTCACCCAAGCACCTCATAATCAACGAGCACAAAGAATAGCGTCAAAAAACTAAAATAAATCAAGAAAATGTATGAGAACCCATACCACTCTGCGAGCATCTTTGAGAGACTAAGTCGACAGATCTGCAGATTGGCAAAGTCAATCTGGACCTTTGTAATCGACAAACATATATAACACTAAAGGTAAATCCAGAAAATATACGAGAATCAATACGAAGTCTAGCCACTTGAATTCAAATGGGTTGATTCCACCACAAGAAACCGAGCCATGTAAGCTATGCTTAATCCATTGCGAAAAGTGAAACTCACTTTGTTCTTAACTAATATTTCCTCTGTAAAGAAATATAAAAGCGTCTAGATCATTAGAGACCTGCTCCTCCTCTTCTCTTTGTGTTGCTCACTGGAGACCACTCCTCTATCTTGAACCATGCCATGATGATTAGGAAAATTATTAATCTTATGTCCTGTTCCTGTGAGGGTGTCATCCCATCATTCCCTGGTAAAGCCGTAATGGGATGCAAGCATCAAGCAAATCACGTCTAGTGAACCTTTGGATAATCTGAAGGGCCAGGGGAATCCGCATATCCAACCAGCGGTGTGCTTCCGGGTTATTCCATCTTCCAGAATGGTTAAGACCTAACTTGCCTTCGAGCAGAGGGTTAAACGAACTTAATCATGACACTGTCAACAAAGTTAGCTAATAATGCATCAGTCAGAAAAAAAAGCTAGCTAATATATCACCCCGCCAGCCTTAACTTTTGCCTGGGCCATACCACCATTAGCGCCATCACCAAGTAATCTAGTAGTAATCTATATTTCGCCGGCCACATCATCCCGCGAGTGGATTTGCAGTGGTCATGTCAAAAGCTGGACACAATACTACAACTACTCCACAAGGTGACGACGACGTCCTCAATCGATCTCTAGCCTTCTATATTTCGCATGTGTGCGAAAGGAATGGACGGTGTTTCTGACTTGACCATGCACGCACCTTTGGGACATGGCGACCTGATCGTCAATTCGTCGATGACGCCAGGTCGCGCAGTACCGGCGGTCGATTCGTGCTCGCGCAACCGCCCTTTTCTCCCTTTTCCCCGTCTTTCTCGTCTCTTTGCCATCGGCCGTAGCATGAAGATGTGCATACATGCACCACACGGCACGCATCATCGTAGTAGTATATGGTTTGGTCGATTTCTCATGAGAATCCAACTAGCAAGCATGCACTGTCTTCTTTTCTTTGCCAAAAAAACATGCGTTTGATTTGCATATGGCTAGGTTCACTGAATCTCCTCCACTCTGCCAGTACCAGTACAGTCATACCTGGGCGTTCTCGAATCTCGAGTGTCCGCTTCTCATTTCACCCACAGATTTTTGCAGAAATTTCCGGAACCTTAGATAAGTCACAGAAATTAATTGCAGTACACCGAATTCATTTTATCCAAAGGCAAAAACCAGGTCCCACCATCCTGCAGCAGTAGCAGCAGAGCTGGCAAGCAAACCAAAGAGAAGCCGAGCGGCTTCTTTTCCCCGCTCTCTCTCTCTCTCTCACCCCTCCCCCGCGCGCCACCTATAAATACCGCCTGCCTCCCCCATCCTCTCCCACTCAGTCAGACGTCACAGCCACACAGAAGAAGCGAGAAACCACTCTGCACGCACGCCCACACACAGAGAGAGCAAGAAACAAAGAAAGAGGAAGAGAAAGAAAGAGGGAGAGGGATCGACATCCGTGTGATTCACCGTTCATCATGAGGCCGATCAGAGAAGGCGAGGCGCTGGTGGGGGTCGCCGGGGCTCCGGCGGCGCTCGGCCACGGCGCGCACCCGGCGTTCTGGATGACGCCGACGCCGTACATCTTCATCGGCTTCACGCTCATGATGGGGATCATCGCCGTGGCGCTGCTCGTGCTCGTCTGCACGCGCCGCGAGCCGTCCGGGTCGTCGCGCCGGGGGAGCGCCGCCGAGGAGGCGTCGGCGCGCGGGATGGCGCCGCTCGACAGGGAGCCCAAGGTCGTCGTCAGCATGCCCGGCGACGACTTGCCGTCCTTCCTCGCCAGCGCCAGGCCGTTCGCGTTCCCTGACGTCGTCGAGCCGCCACGCCAGGCGGACGCGGCCTAAGCGCGCGCGCCGCGCGCACCCGTGCGCCCTGCGGGACGCGGGACCAGTTTTGTTCATCAATCAGATTTCTAGGATTTACCCTAAGTAATTTTGTCAGTACTAGTAGTAGTATCTTGTCGAGGAAATAGCCGGCGGGCACGACGTGAGCTGAGATCTGTGAAAGAGAATGGAGTTTCGGCTTTTGCATTGCTTGCTTTTGCCTGCTCTCCCATTCGATTTTCCACTCGCATATTAACTACTCCCCAGTCGTCGTCATGCTGAGACTCTGTCGACTCTCGTAGTGGTAAATCTCAACGATGAGTCACCAAGCATTAACCACAAACCATCAACAATAATGAGAGAACCACTCTCCAATACTGATCCAGATTGATCTGCTGGCATGGCAAAAGTGATAAGCATTACGAGTTTGTGCGAAATAACGGAGCTTTACATGATTGCTGTACGCGCACGTTGAAACATGCACACTGAACTTTCGGTTTCCGTTTGAAAAAATAATTAAATTTCATGATTAATTTTAGAACATAAGTCACAATTCTAGCAACCATTAGCATGTAGTAGGTGAATTAGATGTCATGAACAGCAATTTCACACACACAACAACCAATACTTCCATAGGCTTCTGATGGTACTGCCAACATATATTCTTCCACCGCACTATATGTGCTCATATCTCTTATGTTATGTGTTGTACTTGGATTACCACTGCTTGCAATGGACATGGACATGCTCTTCCTATCTTGCATACTAAATCATTTGTTTATGTTGATTAGCACTCCAGTCAAACAATCATGCTTGTTATGTTCATCATGTTTTATCAATATTGTTTTGGTTAACTTAGTGGGAAATTACTCATATTTTCAACAATAGAAAAACCTCCCATATCATATTTTCAGAGGTGTTCTTCTGTTCTTGACTACAAGATCATTAATCCTTTCATGACCACTATGGTTGGCGAGGATATGTGAGACATGCTTGAGACCAAATTCGGGGTCTCGGACACAAAGTGAGTTGTATGTCATGGAACAGTACCAGGACCATGGGATGAGCGATGACCACTCCGTAATTGTGCAAGCTAATCAGATACAGTCACTCGCTAAGGAACTTGACTATTTCAATTGTTTGTTATCAAACAAGTTCATTTCCTTAGACATCATTGCCAAGCTTTCTCTTTCACCGAGGAAATGTTTGCAATGAAAATGAATCATATGTTCGGCACTCACAATTTTATGATAATAACTGCGGGTGCATAACGCGGCTGCCAAATATTACGAAAATGTTTGCTATTTTATTGATTATGAAGAGGGTTATCTGATTAACTGGAGAAATCAGGCAAAAACCTATATTACAAAGCCAAAACATAGAGCCGCCATGGATTTCATGGCCAATAACAAAATCATAGCATATATAGTAACACAACTGGATCATCGAAAAACCAAAAATATCATCAGCATCTTTCATGGATATCACGCCTAATTAGGTGACTTCGACTTCACGTCGGACAAAAAAATCTTACTAATCATGAAGAGGACACACCGGGCACAAAGCATCGCCAAACAATTGATCGACGCATGCATCAAGAAAAGACAACTCTAATTTGTATAATTAAATCGAACAGTTCCGAGCCTCGCACGACCCAGTTCAATTCAATCGAACAGTGTCATCCTCTGGAAACACCGCAAAGTCATTTTTAATGGCAACGTTATGGACCGGTGCTAAATCCACCCTTGAATTCTTGGAGATTGATGCACACTCTATATGCATACTAGTATTCTTTTTTATTCTGATGAAGAACATCATATATGAAATGTCTTGTCAACTCTTGCCAGCACGTTTTGTTAGTAAAAACACATACGATGTTGTTGGGGATCGTAGCAGAAATTTAAAATTTCCTACGCATCATCAAGATCAATCTATGGAGTAATCTAGCAACAGGGGAAGGGGAGTGCATCTACATACCCTTGTAGATTGCTAAGCGGAAGCATTGCAAGAATGCGGATGAAGGAGTCGTACTCGCAGCGATTCAGATCGCGGTTGATTCTGATCTAAGCGCCGAACAACGGCGCCTCCGCGTTCAACACACGTGCAGCCCGGTGACGTCTCCCACGCCTTGATCCAGCAAGGGGAGAAGGAGAGGTTGGGGAAGACTCCATCCAGCAGCAGCACGACAGCGTGGTGGTGAAGGAGGAGCGTGGCAATCCTGCAGGGCTTCGCCAAGCACCGCGGGAGAGGAGGAGGACTTGGGAGAGGGGAAGGGCTGCGCCAGAACTTGGGTGCGGCTGTCCTCCCACCCCCACATATATATAGGGGCAAGGGAGAGGGGGGCCGGCCCCCTCAGATCCAATCTGAGGAGGGGGCGGCGCCAGGGAGGTTGCCTTGCCCCCCAAGGCAAGGGGGCGCCCCCCTTTAGGGTTCCCCCTAAACCCTAGGCGCATGGGCCCTAGGGGGGAGGCGCCCAGCCCACTAAGGGGCTGGTCCCTCTCCACACACAACCCATAGGGCCCTTCGGGGCTTGTGGACCCTCCCGGTGGACCCCCGGAACCCCTTCGGTGGTCCCGGTATAATACCAGTAACCCCCCGAATTATTCCGGTGACCATATGATGACTTTCCATATATAAATCTTTACCTCTGGACCATTCCAGAACTCCTCGTGATGTCCAGGATCTCATCCGGGACTCCGAATAACATTCGGTAACCATGTACATCTATTCCCTATAACCCTAGCGTCATCGAACCTTAAGTGTGTAGACCCTACGGGCTTGGGAGTTATGCAGACATGGCCGAGACAACTCTCCGGTCAATAACCAACAGCGGGATCTGGATACCCATGTTGGTTCCCACACGCTCCACGATGATCTCATCGGATGAACCACGATGTCAAGGATTCAATCAATCCCGTATTCAATTCCCTTTGTCTATCGGTACGATACTTTCCCGGGATTCGATCGTCGGTATCCCGATACCTTGTTCAATCTCGTTACCGGCAAGTCTCTTTACTCGTTCCGTAACACATCATCCCGTGATCAACTCCTTGGTCACATTGTGCACATTATGATGATGTCCTACCGAGTGGGCCTAGAGATACCTCTCTGTTACACGGAGTGACAAATCCCAGTCTCGATTCGTGCCAACCCAACATACACTTTAGGAGATACCCGTAGTGCACCTTTGTAGCCACCTAGTTACGTTGTGACGTTTGGCACACCCAAAGCACTCCTACGGTATCCGGGAGTTGCACAATCTCATGGTCTAAGGAAATGATACTTGACATTAGAAAAGCTTTAGCATACGAACTACACGATCTTGTGCTAGGCTTAGGATTGCGTCTTGTCCATCACATCATTCTCCTAATGATGTGATCCCGTTATTAATGACATCCAATGTCCATGGTCAGGAAATCATAACCATCTATTGATCAACGAGCTAGTCAACTAGAGGCTTACTAGGGACATGGTGTTGTCTATGTATCCACACATGTATCTGAGTTTCCTATCAATACAATTCTAGCATGGATAATAAACGATTATCATGAACAAGGAAATATAATAATAACCAATTTATTATTGCCTCTAGGGCATATTTCCAACAGTCTCCCACTTGCACTAGAGTCAATAATCTAGTTCACATCGCCATGTGATTAACACTCACAAGTCACATCGCCATGTGACCAACATCCAAAGAGTTTACTAGACTCAATAATCTAGTTCACATCACTATGTGATTAACACTCAATGAGTTCTGGGTTTGATCATGTTATGATTGTGAGAGAGGTTGTAGTCAACGGGTCTGCAATATTCAGATCCCTATGTATTTCGCAAAACTTTATGTCATATCGTAGATGCTGCTACCACGTTCCACTTGGAGCTATTCCAAATAGTTGCTCCATTATACGTATCCGGTATCTCTACTCAGAGCTATCCGGATAGGTGTTAAGCTTGCATCGACATAACTCTTTACGTCGAACTCTTTATCACCTCCATAACCGAGAAACATTTCCTTATTCCTCTATGGATAATTTTGACCGCTATCTGGTGATCCACTCCTAGATCACCTTTGTACCCTCTTGCCATACATGTGGCAAGGCACATATCTGGTGCGGTACTCAGCATGGCATAGAGCCTATGACAAAAGCATAGGGGACGAACTTTGTCCTTCCTCTTTCTTCTGCCGTGGTCAATCTTTGAGTCTTACTCAACTTCACACCTTACAACTCAGGTAAGAATCCCTTCTTTGACTGATCCATTTTGAACTCCTTCAAAAACATGTCAAGGTGTGCGTTCTTTGAAAGTATCATCAGGCGTCTTGATCTATCTCTATATATCTTGATGCCCAATATGTAAGCAACTTTATCCAGGTCTTCCTTTGAAAATCACTCTTCAAACAACCGTTTATGCTTTCCAGAAATTCTACATTATTTTGAATCAACAATATGTCGTCCACATATACTTATCAGAAATGTTGTAGTGCTCCCACTCACTTTCTTGTAAATACAAGTTTCTAGCAAACATTGTATAAACCTAAAAGCTTTGATCACTCCATCAAAGCATATATTCCGACTCCGAGATGCTTGCTCTAGTCCATAGAAGGATTGCTGGAGCCAGCATACCTTTTAGCATCCTTAGGATCGACAAAACCTTTTATTGTATCACATACAACTTTTTCTTACGAAAACTGGTAAGAAAACTTGTTTTGACATCCATCTATTAGATTTCATAATCGAAAAATACAGCTAATGCTAACATGATTCCGACGGACTTAAACATCGCTACGGGTGAGAAAATCTCATCGTAGTCAACTCCTTGAACTTGTGAAAAGACTTTTTGCCACAAGTCGAGCTTCATAGATGGTAACATTACCGTCCACGTCCGTCTTCTTCTTAAAGATCCATTTATCTCAATGACTTGCCGATCATTGGACAAGTCCACCAAAGTCCATGCTTTGTTCTGATACATGGATCCTATCTCGGATTTCATGGCTTCTAACCATTTGTCGGAATACGGGCCCACCATTGCTTCTCCATAGTTCGTAGGTTCATTGTTGTCCAACAACATGATATCTAAGACAGGATTACCGTACCACTCAGGAGTAGTACATATCCTTGTCGACCTATGAGGTTCGATAGCAACTTGATCCGAAGCTTCATGATCACTATCATTAACTTCCTCTTCAACTGACGTAGGCACCACAGAAAACATCTTTCTGTGTTGCATCACTCTCTGGTTGAAGTAAAGGTTCGGCAACCTCATCAAGTTCTATCTTCCTCCCACTCAATTCTTTCGAGAGAAACTCCTTCTCGAGAAAGGACCCTTTCTTAGCGACAAACAATTTGCCCTCGGATCTGAGGTAGAAGGTATACCCAACTGTTACCTTTGGGTATCCTATGAAGATGTATTTGCCCGTTTTTTTGGGTTCGAGCCTTTTCGGCTGAAGCCATAAGTATCGCAGCCCCAAACATTAAGAAACAACAACTTTGGTTTCTTGCCAAACCAATGTTCATACGACATCGTCTCAACGGACTTATATGGTGTCCTATCTAAAGTGAATGCAGCTGTCTCTAATGCATAACCTCAAAAGAATAGCGGTAGATCGGTAAGAGGCATCATAGATCGCACCATATCTCATAAGGTTCGATTATGACATCCGGACACACCATTACGCTGTGGTGTTCCAGGTGGCTTCAAATGCGAAACAATTCCACAATGTATTAAGTGATTGCCAAACTCATAACTCAGAAAATCCCCCTTTGATCAGATCGTAGGAACATGATCTTCTTGTTATGATGATTCTTAACTTCACTCTAAAATCGCTTGAACTTTTCAAACGTTTTAGACTTGTGCTTCATTAAGTAAATATACCTATATCTACTCAAATCGTCAGTGAAGATGAGAAAATAGCGATATCCACCGCACGCTTCAATTCTCATTAGATCACACGCATCAGCATGTATGATTTCCAACAAGTCACTTGCCCGTTTCATTGTACCTGAAAACGGGGTCTTAGTCATCCTGCCCATGAGGCATGGCTCGCATGTGTCAAGCGATTCAAAATCAAGTGACTCCAAACATCCATCGACATGGAGTTTTTTCATACATCTTACGCCAATATGACCTAAGCGGCAGTGCCACAAGAAAGTGGTACTATCATTATTAACTCTACATCTTTTGGCGTGAACATGCATATTACCACGACCGAGATTCAATGAACCATTCACATAGGGTGCATGACCATGAAAGGTATTATTCATGTAAACAGAATAACCATTATTCTCTAACTTAAATGAATAACCTTATTGCAATGAACATGATCTAATCATATTTATGCTCAACGTAGACACCTCATAACATTTATCTAGGTTCAATACTAATCCCGAAGGCAGATGGAGCGTGCGATGGTGATCTCATCAACTTTAGAAACACTTCCATCACACATCGTCACCTCGCCCTTAGCCAGTCTCCGTTTAGTCCGTAGCTTTTGCTGCAAGTCACCAATAACAGCAACTGAACCGGTATCCAATACCCATGTGCTACCAGGAGTACTAGTGAGGTACACATTAATAACACGTATATACTTTGTTGAAGTTGTCAGCCTTCTTCTCTACCATGCATTTGGGGTAATTCCGCTACCAGTGACCGTTCCCCTTACAATAGAAGCACTTAGTCTCGGGTTTGGGTTCAACCTTGGGTTCCTTCACTGGAGCGGCAACTAGTTTGCCATCCATGAAGTTTCCCTTCTAGCCCTTGCCCTTCTTGAAACCAGTGGTCTTGTTAAACCATCAACACTTGATGCTCCTTCTTGATTTCTACCTTTTGCGGTCTTAAGCACCGCAAACAACTCCAGGATCAACTCCATCCCTTGGATGTCATAGTTCATCACAAAGATCTAGTAGCTTAGTGATAGTGGCTAGAGAACTCTATCAATCACTGTCTTATCTGGAAGTTTAACTCCCACTTGATTTAAGTGATTGTAGCACCCAGACATTCTGAGCACATGCTCACTAGCTGAGCTATTCTCCTCCATCTTGTTGGCAAAAGAACTTGTCAGAGGTCTCATACCTCTCAACACGGGCATGAGCCTGAAATCCCAATTTCAGCTCTTGGAACATCTCATATGTCTTATGGCGTTCAAAATTTCATTGGAATCCTGATTCTAAGCCGTAAAGTATGGTGCACTAAACTATCAAGTAGTCATCAGGATGTGTCTGTCAGGTGTTCACAACATCCACAGACGACGTTGTAGGGGTTTGCACATCAAGCGGTGCATCAAAGATGTAAGCCTTCTGTGTAGCAGTGAGGACACTCCTCGGACTATGGACCCAGTCCACATCATTTCTTACAATATCTTTCAACTTAGTCTTTCTCTAGGAATGTATTGAAAAAGGGAGCTACAACGTGAGCTATTTATCTACAACATATTTGCAAAGACAATTTAGACTATGTTCATGATAATTAAGTTCATCTAATCAAATTATTTAATGAACTCCCACTTAGATAGACATCCCTCTAGTCATCTAAGTGATACATGATCCGAGTCAACTAGGCCGTGTCCGATCATCATGTGAGACAGACTAGTCATCACCGGTGAACATCTTCATGTTGATCGTATCTTCTATACGACTCATGTTCGACCTTTCGGTCTTCCGTGTTCCGAGGCCATGTTTGTACATGCTAGGCTCATCAAGTCAACCTAAGTGTATTGCGTGTGTAAATCTGGCTTACACCCGTTGTATTCGAACGTTAGAATCTATCACACCCGATCATCACGTGGTGCTTCGAAACAACGAACCTTCGCAATGGTGCACAGTTAGGGGGAACACTTTCTTGAAATTATTGCGAGGGATCATCTTATTTAAGCTACCGTCGTTCTAAGCAAATAAGATGTAAAACATGATAAACATCACATGCAATCAAATAGTGACATGATATGGCCAATATCATTTTGCTCCTTTTGATCTCCATCTTCGGGGCGCCATGATCATCATCGTCACCGGCATGACACCATGATCTCCATCATCATGATCTGCATCATCGTGTCTTCATGAAGTCATCTCATCAACTATTACTTCTACTACTATGGCTAACGATTTAGCAATAAAGTAAAGTAATTACATGACGTTTAAGTTGACACGCAGGTCAGAAATAAATTAAGACAACTCCTATGGCTCCTGCCGGTTGTCATACTCATCGACATGCAAGTCATGATTCCTATTACAAGAACATGATCAATCTCATACATCACATATATCATTCATCACATCCTTTTGGCCATATCACATCACAAGGCATATGCTGCAAAAACAAGTTAGACGTCCTCTAATTGTTGTTGCAAATTTTTATGTGGCTGCTATTGGTTTCTAGCAAGAACCTTTCTTACCTACGCCAAAACCACAACGTGATATGCCAATTTCTATTTACCCTTCATAAGGACCCTTTTCATGGAATCTGATCCGACTAAAGTGGGAGAGACAGACACCCGCTAGCCACCTTATGCAACTAGTGCATGTCGGTCGTTGGAACCTGTCTCACGTAGGAGTACGTGTAAGGTCGGTCTGGGCCGCTTCATCCCACGATGCTGCTGAATCAAGATAAGACTAGTAACGGCAAGTAAATTGACAAAATCGACGCCCACAACAACTTGTGTTCTACTCGTGCATAGAAAGTACGCATAGACCTAGCTCATGATGCCACTGTTGGGGACCGTAGCAGAAATTTAAAATTTCCTACGCATCACCAAGATCAATCTATGGAGTAATCTAGCAATGAGGGGAAGGGGACTGCATCCACATACCCTTGTAGATAGCTAAGCGGAAGCGTTGCAAGAACGCGGATGAAGGAGTCATACTCGCAGCGATTCAGATCGCGATTGATTCCGATCTAAGCGCCGAACAACAGCGCCTCCGCGTTCAACACACGTGCAGCCCGGTGACGTCTCCCACCCCTTGATCCAGCAAGGGGAGAAGGAGAGGTTGGGGAAGACTCCATCCAGCAGCAGCACGACGGCGTGGTGGTGAAGGAGGAGCGTGGCAATCCTGCAGGGCTTCGCCAAGCACCGCGGGAGAGGAGGAGGACTTGGGAGAGGGGGAGGGATGCGCCAGAACTTGGGTGCGGCTGCCCTCCACCCCCCACATATATATAGGGGCAAGGGAGAGGGGGGCCGGCCCCCTCAGATCCAATCTGAGGAGGGGGCGGCGCCAGGGAGGTTGCCTTGCCCCCCAAGGCAAGGCGGCGCCCCCCCTTTAGGGTTCCCCTTAAACCCTAGGGGCATGGGCCCTAGGGGGGAGGCGCCCAGCCCACTAAGGGGCTGGTCCCTCTCCACACACAGCCCATAGGGCCCTCCGGGGCAGGTGGACCCTCCCGGTGGACCCCGGAACCCCTTCGGTGGTCCCGGTACAATACCGGTAACCCCCTGAATTATTCCGGTGACCGTATGATGACTTTCGATATATAAATCTTTACCTCCGGACCATACCGGGACTCCTCGTGATGTTCGGGATCTCATCCGGGACTCCGAATAACATTCGATAACCACGTACATCTATTCACTATAACCCTAGCGTCATAGAAACTTAAGTGTGTAGACCCTACGGGCTCGGGAGTCATGCAGACATGGCCGAGACAACTCTCCGGTCAATAACCAACAACGGGATCTAGATAACCATGTTGGTTCCCACATGCTCCATGATGATCTCATCGAATGAACCACGATGTCAAGGATTCAATCAATCACATATACAATTCCCTTTGTCTATCGGTACGATACTTGCCCGAGATTCGGTCGTGGGTATCCCGATACCTTGTTCAATCTTGTTACCGGCAAGTCTCTTTACTCGTTCCGTAACACATCATCCCGTGATCAACTCCTTTGTCACATTGTGCACATTATGATGATGTCCTACCGAGTGGGCGCAGAGATACCTCTCCGTTACACGGAGTGACAAATCCCAGTCTCGATTCGTGGCAACCCAACAGACACTTTCGGAGATACCCGTAGTGCACCTTTATAGCCACCCAGTTACGTTGTGACATTTGGCACACCCAAAGAACTCCTATGGTATCCGGGAGTTGCACAATCTCATGGTCTAAGGAAATGATACTTGACATTAGAAAAGCTTTAGCATACGAACTACACGATCTTGTGCTAGGCTTAGGATTGGGTCTTGTCCATCACATCATTCTCCTAATGATATGATCCCGTTATCAACGACATCCAATGTCCATGGTCAGGAAACCGTAACCATCTATTGATCAACGAGCTAGTCAACTAGAGGCTTACTAGGGACATGGTGTTGTCTATGTATCCACACATGTATCTGAGTTTCCTATCAATACAATTCCAGCATGGATAATAAACGATTATCATGAACAAGGAAATATAATAATAACCAATTTATTATTGCCTCTAGGGCATATTTCCAACAGATGCATGCATGGCAAAAACATACTCTCCTCCCTTTGGCTCCCATAACAAAGGTAACATTTAAGTTTCATTTGGCATTTTTAACCGTTCATATCTCTTAAACCAAAATTACATATGTGGAATATTTTATATATTTGATCTATGGTGTGAAGACCTTTAGAACAAGATCAATCTTGGATACATTTCAAATACGTTTGATTTTTAACTTTTCAATTAACTTATTCGCTCAATATATTTTGTGTGACACTTCTTATTTCATTGTTTCAAACTGATATTTGTGAAATCCAACCTTCCTTCAGTGTTTGAAAATGATATGCATGAAATCTATATTTTGTGAATGAGTGTAATGTGTTTTCTGAAACTAGTGAAATGAGTGAAATATATCTTTTCTAAATGATTGAAATCGTTTACTGATATTAGTGGAATTAGTGTAACTCGAAAAAAGAGTGAAAATGTTTGTTGAAATGAGTGAAATATGTTTTTATAAATGCGTGAAATCTATTATTTTGTATAATTAAATCATATGTTGATATGAATGAAATATATCTTTAGTAAATGAGTGCAATGTCTTTCCTAATTGGACTGAAATCTATCTTTTAGAAATTTGTTTTTTGCATTGAGTGAAATCAATTTTTATATATGTTTTCTTAACTGAGTGACATATGTTTCTCAACAAAGTGAAATTATTTTTCTGAAATGAGTGACATTGGTTCCTGCTGATGAGTGAAATTGTTTTTTGAACATAAAGAAATGAGTTTTTTGAAATGAATCAATGATTGAAAACAGCTTTCTGAAATGAATGAAGCTGTTTTTTAACGGCTAAAATCTATGTTTTCTTAACTGAGTGAAAGTACTTTTCTGAAATGAGTGGCATCAGTTTCTTCAGATGAGTGAAATTGGCTTTTTGAACATAATGAAATGTGTTTTTAAATGGTTGAAATCGGATTTCTAAAATGAGTGAAACAAGTTTTTAAAATGAGTAAAATCTATGCTTTCTAATGTGCGAAATAGGCATGTTACAACGAGTGAAATCCAATTTTTAAATGAGTGAAATCTTTCTTTTTGTAGTATGAAACTGATTGAAACATAAAATTCAAACTAGCCAAAATATATGCAAAACCGGTTTTGTTGTATAGGTCTTATCATTCTGAATTGAAAATATACAAAAAAAATCAATTTGATTCATAAGTTATTAACCATTCAAAATAGGACACTGAAATAAAATGCAACTATTTTGTTTGGGGATAGAGAAGGCATGTCCCGTCCTTTTCTTCTTCTTTTTTTGCGAACGCGTAAAAGGTTTCCACGTTGATGTATTAGAAGAAGAGAACTAGAAGTGCAGAGAGTTCGATGGCTTGCCATGGTTACAACCATCCCCACAGCAGCATATGGTGAGCAGCCATTAACAGCATGGGGCACCCAACAACGCCCTACATGCTAGAGGGTCCTATCTCCAGATGTCCGACAACCCCTTCACACCAGAAAGTTGTTGGGAAACATTGCATGGAAAACAAAAAAAAATCGACGTACACGCAAGATCTATCCATGGAGATGCATAGCAACGAGAGGGGAGAGTATGTCTACGTACCCTCGTAGACCATAAGAGGAAGCGTTTGTTAACGCGGTTGATGTAGTCGAACTTCTTCGCGCTCCAACCGATCGAGTACCGAACGTACGACACCTCCATGTTCAGCACCCGTTCAGCTCGGTGACGTGTTGGGGAACGTAGCATGAAATTTCAAAAAAATTCCTACGGTCACGCAAGATCTATCTAGAAGATGTATAGCAACGAGGGGGAGAGTGTGTCCACGTACCCTTGTAGACCAAAAGCGAAAGTGTTTGACAACGCGGTTGATGTAGTCGAACATCTTCTAGCTCCAACCGATCAAGCACCGAACTTACAGCACCTCCGAGTTCTGCACACGTTCAATGCGATGACGTCCCCCGCCTTCTTGATCCAGCAAGGTGTCGATGAATTAGATGAGTTCCATCAACACGGCGGTGTGGTGACAGTGGTAGTGAAGTGATCCGCGCTGGGCTTCACCTAAGCACCGCGAGAATATGACCGGGGGTGTAAATTGTGGAGGAGGGCGCCGCACATGGCTAACAACTAATGTTGTGTGCTTGTGAGGCGCCCCTCCCCACATATATATAGGTGGGAGGGGAGGAGAGGCAGCCAGGGGCGCCCTAGGGTTGGCCACCGCCTCCTAGCTAGGGGCCCTTCCTTGCCCTGCGGCCCCTTTCCACGTATGCATGAAGGGGAAGGAAAGAGGGGGGGGGGTGAGGGAAGGAAGTAGGAATCCTAACACTAGTAGAAAAAGGGTCAAACGTGAAGCACATTAGTGCCGGTTTGATTTAGGCCCGGTACTAATGGTACCATTAGTGCCGGTTCGAACGGATTTGCATTAATGCCGGTTCGTGTTGAACCTTTAGTACCGGTTCGTGGCACGAACCGGCACTAAAGGGGTGGTGGCAGGCTGGCGTCAGGCCGGGGCCCCACGATTACCTTTAGTACCGGTTCGTGGCACGAACCGGTACTAAAGGGGTCTGACCTATAGTACCGATTTGTGACACAAACCGGCACTATAGGGCAATTTTCAAACTCTACCCCCCCCCCCCCGTGTCGCCATTTCAGTTTTGAAAAAATCAAAAGAAAATGATAAAAACTTCAAAAAAATAAAATCCTTCGAGAGGTAGTTATATTACTACATCTACTAGTTAGGAAAATTTGAAAACTTAAATTTGGACATGTTTTGCAAAAAGTGTAGGGAAAATGTAAAACGGCTATAACTTTTGTATACGATGTCAGAAAAAAACGTATAATATATCAAAAAATTCAGCACGAAAATCCGCATCCAATGGAGACACCCTATGGCCTGTTTGGAATTTTTTAGAATCCTCAAATTCCAAAAGGAAAAAAAGATATGGTCAAATTTTAGTTTTTTTAAAAAAATTTGGTTAAATCTGGTCAAACTACTTATTCAAGAAGTATTAATGTTACTACATAATTATTTAAGAATATTAGTGTTACTAAATAATTATTTCAATTTTTTGAATTTTGGTCAAATCTGGTCAAACTATGGTCAAATTGTGGTCAAACTATGGTCAAACTTATTCAAGAAATATTAGCGTTACTAAATAATTACTGTTTTTTAGAATAATAGTTTCAAACTCAAACGGTGAAATGTGTGACTTCATGCTCAAGCTAAACTCCTGAGGGTTAATAGGATTAACATCTTACGATTGTCAGGAAAACAACAAGTCCAGACTTGGAAACGAAGGAGAATAGAACCCGAAAGTTAAGCGTGCTCGGGCTGGAGTAGTGAGAGGGATGGGTGACCGGTCGGGAAGTTAGATAATTTGAAATGAGTGATCCACACTTGAGCAGTTAAGAGAGGTGATTAGAGAATAAATCATCAAATAATTCAGAAAAATTAAAAATCGAAAAAAAATCAAAAAATTTTTCCAAAATTTTCAATTTTTTTTAAAAAAACCTTTAGTACCGGTTGGTAACACCGGCACATGAGCTCATGCCACGTGGTGGAATTTTAGCGCCGGTTCGTGCCGAACCGGTACTAAGGGGGGGGGGGGCTTTAGTGCCCACACTTTAGTGTCGGTTCCATAACCGGCACTAAAGGCCCTTACAAACCGGTTTTAAAGCTCCGTTTTCTACTAGTGTAATCCAATCTTTCCATGCCCTTCCCCCCTTTCCTTCTCCTCCTCCCATAGCCTTATAGGGCTCACTAGCCCCTCGTGGGCTGGTGTGTTCCTTTACAAGGCCCATATGGCCCATAGGGTTGTCGGGGGTTCCCGAAACACCTTTCGGTGACCCGATAAGTACCCGATACCCTCCGGAACACTTCCGGTGTCCGAATACCACCGTCCTATATATCAGTCTTTACCTCTCGACCATTTCAAGACTCCACGTCATGTCCGTGATGTCATCCGGGACTCTGAACAATATTCGGTCACCAAATCACATAACTCATATAGTACTAAATCATCATTTGAAATGAGTGATCCACACTTGAGCAGTTAAGAGAGGTGATTAGAGAATAAATCATCAAATAATTCAGAAAAATTAAAAATCGAAAAAAAATCAAAAAATTTTTCCAAAATTTTCAATTTTTTTTAAAAAAACCTTTAGTACCGGTTGGTAACACCGGCACATGAGCTCATGCCACGTGGTGGAATTTTAGCGCCGGTTCGTGCCGAACCGGTACTAAGGGGGGGGGGGGCTTTAGTGCCCACACTTTAGTGTCGGTTCCATAACCGGCACTAAAGGCCCTTACAAACCGGTTTTAAAGCTCCGTTTTCTACTAGTGTAATCCAATCTTTCCATGCCCTTCCCCCCTTTCCTTCTCCTCCTCCCATAGCCTTATAGGGCTCACTAGCCCCTCGTGGGCTGGTGTGTTCCTTTACAAGGCCCATATGGCCCATAGGGTTGTCGGGGGTTCCCGAAACACCTTTCGGTGACCCGATAAGTACCCGATACCCTCCGGAACACTTCCGGTGTCCGAATACCACCGTCCTATATATCAGTCTTTACCTCTCGACCATTTCAAGACTCCACGTCATGTCCGTGATGTCATCCGGGACTCTGAACAATATTCGGTCACCAAATCACATAACTCATATAGTACTAAATCATCATTGAACGTTAAGCATGCGGACCCTACAGGTTCGAGAACTATGTAGACATGATTGAGACACCTCTTCGGTCAATAACCAATAGCAGAACCTGGATGCTCATATTGACTCCTACATATTCTATGAAGATCTTTACCGTTCGAACCGTTATGACAACATACGTTATTCCCTTTGTCCATCACTATGTTACTTGCCTGAGATTCGATCGTCGATATCCACATACCTAGTTCAATCTTATTACCGGCAAGTCTCTTTACTCGTTCCGTAATACATCATATTGTAACTAACTCATTAGTCACTTTGCTTGCAAGGCTTCTTATGACGTGCATTACCGAGAGGGCCCAGAGATACCTCTCCGATACTCGGAGTGAGAAATCCTAATCTCGATCTATGCCAACCCAACAAACACCTTCAGAGATACCTGTAGAGCATCTTTATAATCACCCAGTTATTGAGACGTTTTATAGCACACAAGGTATTCCTCCGGTATCCGGTAGTTGCATAATCTCATAGTCGAAGAAATATGTATTTGATATGAAGAAAGCAATAGCAATAAAATTGAACGATCAATATGCTAAGCTATCAGATGGGTCTTTTCCATCACATCATTCTCCTAATGATGTGATCATGTTCATCAAATGACAACACATGTCTATGGTTAGGAAACTTAACCATCTTTGATTAACGAGCTAGTCTAGTAGAGGCTTAGTAGGGACACGGTGTTTTTTCTATGTATCCACACATGTATCAAGTTTCCGGTTAATACAATTCTAGCACGAATAATAAACATTTATCATGATATAAGGAAATATAAAATAACAACTTTATTATTGCCTCTAGGGCATATTTCCTTCAGTCTCCCACTTGCACTAGAGGCAATAATCTATTTCACATCGCCATGTGATTTAACACCAATAGTTCACATCTTTATGTGATTAACACCCATAGTTCACATCGCCATGTGACGAGCATCCAAAGGGTTTACTAGAGTCAATAATCTAGTTCACATCTCTATGTGATTAACACGTCAATAATCTAGTTCACATCACTATGTGATTAACACCCAAAGAGTACTAAGGTGTTATCATGTTTTGCTTGTGAGAGAAGTTTAGTCAACGGGTCTGCCACATTCAGATCCATATGTATTTTACAAATTTCTATGTCTATAATGCTTTGCATGGAGCTACTCTAGCTAATTGCTCCTACGTTAAATACGTATCTAGATTGAGAATTAGAGTCATCTAGATCAGTGTCAAAGCTTGCATTGAAGTAAACCTTTACGACAAACTCTTTATCACCTCATAACCGAGAAACATTTCCTTAGTCCTCTTTAAGGTAAATAGGGATAATTTTGACCACTGTCCAGTGATCTAGTCCTAGATCACTATTGTACCTCCTTGCCAAACTCATGGCAAGGTACAAAACAGGTTTGGTACACAACATGGCATACTTTATAGAACCTATGGCAGAGGCATAGGGAATGACTTTCATTCTCTCTTTCTCTTCTGTCATGGTCGGGTTTTGAGTGTTTACTCAACTTCACACCTTACAATACAGGAAAGAACTCCTTCTTTGGCTGATCCATTTTGAACGTCTTGATCTATCTCTATAGATCTTGATGCCCAATATGTAAGCAACTTCACCGAGGTCTTTCATTGAAAAATTCTTATTCAAATATCCTTTTATGCTCTCCAAAAATTCTACATCATTTCCAATCAACAATATGTCATCCACATATAATATCAGAAATGCTACCGAGCTCCAACTCACTTTGTTGTAAATATAGGCTTCACCATAAGTCTGTATAAAAGCATATGCTTTAACCACCTTATCAAAGCATATATTCCTACAACTCTTCTTTAAGATCGCTGGAGTTTGCACACTTTGTTAGCATCTTTAGGATCGAAAAAACCTTTTTGGTTGCATCATATACAACTCTTCTTTAAGAAATCCATTTGGTTTCAACATCCATTTGCCAGATTTCATAAATGCGGCAATTGCTAAAATGATTCGGACGGACTTAAGCATCGCTACTAGTGAGAAAATCTCATTGTAGTCAACACCTTGAACTTCTTGAAAGCCTTTTGCGGCCAGTCGAGCTTTGTAAATAGTAACACTACCATCAGTGTCCGTCTTCCTCTTGAAGATCCATTTATTCTCAATGGCTTGCTGATCATCGGGCAAGTCCACCAAAGTCCACACTTTGTTCCAATACATGGATCCTATCTCAGATTTCATGGCCTCAAGCCATCTGTCGGAATCTGGGCTCATCATAGTTTCTTCATAGTTCGTAGGTTCACCATACCTCTCTATTGCGGATCGTGCTCTGTTCGACCCATGAGGTACATTAGTAACTTGATCTGAAGTTTCATGATCATCATCATTAGATTCTTCTCTAGTTGGTATAGGAATCACGGGAACGGGTTTATCTGATGTGCTACTTTCCAATTTGAGAGAAGGTACAATTACCTCATCAAGTTCTACTTTCCTCCCACTCACTTCTTTCGAGAAAACTCCTTCTCTAGAAAAGTTCCATTCTTGGCAACAAAGATCTTGCCTTCGGATCTGTGGTAGAAGGTGTACCCAATTGTTTCCTTTGGGTATCCTATGAAGACACACTTCTCTGATTTGGGTTTGAGCTTATCAGGCTGAAGCCTTTTGACATAAGTGTCGCAACCCCAAACTTTAAGAAACGACAACTTAGGTTTCTTGTCAAACCATAGTTCATATGGTGTTGTCTCAACGGATTTAGACGATGCCCTATTTAACGTGAATGCAGCTGTCTCTAATGCATAACCCCAAAACTATAGTGGTAAATCGGTAAGAGACATCATAGATCGCACCATATCTAATAAAGTACGGTTATGATGTTCGCACACACCATTATGCTGTGGTTTTCCAGGTGGTGTGAGTTGTGAAACTGTTCCACATTTTAAATGAAGGACAAACTCATAACTCAGATATTCGCCTCTACGATCAGATCATAGAAACTTTATTTTGGTGTTAAGATGATTCTCCACTTCACTCTGAAATTATTTCAACTTTTCAAATGTTTCACACCTGTGTTTTATTAAGTAGATATACCTATATCTGCTCAAATCATCTGTGAAGGTCAGAAAATAACGATACCCGCCGTGAGCCTCAACACTCATCGGACCGCATACATCGGTATGTATTATTTCCAATAAGTCATTAGCTCGCTCCATTGTTCCGTAGAACGGAGTTTTAGTCGCCTTGCCCATGAGGCGTGGTTCAGAAGTATCAAATGATTCATAATCAAGTGATTCCAAAAGCCCATCCGCATGGAGTTTCTTCATGTGTTTTACACCAATATGACCTAAACAACAGTGCCAAATAATATGTTGCACTATCATTATCAACTTTGCATGTTTTGGCATCAATATTATGAATATGTGTATGACTACAATCGAGATTCAATAAACCATTTATATTGAGTGTATGACCATAGAAGGTTTTATTCATGTAAACAAAACAACAATTATTTTTTGAATTAAATGAATAATTGTATTGCTATAAACATGATCCAATCATATTCATGCTCGATGTAAACACAAAATAATATTTATTTTAGGTTCAACACTAATCTCGAAGGTAAAGGGAGTGTGCGATGGTGATCTTATTAACCTTGGAATCACTTCCAACACACATCGTCACATCGCCCTTAACTAGTGTCTGTTCATTTTGCAACTCTTGTTTCGACTTACAAATCTTAGCTACTGAACCAGTATCAAATACCCAGGGGCTACTATGAACACTAGTAAAGTACACATCAATAACATGTATATCAAATATACCTTTGTTCACTTTGCCATCCTTCTTATCCACCAAGTTTTTTGGGGTAGTTCTTCTTCCACTGACCATTTCCTTTTCACTAAAAGCACTCAGTTTCAGGTTTGGATCTAGCTTTGGGCTTCTTCACTGGAGTGGCAACTTGCTTGCCATTCTTATTGAAGTTCCCTTTCTTTCCCTTGCCCTTTTTCTTGAAACTAGTGGTCTTGTTAACCATCAACACTTGATGCTATTTCTTGATTTCCACCTTCGCCGATTTCAACATCGCGAAGAGCTTGGGAATCGTTTTCGTCATCCATTGCATATTATAGTTCATCACGAAGTTCTAGTAACTTCGTGATAGTGACTAGAGAACTATGTCAATCACTATCTTATCTGGAAGATTAACTCCCACTTGATTCAAGCGATTGTAGTACCCAGACATTCCGAGCACATGCTCACTAGCTGAGCTATTCTCCTCCATCTTGTAGGCAAAGTACTTGTCAGAGGTCTTATACCTCTTAACACGGGCATGAGTATGAAATATCATTTTCAGCTCTTGGAACATCTCATATGCTCCATGGCATTCAAACATTTTTGAAGTACCAGTTCTAAGCCGTAAAGCATGGTGCACTAAATTATCAAGTAGTCATCATAACGAGCTTGTCAAATGTTCATAACGTCTACATCTGCTCCTGCAATAGGTCTGTCACCTAGTGGTGCATCAAGGACATAATTCTTCTGTGCATGAATGAGGATAATCCTCAGATCATGGACCCAGTACGCATCATTGCTACTATCATCTTTCAACTTAGTTTTTCTCTAGGAACATATCAAAAATAAGGGAGCTATATCGCGAGCTAACTATCTACAACATAGATTTGCAAATACTATTAGCACTAAGTTCATGATAAATTAAGTTCAATTAATCAAATTACTTAAGAACTCCCACTTAGATAGACATCCCTGAAGTCATCAAAATGAGACGTGATCCAAATCAACTAAACCATGTCTGATCATCACGTGAGATGGAGTAGTCATCAATGGTGAACATCTCTATGTTGATCATCTCTACTATATGATTCATGTTCTACCTTTCGATCTCCAGTGTTTCGAGGCCATGTCTGTACATGCCAGGCCCGTCAAGTTTAACCCGAGTATTCCACATGTGCAAAACTATCTTGCACCCGTTGTATGTGAATGTAGAGTCTATCACACCCGATCATCACGTGGTGTCTCAACATGACAAACTGTCGCAATGGTGCATACTCAATGAGAACACTTATACCATGAAATTTTAGTTAAGGGATGATCTTATAATTCTACCGTCGTACTAAGCAAAATAAGATGCATAAAAGATAAACATCACATGCAATCAAAACATGTGACATGATATGGCCATCATCATCTTGTGCTTTTGATCTCCATCTCCAAAGCATCGTCAAGATCTCCATTGTCACCGGCTCGACACCTTGATCTCCATCGTAGCATCGTGGTCGTCTTGCCAAGTATTGCTTCTACAACTATCACTAACGCATAAGTGATAAAGTAAAGCAATTACATGGCGTTTGCATTTCATACAATAAAGAGACAACCATAAGACTCCTGTCGGTTGCCGTTAACTTTTACAAAAAATGATCATCTCATACAATAACGTATATCACATCATGTCTTGACCATATCACATCACAACATGCCCTGCAAAAACAAGTTAGACGTCCTCTACTTTGTTGTTGCAAGTTTTACGTGGCTGCTACGGGCTTCTAGCAAGAACCGTTCTTAACTACACATCAAAACCACAATGGTGATTTATCAAGTTTGCTATTTTAACCTTCAACAAGGACTGGCCGTAGTCAAATTCGATTCAACTAAAGTCTTGTGTGGGAAAACTAAATATCCTGCTAATTTTCTTGTTCTTGGTTCCCCACAAGATAGCTTTTGTCCCATTATATTTGGTAGACCCTTCTTAAATACTGTTAATGCTACCATAGATTGCACAAGGGATGTTGTTACTGTCGGCTTAGATGATATGACTCATGAGTTTAATTTCTCTAAATTTAGTGAACAACACCGTGAAGAAGAATTGCCTAGTAAGGATGAAATTATTGGTCTTGCTTCTATTGCCATACCTCCCAGTGATCCTTTAGAACAATATTTGAGACCACAAGAATGATATGTTTATGAATGAAAGAAGGGAAATAGATGAAGTATTCTTTAAACAAGAACGACCTATGCTGAAACACAATTTTCCTGTTGAAATCCTAGGGGATCCTCCTCCACCTAAGGGTGATCCCGTGTTTGAGCTTAAACCGTTGCCTGATAATCTTAAATATGCTTATCTTGATGAAAAGAAGATATACCCTGTTATTATTAGTGCTAACCTTTCAGAGCATGCAGAAGAAAGATTATTGAAAACTCTGAAGAAGCATCGTACTGCTATTGGATATACTCTTGATGATCTTAAGGGCATTAGTCCCACTCTATGTTAACATAAAATAAATTTGGAAGCAGATGCCAAACCAGTTTGTGATCCTCAACGACGTCTAAATCCTAAAATGAAAGAAGTGGTAAGAACAGAAATACTAAAGCTTCTGGAGGCATGTATAATTTATCCCGTTGCTGATAGTCAGTGGGTAAGTCCTGTTCATTGTGTCCCTAAGAAGGGAGGCATTACTGTTGTTCCTAATGCTAAAGATGAATTGATTCCACAAAGAATAATTACAGGTTATAGGATGGTAATTGATTTCCGCAAATTAAATAAGGCTACTAAGAAAGATCATTACCCCTTACCTTTTATCGATCAAATGCTAGAAAGATTATGCAAACATACACATTACTGCTTTCTAGATGGTTACTCTGGTTTCTCTCAAATACCTGTGTCGGCTAAAGATCAATCAAAGACTAATTTTACATGCCCTTTTGGTACTTTTGCTTATAGACGTATGCCTTTTGGTTTATGTAATGCACCTGCTACCTTTCAAAGATGCATGATGGCTATATTCTCTAACTTTTGTGAAAAGATTTGTGAGGTTTTCATGTACGACTTTTCCTCTATGGATCTTCTTTTGATGATTGCTTGAGCAATCTTGATCGAGTTTTGCAGAGATGTGAAGAAACTAATCTTGTCTTGAATTGGGAAAAGTGCCATACTTTATGGTTAATGGGGGTATTGTCTTGGGGCATAAAGTTTCCGAAAGAGGTATTGAAGTTGATAAAGCCAAGGTTGATGCTATTGAAAAGATGCCATGTCCCAAGTGTCGGGGAATGTAGTAATTTCAAAATTTTCCTATGCACACACAAGATCATGGTGATGCATAGCAACGAACAGGGAGAGTGTTGTCTACGTACCCTCGTAGACCGACAGCAGAAGCGTTATGACAACGCGGTTGATGTAGTCGTACGTGTTCACGGCCCGACCGATCAAGCACCGTAACTATGGCACCTCCGAGTTCTAGCACACGTTCAGCTCGATGACGATCCCCAGACTCCGATCCAGCAAAGTGTCGGGGAAGAGTTCCATCAGCACGACGGCAGAATGACGATTTGATGTTCTACTGTCACAGGGCTTCGCCTAAGCACCACTACAATATTATCGAGGATTATGGTGGAGGGGGGCACCGCACACGGCTAAGAGAACGATCTTGAAGATCAACTTGTGTGTCTAGAGGTGCCCCCTGCCCCCGTATATAAAGGAGCAAGGGGGGGTGCGGCCGGCCCTAGGAGGAGGCGCACCGGAGGAGTCCTACTCCTACGGGGAGTAGGACTCCCCCCCTTTCCCTAGTTGGATTAGGACTTGGGGGGAAGGAGGAGAGGGAAGAAAGGAAAGGGGGGGGGGCGCCCCCCCTCCTTGTCCAATTCGGACTTGGGGGGGAAGGGGCACGCAGAAGCCCCTAGGACTCCTCTCCTCTTCCTCCACTAGGCCCATTAAGGCCCATTAGGTTACCGGGGGTTCCGATAACCTCCCGGTACTCCGGTAAAATGCCGATTTCACCCGGAACACTTCCGATGTCCAAACATAGGCTTCCAATATATCAATATTCATGTATCGACCATTTCGAGACTCCTCGTCATGTCCGTGATCACATCCGGGACTCCGAACAAGCTTCAGTACATCAAAATATATAAACTCATAATGAAAAAGTCATCGTAACGTTAAGCGTGCGGACCCTACGGGTTCGAGAACAATGTAGACATGACTGAGACACATCTCCGGTCAATAACCAATAGCGGAACCTGGATGCTCATATTGGCTCCTACATATTCTACGAAGATCTTTATCGGTCAGACCGCATAACAACATACGTTGTTCCCTTTGTCATCGGTATGTTACTTGCTCGAGATTCGATCGTCGGTATCTCAATACCTAGTTCAATCTCGTTACCGGCAAGTCTCTTTACTCGTATCATAATACATCATCTCGCAACTAACTCATTAGTTGCAATGCTTGCAAGGCTTATGTGATGTGCATTACCGAGAGGGCCCAGAGATACCTCTCCGACAATCGGAGTGACAAATCCTAATCTCGAAATACGCCAACCCAACATGTACCTTTGGAGACACCTGTAGAGCTCCTTTATAATCACCCAGTTACGTTGTGACATTTGGTAGCACACAAAGTGTTCCTTCGGAAAACGGGAGTTGCATAATCTCATAGTCATAGGAACATGTATAAGTCATGAAGAAAGCAATAGCAACATACCAAACGATTGGGTGCTAAGCTAATGGAATGGGTCATGTCAATCACATCATTCTCCTAATGATGTGATTCCGTTAATCAAATGACAACACATGTCTATGGTTAGGAAACATAACCATCTTCGATTAATGAGCTAGTCAAGTAGAGGCACACTAGTGACGTTTAGTTTGTCTATGTATTCACACAAGTATTGTGTTTCTGGATAATACAATTCTAGCATGAATAATAAACATTTATCATGATATAAGGAAATAAATAATAACTTTATTATTGCCTCTAGGGCATATTTCCTTCAGTCTCCCACTTGCACTAGAGTCAATAATCTTGATTACACAGTAATGATTCTAACACCCATGGAGCTTTGGTGCTGATCATGTTTTGCTCGTGGAAGAGGCTTAGTCAACGGGTCTGCTACATTTAGATCCGTATGTATCTTGCAAATCTCTATGTCTCCCACCTGGACCAAATCCCGGATGGAATTGAAGCGTCTCTTGATGTGTTTGGTTCTCTTGTGAAATCTGGATTCCTTTGCCAAGGCAATTGCACCAGTATTATCACAAAAGATTTTCATTGGACCCGATGCACTAGGTATGACACCTAGATCGGATATGAACTCCTTCATCCAGACTCCTTCGTTTTCTGCTTCTGAAGCAGCTATGTACTCTGCTTCACATGTAGATCCTGCCACAACGCTTTGTTTAGAACTGCACCAACTGAGAGCTCCACCGTTTAATGTAAACATGTATCCGGTTTGCGATTTAGAATCGTCCGGATCAGTGTCAAAGCTTGCATCAACGTAACCATTTACGATGAGCTCTTTGTCACCTCCATATACGGGAAACATATCCTTAGTCCGTCCTTTTTAGGTATTTCAGGATGTTCTTGACCGCTGTCCAGTGATCCACTCCTGGATTACTTTGGTACCTCCCTGCTAGACTTATAGCAAGACATACATCAGGTCTGGTACACAACATTGCATACATGATAGAGCCTATGGCTGAAGCATACGGAACATCTTTCATTTTCTCTCTATCTTCTGCAGTGGTCGGGCATTGAGTCTTACTCAATTTCACACCATGTAACACAGGCAAGAATCCTTTCTTTGCTTGATCCATTTTGAACTTCTTCAAAATTTTGTCAAGGTATGTGCTTTGTGAAAGTCCAATTAAGCGTCTTGGTCTATCTCTATAGATCTTAATGCCCAATATGTAAGCGGCTTCACCGAGGTCTTTCATTGAAAAACTCTTATTCAAGTATCCCTTTATGCAATCTAGAAATTCTATATCATTTCCAATTAGTAATATGTCATCTACATATAATATCAGAAATGCTACAGAGCTCCCACTCACTTTCTTGTAAATACAGGCTTCTCCAAAAGTCTGTACAAAACCAAATGCTTTGATCACATTATCAAAGCGTTTATTCCAACTCCGAGAGGCTTGCACCAGTCCATAAATGGATCGCGGGAGCTTGCACACTTTGTTAGCTCCCTTTGGATCGACAAAACCTTCCGGCTGCATCATATACAACTCTTCTTCCAGAAATCCATTCAGGAATGCAGTTTTGACATCCATCTACCAAATTTCATAATCATAGAATGCGGCAATTGCTAACATGATTCGGACAGACTTAAGCATCACTACGGGTGAGAAGGTCTCATCGTAGTCAATCCCTTGAACTTGTCGAAAACCTTTTGCGACAAGTCGAGCTTTGTAGACAGTAACATTACCGTCAGCGTCAGTCTTCTTCTTGAAGATCCATTTATTCTCAATTCCTTGTAGATCTTTGGGCAAGTCAACCAAAGTCCATACTTTGTTCTCATACATGGATCCCATCTCAGATTTCATGGCTTCAAGCCATTTTGTGGAATCTGGGCTCACCATTGCTTCTTCATAGTTCGTAGGTTCATCATGATCTAGTAGCATGACTTCCAGAACAGGATTACCGTACCACTCTGGTGCGGATCTTACTCTGGTTGATCTACGAGGTTCCGTAGTAACTTGTTCTGAAGTTTCATGATCATTATCATTAGCTTCCTCACTAATTGGTGTAGGTGTCACAGAAACCGGTTTCTGTGATGTACTATTTTCCAATAATGGAGCAGGTACAGTTACCTCATCAAGTTCTACTTTCCTCCCACTCAATTCTTTCGAGAGAAACTCCTTCTCTAGAAAGTTTCCGAATTTAGCAACAAAAGTCTTGCCTTCGGATCTGTGATAGAAGGTGTATCCAATAGTTTCCTTTGGATATCCTATGAAGACACATTTCTCCTATTTGGGTTCGATCTTATCAGGTTGAAGCTTTTTCACATAAGCATCGCAGCCCCAAACTTTCAGAAACGACAACTTTGGTTTCTTGCCAAACCACAGTTCATAAGGAGTCATCTCAAAGGATTTTGATGGTGCCCTATTTAACGTGAATGCAGCCGTCTCCAAAGCATAACCCCAAAATGATAGCGGTAAATCAGTAGGAGACATCATAGATCGCACCATATCTAGTAAAGTACGATTACGACGTTCGGACACACCATTACGCTATGGTGTTCCGGGTGGCGTGAGTTGCGAAACTATTTCGCATTGTTTCAAATGTACACCAAACTCGTAACTCAAATATTCTCCTCCACGATCAGATCGTAGGAATTTTATTTTCTTGTTACGATGATTTTCAACTTCACTCTGAAATTCTTTGAACTTTTCAAATGTTTCAGACTTATGTTTCATTAAGTAGATATACCCATATTTGCTTAAGTCATCTGTGAAGGTGAGAAAATAACGATATCCGCCACGAGCCTCAATATTCATCGGACCACATACATCTGTATGTATGATTTCCAACAAATCTGTTGCTCTCTCCATAGTACCGGAGAACGGTGTTTTGGTCATCTTGCCCATAAGGCACGGTTCGCAAGTACCAAGTGATTCATAATCAAGTGGTTCCAAAAGTCCATCAGTATGGAGTTGCTTCATGCGCTTTATACCGATATGACCTAAACGACAGTGCCACAAATAAGTTGCACTATCATTATCAACTCTGCATCTTTTGGTTTCAACATTATGAATATGTGTGTCACTACTATCGAGATTTAATAAGAATAGACCACTCTTCAAGGGTGCATGACCATAAAAGATATTACTCATATAAATAGAACAACCATTATTCTCTGATTTAAATGAATAACCGTCTCGCATCAAACAAGATCCAGATATAATGTTCATGCTCAACACTGGCACCAAATAACAATTATTTAGGTCTAATACTAATCCCGAAGGTAGATGTAGAGGTAGCGTGCCGACCGCGATCACATCGACTTTGGAACCATTTCCCACGCGCATCGTCACCTCGTCCTTAGCCAATCTTCGCTTAATCCGTAGTCCCTGTTTCGAGTTGCAAATATTAGCAACAGAACCAGTATCAAATACCCAGGTGCTACTGCGAGCATTAGTAAGGTACACATCAATAACATCTATATCATATATACCTTTGTTCACCTTGCCATCCTTCTTATCCGCCAAATACTTGGGGCAGTTCCACTTCCAGTGACCAGTCTGCTTGCAGTAGAAGCACTCAGTTTCAGGCTTAGGTCCAGATTTGGGTTTCTTCTCCTGAGCAGCAACTTGCTTGCTGTTCTTTTTGAAGTTCCCCTTCTTCTTCCCTTTGCCCTTTTTCTTGACAATAGTGGTCTTGTTGACCATCAACACTTGATGCTCCTTCTTGATTTCTACCTCCGCAGCTTTCAGCATTGCGAAGAGCTCGGGAATTGTCTTAACCATCCCTTGCATATTATAGTTCATCACGAAGCTCTTGTAGCTAGGTGGAAGTGATTGGAGAATTCTGTCGATGACGCAATCATCTGGAAGATTAACTCCCAATTGAATCAAGTGATTATTATACCCAGACATTTTGAGTATATGCTCACTGACATAATTGTTCTCCTCCATCCTGCAGCTATAGAACTTATTGGAGACTTCATATCTCTCAATCCAGGCATTTGCTTGAAATATTAACTTCAACTCCTGGAACATCTCATCTGCTCCATGACGTTCAAAACGTCGTTGAAGTCCCGATTCTAAACCGTAAAGCATGGCACACTGAACTATTGAGTAGTCATCAGCTTTGCTCTGCCAGACGTTCATAACATCTGGTGTTGCTCCAGCAGCAGGCCTGGCACCCAGCGGTGCTTCCAGGACGTAATTCTTCTGTGCAGCAATGAGGATAATCCTCAAGTTACGGACCTAGTCCGTGTAATTGCTACCATCATCTTTCAACTTTGCTTTCTCAAGGAACGCATTAAAATTCAACGGAACAACAGCACGGGCCATCTATCTACAATCAAACATAAACAAGCAAGATACTATTAGGTACTAAGTTCATGATAAATTTAAGTTCAATTAATCATATTACTAAAGAACTCCCACTTAGATAGACATCCCTCTAATCCTCTAAGTGATCACGTGATCCAAATTAACCAAACCATGTCTGATCATCACGTGAGATGGAGTAGTTTCATTGGTGAACATCACTATGTTGATCATATCTACTATATGATTCACGCTCGACCTTTCGGTCTCCGTGTTCCTAGGCCATATCTGTATATGCTTGGCTCGTCAAGTATAACCTGAGTATTCCGCGTGTGCAACTGTTTTGCACCCGTTGTATTTGAACGTAGAGCTTATCACACCCGATCATCACGTGGTCTCTCAGCACGAAGAACTTTTGCAACGGTGCATACTCAGGGAGAACACTTCTTGATAATTAGTGAGAGATCATCTTAAAATGCCACCGTCAATCAAAGCAAGATAAGATGCATAAAAGATAAACATCACATGCAATCAATATAAGTGATATGATATGGCCATCATCATCTTGTGCTTGTGATCTCCATCTTCGAAGCACCGTCATGATCACCATCGTCACCGGCGCGACACCTTGATCACCATTGTAGCATCGTTGTCGTCTCGCCAATCTTATGCTTCCACAACTATCGCTACCGCTTAGTGATAAAGTAAAGCATTACAGCGCAATTGCATTGCATACAATAAAGTGACAACCATATGGCTCCTGCCAGTTGCCGATAACTCGGTTACAAAACATGATCATCTCATACAATAAAATTTAGCATCATGTCTTGACCATATCACATCACAACATGCCCTGCAAAAACAAGTTAGACGTCCTCTACTTTGTTGTTCCAAGTTTTACGTGGCTGCTACGGGCTTAAGCAAGAACCAATCTTACCTACGCATCAAAACCATAATGATAGTTTGTCAAGTTGGTGCTGTTTTAACCTTCGCAAGGACCGGGCGTAGCCACCCTTGGTTCAACTAAAGTTGGAGAAACTGACACCCGCCAGCCACCTGTGTGCAAAGCACGTCGGTAGAACCAGTCTCGCGTAAGCGTACGCGTAATGTCGGTCCGGGCCACTTCATCCAACAATACCGCCGAACCAAAGTATGACATGCTGGTAAGCAGTATGACTTATATCGCCCACAACTCACTTGTGTTCTACTCGTGCATATAACATCAACACATAAAACCAAGGCTCGGATGCCACTGTTGGGGAACGTAGTAATTTCAAAATTTTCCTACGCACACACAAGATCATGGTGATGCATAGCAACAAGCGGGGAGAGTGTTGTATACGTACCCTCGTCGACCGACAGCGGAAGCGTTATGACAATGCGGTTGATGTAGTCGTACGTCTTCACGGCCCGACCAATCAAGCACCGAAACTACGACACCTCCGAGTTCTAGCACACGTTCAGCTCGATGACGATCCCCGGACTCCGATCTAGCAAAGTGTCGGGGAAGAGTTCCGTCAGCACGACGGCGTGATGACGATCTTGATGTTCTACTGCCGCAGGGCTTCGCCTAAGCACCACTACAATATTATCGAGGATAATGGTGGAGGGGGGCACCGCACACGGCTAAGAGAACGATCTTGAAGATCAACTTGTGTGTCTAGAGGTGCCCTCCTGCCCCCGTACATAAAGGAGCAAGGGGGGGTGCGGCCGGCCCTAGGAGGAGGCGCGCCGGAGGAGTCCTACTCCTACCGGGAATAGGACTCCCCCCTTTCCCTAGTTGGATTAGGACTTGGGGGGAAGGAGGAGAGGGAAGAAAGGAAAGGGGGGGGGGGCGCCGCCCCCCCTCCTTGTCTAATTCATACTTGGGGGGGGGGGGAAGGGGCGCGCAGCAGCCCCTAGGCCTCCTCTCCTCTTCCTCCACTAGGCCCATTAAGGCCCATTAGGTTACCGGGGGGTTCCGGTAACCTCCCGGTACTCCGATAAAATGCCGATTTCACCCGGAACACTTCTGATGTTCAAACATAGGCTTCCAATATATCAATCTTTATGTCTCGACCATTTTGAGACTCCTCGTCATGTCCATGATCACATCCGGGACTCCGAACAAACTTCGGTACATCAAAATATATAAACTCATAATGGAAAAGTCATCATAACGTTAAGCGTGCGGACCCTACGGGTTCGAGAACAATGTAGACATGACCGAGACACGTCTCCGGTCAATAACCAATAGCGGAACCTGGATGCTCATATTGGCTCCTACATATTCTACGAAGATCTTTATCGGTCAGACCGCATAACAACATACGTTTTTCCCTTTGTCATCAGTATGTTACTTGCCCGAGATTCGATCGTTGGTATCTCAATACCTAGTTCAATCTTGTTACCGGCAAGTCTCTTTACTCGTTTCGTAATACATCATCTCGCAACTAACTCATTAGTTGCAATGCTTGCAAGGCTTATGTGATGTGCATTACCGAGAGGGCCTAGAGATACCTCTCCGACAATCGGGGTGACAAATCCTAATCTCGAAATATGCTAACCCAACATGTACCTTTGGAGACACCTGTAGAGCTCCTTTATAATCACCCAGTTACGTTGTGACGTTTGGTAGCACACAAAGTGTTCCTCCGGCAAACGGGAGTTGCATAATCTCATAGTCATAGGAACATGTATAAGTCATGAAGAAAGCAATAGCAACATACCAAACGATCGGGTGCTAAGCTAATGGAATGGGTCATGTCAATCACATCATTCTCCTAATGATGTGATCCCGTTAATCAAATGACAACACATGTCTATGGTTAGGAAACATAACCATCTTTGATTAACGATCTAGTCAAGTAGAGGCACACTAGTGACATTTAGTTTGTCTATGTATTCACACAAGTATTATGTTTCCGGATAATACAATTCTAGCATGAATAATAAACATTTATCATGATATAATGAAATAAATAATAACTTTATTATTGCCTCTAGGGCATATTTCCTTCACCAAGGACATCAAAGGTATAAGAAGTTTCCTTGGTCACGCCGGATTTTATAGGAGGTTCATTAAGGACTTCTCAAATATTTCTCGGCCTCTGACTAATTTATTACAAAAAGATATACCATTTGTCTTTGATGATGATTGTGTAGAAGCATTTGAAATAATTAAGAAAGCATTAGTCTCTGCACCTATTGTTCAGCCACCTGATTGGAATTTACCCGTTGAAATTATGTGTGATGCTAGCGATTATGCTGTAGGTGTTGTTCTAGGGCAAAGAGTTGATAAGAAATTAAATGTTATCCATTATGCTAGTAAGACTCTAGACAATGCTCAAAGAAATTATGCTACTACTGAAAAAGAACTTTTAGCAGTTGTATTTGCTTGCGATAAGTTCAGACCTTATATTGTTGATTCTAAAGTAACTATCCACACTGATCATGCTGCTATTAAATATCTTATGGAGAAGAAAGGTGCTAAACCTAGACTTATTGGATGGGTTCTCTTGCTACAAGAATTTGATTTGCATATTATTGATAGAAAAGGAGCTGAGAACCCCGTTGCAGAAAACTTATCTAGGTTAGAGAATGTTCTTGATGACCCACTACCTATTGATGATCGCTTTCCTGATGAACAATTAAATGTCATAAGTACTTCTCGTAGTACCCCTTGGTATGCTGATTATGCTAATTACATAGTTGCTAAATTTATACCACCTAGCTTCACATACCAACAAAAGAAAAAGTTCTTCTATGATTTGAGACATTACTTTTGGGATGACCCACATCTTTATAAAGAGGGAGTAGATGGTGTTATTAGACGTTGTGTACCTGAGCATGAACAGGAACAGATCCTATGCAAGTGCCACTCCGAAACTTATGGAGGACACCATGCGGGAGATAGAACTGCACATAAGGTATTGCAATCCGGTTTTTATTGGCCTACTCTCTTCAAGGATGCCCGTAAGTTTTTCCTATCTTGTGATGAATGTCAAAGAATTGGTAATATTAGTAGACGTCAAGAAATGCCTATGAATTATTCACTTGTTATTGAACCGTTTGATGTTTGGGGCTTTGATTATATGGGACCTTTTCCTGCCTCTAATGGATATACACATATTTTAGTTGTTGTTGATTACGTTACTAAGTGGGTAGAAGCTATTCCAACTAGTAGTGTTGATCATAACACTTCTATTAAAATGCTTAAAGAAGTTATTTTTCCGAGTTTGGAGTCCCTAGATATTTAATGACTGATGGTGGTTCACATTTTATTCATGGTGCTTTCCGTAAAATGCTTGCTAAATATGACGTCAATCGTAGAATTGCATCTCCATAGCACCCACAATCTAGTGGTCAAGTAGAATTGAGTAATAGAGAACTCAAATTAATTTTGCAAAAGACTGTCAATAGGTCTAGAAAGAATTGGTCCAAGAAACTTGATGATGCATTATGGGCCTATAGAACTGCATATAAAAATCCTATGGGTATGTCTCCGTATAAAATGGTATATGGAAAAGCATGTCACTTACCTCTAGAACTAGAACATAAAGCATATTGGGCTATTAAAGAGCTCAACTATGATTTTAAACTTGCCTGTGAAAAGAGGTTATTTGATATTAGCTCTCTTGATGAATGGAGAACCCAAGCTTATGAAAATGCTAAGTTGTTTAAAGAAAAGGTTAAAAGATGGCATGACAAAAGGATACAAAAGCGTGAGTTTAATGTTGGTGATTATGTATTGCTATACAACTCTCGTTTAAGATTTTTTGCAAGGAAACTTCCCTCTAAATGGGAAGGCCCCTATGTTATCGAGGAAGTTTACCGTTCCGGTGCCATAAAAATCAACAACTTCGAAGGCACAAATCCGAAGGTGGTAAACAGTCAAATAATCAAACATTATATCTCAGGTAATCCCATAAATGTTGAAACCAATATTATTGAAACCGTAACCCCGAAGGAATACATAAAGGACACTTTCCAGAATGTTTTAGACTACGAAAAGGAATAGGTATGTGGTACGGTAAGTAAACCGACTCCAAAAACTTTTTTAAGGCAATATTTCTCCGTTTTGGAATATTTAGAAAAATAGAAAATTAAGTAGCAGCCCGGGAAGGACACAAGGGCCCCACAAGGGTGGAGGGTGCGCCCTACCCACTGGGCGCGCCCCCTACCTCGTGAGCTCCTCGTGTGCCTTCCGGACTCTGTTTTCTTACACGATACATACTTTGGTCGGTAAAAATTCATTATATATTCTCCCGAAGGTTTTGACTCCCGTATCACGCAAAAATCCCTTGTCTTTGTTTTGAGCTGTCCTGCTGCAGACAGAGCAACATGTCGTCCCAGGATTCGGAAGGAGAAAGCTATGTGACTGATTACCTTGCAGATCCTAAGGTTTAAGGGGATGTGGAGCATTGTGGTTGGACTACGGAAGAAGAAGAAGACTATGAAACCAAGAGAAAGGAGGAGACGAGCTCAGATGAAGATGAAGTCCCACTACCTCAACCTGGGGACATGCATGTGGAGTTCAAAAATTCAAGCCTCTCAGATAGGGTAAAGAAACCTAAGATCGAGTTTATCCCCTTTCGCCTCTTGCAGGAGAACAAGCAGGAACTATGCAAAAAGATACTGAGCTTGGAGCAGGAGATCGAGGACCTAAGGGACCAAAATTCTGTCCTCAAATGCAAATTAAGGAAGAAGCCTACGCCATCAACAAAATCTCCACCGTCTCCATCAGCAAAGAAGAATTGAGTATCGGGTATGGGCACTCCACTTGGCAACTGCCAATCTTGGGGGTGTGCCCCGGTATCGTATCACAATCACAACTCCTATCTTTACCGTTATTCCTTAGTTCGACCCTATTAGTAGTATTTTGATCTAGTAGAATAATACTTATGGCATGACCTAGTTGTGAGTTTTGCTTTATTATTCTTCTGTGTAATCGAGTCCGTGAGCTATATGATAAAGATTAGTGTTGAGTCAAGGGCTTGATTATTTTTGCCATGATCCCAATTGAAGAAAGGAAAAGAGAAAGAAATAAAAAGAAACAAAGAGATCATGTGAGTCTTATGGAGAGTAATGAGCTCACATAGAAAGAGTATGATGAATAAAAGTTATTGAGGGTTGACAAACATAGTTTTGGTCATCGTTGCAATTAAAAGGAAGTAATAAAGAAAGAGAGGTCTTCACATATAAATATACTATCTTGGACATCTTTTATGATTGTGAGCATTCATTAAAATATGACATGTTAAAGAGTTGACATTGGACAAGGAAGACAACATAATGGGTTATGTTTGCTTACATCTGAGATAAATTATATCGTCTTGGATCCTCCAACATGTTGAGCTTGCCTTTCCCCCTCATGCTAGCCAAATTCTCAGCACCAAGTAGAGATACTACTTGTGCTTCCAAATACCCTTAAACCAGTTTTGCCATAAGAGTCCACCATATCTACCTATGGATTGAATAAGATCCTTCAAGTAAGTTGTCATCGGTGCAAAGCAATAAAAATTTCTCTCTAAATATGTATGATTGATTGGTGTGGGAGAAATAAGCTTTATACGATCTTGTGGTGTGGAAGTAATAAAAGCGACGGACTGCATAATAAAGGTTCATATCACAAGGGGCAATATAAAGTGATGTTCTTTCGCATTAAGATTTTGTACATCCAACCATAAAAGCGCATGGCAACCTCTGCTTCCCTCTACAAAGGGCCTATCTTTTATCATTATCTTCTACCTTATGCAAGAGTCATGGTGATTTTCACCCTTCCTTTTTACACTTTATCCTTTGGCAAGCACAATATGTTGGAAAGATCATGGTATATATGGCTAATTGGATGTGAGTTTACATGAACTATTACTGTTGACATTACCCTCGAGGTAAAACATTGGGAGGCAAGACTATAAGCCCCTATCTTTCTCTGTGTTCGATTAAAACTCCATACCCATAAGTATTGCGTGAGTGTCAGCAATTGTGAAAGATTATATGATAGTTGAGTATGCAGACTTGCTGAAAAGCTCTTATACATTGACTCTTTCCTATGTTACGATAAATTGCAATTGCTTCAATGACCGAGATTGTAGTTTGTTAGCTCTCAATGAAGTTTACGATTCATACTTTATATTGTGATTGAATTATTACTCTAGCATTAGAGATCATATGACAAGAATTATATAAGTTGCTGTTCTAAGAATGATCATGATGCCCTCATGTCCGTATTTTATTTTTATCGACCCCTCTACCTCTAAACATGGGGACATATTTATTGTTATCAGCTTTCGCTTGAGGACAAGCGAGGTCTATGCTTGGCGGAGTTGATATGTCCATTTTGCATCATGCTTTTATATCGATATTTATTGCATTATGGGATGTTATTTCACATTATGTCACAATAGTTATGGCTCTTCTCTCTTATTTTACAAGGTTTACATAAGGAGGGAGAATGCCGACAGCTGGAATTCTGTGCTCGAAAAGGAGCAAATATTAGAGACCTATTCCGCACAACTCCAAACGTCCTGAAACTCCACGGAACACCTTATAATAAATAATGAAAAATCCTCACCAAAGATGAAGACTAGGGGGCCCACACCCTGGTCACGAGGGTGGGGGGCGCGCCCCCTAGGGTGCGCCCCTACCTCATGGTCCCCCTGGTGGCTCTCTGATGACCATCTTCTCCTATATGAAGTCTTTCATCGAGAAAAAAAATAAGAAGCAACCTTTCGGGAGAAACTCCGCCGCCACGAGGCGGAACCTTGGCGGATCCAATCTAGAGCTCCGGCAGAGCTGTTCTGCCGAGGAAACTTCCCTCCCGGAGGGGGGAATCATCGCCATCATCATCACCAACGCTCCTCTCATCGGGAGAGGGAAATCTCCATCAACATCTTCATCAGCACCATCTCATCTCAAAACCCTAGTTCATCTCTTGTATCCATTTCTTGTCTCCAAGTCCGGGATTGGTGCTAGTAGGTTGCTAGTAGTGTTAATTACTCCTTGTAGTTGATGCTAGTTGGTTTAATTGGTGGAGGATCATATGTTCAGATCCTGTATGCATATTAATGCCCCTCTGATTATGAACATGTTTATGCTTTGTGAGTAGTTACGTTTGTTCCTGAGGACAAGGGAGAAGTCTTGCTATTAGTAGTCATGTGAATTTGGTATTCGTTCGATATTTTGATAAGATGTATGTTGTCTAGCCTCTAGTGGTGTTATGTGAACGTCGACTACATAACACTTCACCATTATTTGGGCCTAGAGGAAGGAATTGGGAAGTAATAAGTAGATGATGGTTTGCTAGAGTGACGGAAGCTTAAACCCTAGTTTATGCATTGCTTCGTAAGGGGTTGATTTGGATCCATATGTTTCATGCTATGGTTAGGTTTACCTCAATACTTTTGTTGTAGTTGTGAATGCTTGCAATAGAGGTTAATCATAAGTGGGATGCTTGTTCAAGTAAGAACAACACCCAAGCACCGGTCCACCCACATGTCAAATTAACAAAGTACCGAACGCGAATCATATGAACATGATGAAAACTAGCTTGACGATATTCCCATGTGTCCTCGGGAGCGCTTTTCCTTATATAAGAGGTTGTCCAGGCTTGTCCTTTGCTACAAAAAGGATTGGGCCACCTTGCTGCACTTTATTTACTTTTGTTACTTTTTGCTCGTTACAAATTATCTCATCACAAAACTATCTGTTACCACTTATTTCAGTACTTGCAGAGAATACCTTGCTGAAAACCGTTTATCATTTCCTTCTGCTCCTCGTTGGGTTCGACACTCTTACTTATCGAAAGGACTATGATAGACCCCCTATACTTGTGGGTCATCAAATACTGAAAAGTAAAAGACATGCCCTTCGCAGAGGGAAGGAGAGGTTGTCATGTGCTTTTTATTTGGATGCGCAAACTCTTAATGCAAAGGAACGTCACGTTATATTGCCCATTATGATAGCAACCTTTATTATGCAGTCCATTACTTTTAATATTTTGCTATCACAAGTTCCTACAACACTCAATTTTCCCTTACAGTAAAAGATCAAACATATTTAGGAGCAATTTTTATTGCTTTATGCACAGATGACAACTTACTTGATGGATATTATTCAATCAATCGGTAGGTATGGTGGACACTCATGGCAACAAACTGGGTTTAAGGGTTTTCGGATGCACAAGTAGGATCTCTACTTAGTACAGATTTGTGGCTAGCAAAAGATCCTAGGCAAACACCACATGTTGGAAGATCCATAACAATATAACTTCTATGCAAATATACACAACCATAACTCATTACGTTGTCTTCCTTGTCCAACTTCAACTAATTTTCTCAAGTTTGAAATAATAGGTATTCACAATCATAGAAGATTTCCAAGATAATATATTTTCATGTGAAAGTCCTCTTTCTTATAATAATCATTCGTGAATTGCTTGTATGACCGATATTATGATTGTCAATCTTCAAAAGATTTCACTTTCTAAAACCAATGTGAATCTACCACTAGGCATGATATGAACATATAATTTCAACTTCATTACTTGCAATTTATTCAACAATTTACTCATAGGATATAAGTGAAGCACGAGAGTAAATAACAAACTACTCCAAAAAGATATAAGTGAAGATCATGCGAGTAGTTAAGTAAATGGGTAGCTAATTGAGGACTCTCTCTTATTTAAAACTTTCATATCTAAGTATTTTATTAAAACAGAAAGCAAAACAAAATAAAATGACATTCCAAGAATAGCACAACTCAAGTGAAGAAGCAAAAACTTAGGCTCAACCGATACTAACTGATAATTGTTGATGAAGAAAATATTCAAAAAAAATTGTTGATGAAGAAAGGTGGGATGCCTACCGGGGCATACCCAAGCTTAGATGCTTGAGACTTCTGGAAATATTATCATGGGATGCCTTGGGCATCCCCAAGCTTGAGCCTTTGTGTCGCCTTAATTCCTTTTATATCACAGTTTCCCTAAATCTCAAGAACTTCATCCACACAAAACTCAACAAGAACTCGTGAGATAAGTTAGTATAAATCAATGCAAAAACCTTACCATTCTCTACTGTGGCAAATCACAAAAATTACTTTTTAACATTGCATACTAAATTCCTCTGCATATTTAGTACTCCTATCCTAAAATAGAAACATTAAACAAGCAAACATATGCAAACAATGCAAACATAATAGCAATCTGTCAAAACAGTACAACCTGTAAAGAATGAAATATTCATCATACTTCCCTAACTCCAAAAATTCTGAAAAATTACCACACTGTACAAACTTTATTATAGATTACTATGCAAAAAGTTTCAACATTTTATCACAATATGACTTCTCTAGAGAATTTTTGCAACAACGATAAACTTTCTGTTTTGAAACAGCAACATGTAGACTTGCAAAATAAGCATGATAAAGGCTATCCTTGACATTTTTATTGAAAATAAATATGCAAAATATTATTATAAATAACATCAAGAAAATCCTAACAAAATATAATGACTCTTCAAGCAAAACACATATCATGTGAGGAATGAAAATATAGCTCCAAGTGAGTTACCGATAGTGTTGGAGACAAAAGAGGGGATGCCTTCCGGGGCATCCCCAAGCTTAGTTGCTTGGATCTTCCTTGATATCACCTTGGGGTCCCTTGGGAATCCCCAATCTTAGTGTCTTGTCACTCCTTATTCTCCTCATATTGACATCTCACCCAAAACTTGAAAACTTCAATCACACAAAACTTAACGAAACTTCATGAGATAGGTTAGTATGATAAAGAGCATACCATTTCACTTTGGTACCGTCAAAGACAAGATTCATAATTGTTTCCACACAATTCTTACTGTAGAATATCATTTTCACAATTTATATCGAGCTATATAAGCCATGAAAACTAGAAAACAAGCAAACTATGCATTGAAAACAGAATCTGTCAAAAACAAAACAATCTGTAGTATTCTGTACTCCAACCATACTTATGCTACTCCAAAAAATTCTAAAAACTTAAGATAAATTATGGAATTTGTATTTATATCACCTATATGTAATTCAGATCAAAATCACATTCCAGTGAATTTTCAAAATTCCTGGACCGAGCGCAAAAGATTCTGTTTTTGGACAGAATCAAGTCAACTATCATCCACACTATTCCAAAGGCTTTACTTGGAACTTTATTGAAACAAAAGTTGTAAAACATTATTAATACAGTAGCCTAAACATGTGAACACACAAGAACAGTACATAAAAGTTCTGGGTTGTCTCCCAACAAGCGCTTTTCTTTAATGCCTTTTAGCTTGGCATGATAAGTTCAATGATGCTCGCATAAAAGATATGGATTGCAACATAACAAGAGCATCATGAATCATAAGTTCCTCTCTCACAATAATTTTCAGTAGCATCATGAATAGATTCATCAATATAACCATCACATAAAGCATTCTTTTCATGATCCAAAAACATAGAAAATTTATTACTCTCCATATAAGCAATTTTATTCTCATTCACAATAGTGGGAGTATCATACGAAACTCGAATACAAAAAATTGTTTCGACATTAAAAGAGTGCTGTTCAGTAAAAGGATATTTATAATTGTGACAATAATTATCACTACTTTTTATAACATAAGTATCATCGCAATAATCATCATAAGTAGCAACTTTGTTCTCATCATAGATAGGAGGCATGCAATCATCATAGAAAATTTGATCATTCGAAGTAGGGGGGCTAAAAAGATCATCTTCATTAAGCATATCATCCCCAAGCTTCAGAAAAACATTAATTGCAGCAAATAAATTCTCAAACATGTCATTCTCATCAAACATAGCATCCCCAAGCTCGTGGCTTGGCATATCATAAGCATAATCACTCTCATCATTAATAGTATGAATATCACCAACAGTGTAGTAATTGCTATCATCATAACTTCCCAAGTTGGTGCCAAAAAGATTTCCAACATTATAAAAAGTAGCATTATCTTCCCAATCATAACCATCACAATAAGCAATAGGCATAACAAAATCATCATCAATAGTGCTCTCACACATTGTGCCATAAGACATAGAAGCAATATCATCATCAAGTGCATCATCTTCCACAATTATTTTGGATTCATTTTCAGGAGGCACAACAATAATAGGATCAACATTATTTTTGGGAGAGATACCTTTTTACCTCTATTATTTCTGCTTTTCTTCTTCTTCACCACATCATGTGTGGGTTTAATTAATTTTTTCAAGCTTCTTGTTGAAGAGATTGATTGGATAGGAAGCCCCTCCTCATTACCTGATTCATCATAATAAACACTAGGAGGGTATTGGGAAATATTTTCCCTTTCATTAGTACTCTCTTCATATTCTATTTGTTTTCTTATCTTTAGATAGTTGGCAACATAAGGATTCTCAATGCAATTTACCGCACAAAACATATAAATTTCCTCTAGATCGAAATCAAGAAATCTCTTGAGATTAAATTTTGGAATACCCTCAGTTATACGTTTCAATTCTTCAAACCCCAAAATAAGAAAGCTCTTTATGCTGCTCAAGGGTAATCAAGTTATCACAATTTTTGGACACTATTTGATCATGAAACAATTTGCATTGGAGATTTAAATGACCATGTTCATTGCAAAGTTGACAAGGATGGCGAGAAAAATTAAATCTTTCAGCACAATCATCTAGCCTCTCTTACAACTTTTTTGTTTCTAAATATTTATGCTTCTTGCAAAATCTATCTTCCCTTTTTGGTGTGCATTTGCACTCCCAATTCACGCCGCAGAAAGTGACATTCTTATAGGAGACATCATTATCATGACTAATGCAATCATCGTTAACATCATACTACACTGGTGCGTGTCGGTCCTAAACAAACGGTTTAAAACACCTTTCCGCGACGGCATCTGGAACCATCGCCAAGTGAGTGTGGGCAATAGGGGGTCATTTCCACACGACCCAGAAATCGTCGGGGGTATGCCATCCTGGCACACACGTTCGACAAAATGAGGTCGTGTGCGGCCGGCGAGCGCTCAAATACAGAAATATGTACAGTATAGAAAAAATACAATTATACGGCGAAATTGTTTCTGGTCGCAAGTACATCCCACATAGTCAGTCCCCGCTAAATGTTTCCGTTCGTATGTACATCCAACACAGTCGCTCCAAGGAAAACGTTTCCGTTCAGAGGTACATCACACACAATTATTCCCGTTAAATCATTTGTGATAGAGTTACCATTCACTAGTGCAGAACCGGGCTATAGCACCGGTTCTTAAGGGCATTTATTGCCGGTTCTGCAACCAGTACTAAAGGGTGGGGACTAAAGCCCCCCCCCCTTTAGTCCCGGTTTTGCACGAACCGCCACTAAAGGCCCACCACATGGCGCGAGCCGGCACCGTGGTATGGGGGACCTTTACTACCGGTTGGTAACACCAACCGGTACTAAAGGTTTGTTTTTTTGAAATTTTTCTTTTGAATTTTTTTGGAAAAAAAATTGATTTTTTTTTTCAATTTTCAATTTTCTGAATTATTTGACGATTTAGTCTCTAATCACCCCTCTTAACTACTCAAGTATGGATCACTCATTCCAAATCGTCTAACTTCACGATCGGTCACCCATCGTCTCACTACTCCAGCCTGAGCGCCGTTAGCTTTGGAGTTCTATTCCCCCTAGTTTCCAAGTCAGCACTTGTTGTTTTCCTGACAATAGTAAGCTGTCAATCCTATTAACCCTCAGGAGTTTAGCTTGAGCATTAGGTCACATGTTTCACCGTTTGAGTTTGAAACTATATTCTAAAATACAATAATGATTTAGTAACACTAACATTACTTGAATAAGTAGTTTGACCATAGTTTCACCATAGTTTGACCAGATGTGACCAAAATTCAAAAAACTGAAATAATTATTTAGTAACACTAATATTCTTGAATAATTATTTAGTAACACTAATATTTCTTGAATAAGTAGTTTGACCACAGTTTAACCAAAATTCAAAAAAACTGAAATTTGAGCATATCTTTTTTTCCTTTTGGAATCTGAGGATTCTAAAAATTTGCAAACAGGCCGTAGGATTTTCGTGCTAGGATGCGGATTATTTAGTACCTAGCTAGGATGCGGATTTTCGTGCTGAACATTTTGGTATATTATACGTTTTTTCGACATTTTATGCAAAAGATATGGTCGTTTTACTTTTTCATGACACTTTTTTGCAAAACATGTCCAAATTTAAGTTTTAAAATTTTCCTAACTAGTAGATGTAGTAACATAACTACATCTCGAAGGATTTTAATTTTTGAAGTTTTTATCATTTTTTTTTCAAAACTGAAATGGGGATACAC
>NC_041392.1:578339461-578342756 GCF_002162155.2 Triticum dicoccoides
AATTGCCCTATAGTGACGGTTTGTGTCTCCAACCGGGACTATAGGTTAAGAATCCTTTAGTGCCGGTTTGTGACATAAAACGGTACTATAGGTTAGACCTTTAGTACCGTTTTGTGTCACAAAGCGGCACTAAAGGGGCTCATGGGGCCCCGGGCTGACGCCAGCCTGCCACCACCCCTTTAGTACCGATTCGTGGCACGAACTAGTACTAAAGGTTCAATACGAACCGGCACTAATGCATAGCCATTGGAACCGGCACTAATGGTCACATTAGTGCCAGGTCAAATACAAATCGGGACTAATGAGCTGAACATTTGACGACGATATTAATAATCTTTTCGTTTGCGTTATTTAATGCACCACACATAGCGCGTACAAAGAAACTGTGTGGCAAAGGTTGTCCATCACACACAATTTTTATGTGATAAAAGTTTGTGCAAGGTGGCCTAACGCAAACAGTTTTCAAGGGAAAGTCGTGTGTGTAGTGGAGATTGATCGCACACGTAGTGGATCCTAGAAATGTTTCTGATCTCCACGTATATCGCAGACGTTTTGCTTTCACAAACTGTGTGCAGTGTAATCCCTATTTAATCCATAATTAATCCCTAATCTAAAAATCACATGTTATGAATTTGAAAGTAGGAAATGACTTATTTCATATCCAACCACGTTTATTACAAATATAGGTTCGACCATGAATCCATAATTCAATGCACAGGTACATATACTGAAGAACTACACAAGCACCAAGTAAAGAATGATGAACCACAGTTGTACTAAAGACTGTAAAGAGAGAGGCGAAAGACGTTCTGATTGTTGGAGAAGGTGAAGCGGAGTGCCCATATTGTGCCCTCCTCCATGCGTAAGGCGCGCACGACTCTAGGCCAACCCCTTGTGATGGCTGCCCGTCCATCCTTCACTGTCTTCATTAGGACTTCTCGATGCTCATTGTAGTCTGGATGAAATATTTTAACCTTCATTGTGTGTCCACCAATCATGTACTTTGCGAGGTAATCTTGAGTGAACTGCTTCGGGAACCACTGGGAATGAAAAAAGATTCAGACATTGTTGTCTAACAACTCATTATGGGCAGTAAAAAGAGAAGGTTGCAGAGTTTGTAGTTACCATCCTACAGCTCACTATTGTGTTCGATAGAGCATAAACAAATAATTTGCTTGCCACCATTCATATATTTTTGCTAATAATCCTTACTAGTTTCCTTACTTGATGCTTGTTCATCAATATCTCATTGCCCCATACACAAAAAGGGTCGATGCGTGGATCCTTGCCAAGGGCATATGTACCTACAAGCAACAAGTCAATATTAGAAGCTAACTAGTGTCCTGGCCTGGAACTATATGCACTACATTATGGAACAACGGGGGAGTACAAGCCGAGGGATGAAGCTAACCTTGGCGGAAAATGGTGGCCACTCCTGTTGTTGTCCTGCATAAGTAGTGGAAAGGCATGATAAGTACAACAATCTTAACATCAAACAAATATAGCAAAGGTAAAGAACATCATCTCCAAATGATAGCTTGAATGTGCCGGTGTTCTGGGAACGGGGGTCCCCAGACTTGCCTGCCTGCGGCCTGCGGCGTGGCTCAGGTGGGGGCCAAGTGCGGCCCGTCTTCATCATCCCAAGCTCAAGACCCTCGCGAGGGGCCAAGCCTCACGGGGTGGACGACAGGAAGCTTCCTCAAGAGAGGCCTCATCAGGCAGACTCACGAGGAGGTGGAGAGATCAATGCAAGGGTACCTCGCGAGGATCCCATGATGCAAGCCATGACGATCAAGGCCACGCGGGCGCCGGCCTGCGCAGGGTCCTTGTTTCCCCTTTGGTGCAAAGGGGGCAAGCACAGGCCAATGTATCAGGAAAAGGTTACCATTCCGGTGCAACGAGACCAAGACCAGCCGGACGGCCGGACGGAGGTCACCGTGGAGCCCAAGGCGGCGTCATCACCAATGCTTTTGGCAGCCGAAGACCACCTTTGGTCAGGATAACTTGTACTAGATGTTCCCCTTCAAAATGGCCAATTGTTGGCGCCCTTCCCGCTCAATTATTCGGGGAGAGGCCCAGGGCCTCTATAAATAGAGCTAGCCTCCACAAAGAGAGGGGGAGAGGAAAAGAAACCCAGTAGAGACTAAGTAGAACACACCGCACCAGCTCAAGAACACCCCTCGCGAGGCTGTTCTTCCCTTGTACTGTCCATCATCAGCCCAGAGGCAATCCATCACACCACACACTGGAGTAGGGTATTACACCACAACGCTGACCGAACAAGTATAAACCTCGTGTCTCTTGTGTTGTTCAACATTTTCATCTTAGTTCGCACGAGAGGATCGGACGTAGATCTGTAGGGGAGAGATCTCCGCACGCACCCCAGTGTTCGAACCTCAAGGGTCTGCCGGAACCCGAAATCCGACATTTGGCGCGCCAGGTAGGGGTGTGCCGGAATCTTTCTTCCGCTGTTCGTGTGTGATCTTCCATCGTGTCCATGGCTGACGCTCGTCGGGCTCGCGCCGAGCGCCGGTGTAACACCCCGGATGTAACTTTCCCAATTTGTACTCCAACTCTTGCCGTTTTTGGCGTTAAGTTAATTTATTTCCTCAGGTTCGGGTTCAATGTCTCCGTGTGTTGTTTTCATTGTCATGCATCTCATATCATGTCATCATGTGCATTGCATTTGCATACGTGTTCGTCTCATGCATTCGAGCTTTTTCCCCGTTGTCCGTTTTGCATTCCGGCGCTTCGTTCTCCTCTGGTCGTCATTTCTAGCTTTATTTCATGTGTGGGGATTAAACATTTCCAGATTGGACCGAGACTTTCCATGCGGCCTTGGTTTACTACCGGTAGACCGCCTATCAAGTTTCGTATCATTTGGACTTCGCTTGATACTCCAACGGTTAACCGAGGGACCGAAAAGGCCTCGTGTGTGTTGCAGCCCAACACCCCTCCAATTTGGCCCAAAACCCATATAACTCTGCTCCATCATCTAGAGCGTTCAATCACGATCGCGTGGCCGAAAACCGCACCTCATTTGGACTCTCCTAGCTCCCTCTACCTCTATTTAAAGAACCCCTCCGTTTTCGGATCTCCTTCCTCCCCGAAACCCTAAAAAAATCTTACCGCCGCCGCCGGACATGTCCGCCGCCTAACGGACAAATCCCGCCGCCGCTCCCAGCCTCTCCCGCGCTGCCACGTGGCCTCGCCGCCGCCTCCCACCGCGCGGCCCGGGAGGCCCAGGGAGGGCCCCCGCGGCCCGAAGCCGCCGCCGCCGCACCGCGCTCGGCCC
>NC_041392.1:578343122-578352632 GCF_002162155.2 Triticum dicoccoides
GGAGCCGCTCGCCGCTGCCAAGCTAGCTCCGGCCGGGCCCATCTCCGGCCACCGCGGGCCCCTGCGCAGCCGGCCCCGGCCACCGGCGACCTCGCCCTCGCGGGCCGCCATCCTCGTCCCCGCCGTGAACAGTGATCCGCCGCCGCCTCGGGTTCCGTGAAACCCTAGATCTGAGAGAGGTTGAAATTTCGTCTAAGTCCTAGAATTCCTAGATCCAAGTTGCCATGTTCGTAGCTCCGTAACTTCGCATCCGTAGCTCCGATTCATGCATATAGCATATCAAAATGTTCACCCCAGAGAGTACATCATTTCATTCTATTGCATCATTTTCATTTGAGTTCATCTTGATGCCCGAAATGCCGTTAGCAGAGGGCTACTTGAGATAATTGTCAGATCTGCTACTCCATTTAGCTTTTTGTCATTTTTGCCATGATTAATGTGTGCATGATATGCCCTGATGCTCTACATATGTTTTGTTAAGGTTTTTGTCATCTTTCCAGAGGTGCAACCCATGTATTTTTGTGATGTGTGTGGTGACTTGTGCAAGCTTGCAAAGTGGTGCACTTGCTAATTCTGTTTTCAGGGACTTAGTAATTTCACTAAGTCCTGGAGCTGTTTATCTAATGATGCCATATGTTCTTGTTGTTTCCTAGTACTCCGTACCTCTTTTGAGGATGATCAGTAAGAGAGTTTTGTTAATATTGTAGTTCTATATCCATCCATGTATTTGTTTGCAATTATGGAGCATCCTAGCTTGAGTCAATCGAGCTCTACTTTTGCTACTTTGTGAATCTGGGCAGATTGTCAACTTGTTTGCAATTTTGCCGATGATGTTGTAGTTGATCCGTGCATGCTATGCTATTGTTCTTGCCATGTCTAGCTTGCATTTTGTGCCTTCTTCATTGATGTATGCTTTTCTTCCCATGACTTGCACCGTAGTGAGTGCATCGAGCTCGTGAACATACCTACTTGAGTTATATCTCAGCTTCCTCCAGTTTTCACTAAGTCTGAAAACTGATTATGTTTTTGCTATGTTCACGTGCTTGCAATTGTATTTTCTAATCCCTTTTGGCTCAAGGTCACTAAGGGACTTTTGTTAAACTCTTTGAGTAGCTCCATGCCATGCTTTACTTTGCCATGTTCAGATCCTGTAGCATATAGTTTTGTTGCTCCGAAGAGTGCTACCTGATCTGAAATTCCAGACAAGTGTTAATTTCACTAAGTCTGAGATATGTTTGCCATATGCATTTTTGCCATGCTTGTTTGAACCTGTTAATGGATGAATTGGCCGTAGCTAATTGCTAGACTTTTGTTAAGTATCTTGAATGCATCCCTGACATGTATTTTGTTGTCATGTTTGGGTGCTGTAGCATGTTCATCTTGTTACATTTAGATAGCTACTTGCTGCAAATCGCAGACCGATGTCATTTTGAATCGCTTGCCATTTCCAAACCGTAACTCCGATTCCGGCGTTCTTCATATCGTTTTCAAGCGATTTCATCTCATCTTTCTAGTGGCACACTTGGATTTCCAAGTTGAGGCCAGATTCATGCATTTCCTGTCATATCTTGCATTTTGCATCCCGAATCGCATTCCGCATATCATATCATCATTGCATCATATTGCTTGATCCTTGCACGTGGTTGATTGTATCTTTGTTGCTTGTTTGTCTTGTTTGGGTAGTGCCGGGAGACGAGTTCGCTAACGAGGAGCCCGTTGAGTTTGCTTTTGAGGATCCAGTCAACTCTGACAACTATGCAGGCAAGATGATCATACCCACGAAATCACTACTATCTTTGCTATGCTAGTCTGCTCGCTCTTTTGCTATGCCAATGCTACGATGCCTACCACTTGCTTTCAAGCCTCCCAAATTGCCATGTCAAACCTCTAACCCATCGTGTCCTAGCAAACCGTTGATTGGCTATGTTACCGCGTTGCTCTGCCCCTCTTATAGCGTTGCTAGTTGCAGGTGAAGATTGAAGGCTGTTCCTTGTTGCAACATTTATTTACTTGTTGGGATATCATTATATTATCTTGCTATCTTAATGCATCTATATACTTGGTAAAGGGTGGAAGGCTCGGCCTCTCGCCTAGTGTTTCGTTCCACTCTTGCCGCCCTAGTTTCCGTCATATCGGTGTTATGTTTCCGGATTTTGTGTTCCTTACGCGGTTGGGTTATAATGGGAACCCCTTGATAGTTCGCCTTGATTAAAGCTTGTCCAGCAATGCCCAACATTGGTTTTACCATTTGCCACCTAGCCTTTTCTTTCCCTTGGGTTCTGCAGACTCAAGGGTCATCTTATTTTAGCCCCCCCGGGCCAGTGCTCCTCTGAGTGTTGGTCCAACTGAGCGATGTCCGGAGCTACCAGGGGCAACTCTGGGCTGGCCTACCCGACGTCTTGCTCATCTGAGTGTGCCCTGAGAACGAGATATGTGCAGCTCCGATCGGGATTTGTCGGCACATTCGGGCGGTGTTGCTGGTCCTTTTTTAACCTGTCGAAGTGTCTTGAGTAACCGAGATACTGAGTCTGATCGGAACGTCTTGGGAGGAGGTCTATTCCTTCGTTGACCGTGAGAGCTTGTCATGGGCTAAGTTGGGATTCCCCTGCAGGGATGTGAACTATCGAAAGCCGTGCCCGCGGTTATGGGCAGATGGGAATTTGTTAATGTCCGGTTGTAGATAACTTGAACCTTAATTAATTAAAATGAATCAACTGAGTGTGTTACCGCTTTGGCCTCTTCTCGGCGGAGTCCGGGAAGTGGAAACGGTGTTGGAGTAATGTTTGCGCAGGTGGTTCTTTAGTTTCTCGCTCGTGCCTTGCCTCCTCTTCTCGCTCTCTTTTGCGAATAAGTTAGCCACCATATTTGCTAGTCGCTTGATGTAGCTCCACCTATATTTACCTTGCCATACCTATAAGCTTAAATAGTCTTGATTGCGAGGGTGCGAGATTGCTGAGTCCCTGTGGATCACAAATTACTATTACACCAGATGCAGGGCCTGATGATTCCGCTCCAGGAGACGCGTATGAGCTCAAGTGGGAGTTCGACGAACACTCTCAACGTTACTATGTTTCCTGTCCCGATGATCAGTAGTGGTGCCCAGTTGGGGGTGATTAGGACCATTGTCGCTTGTTGGGTTATCTTTTATTTTGGCGCCATAGTCGGGCCATGAGTGTTTGGTTGATGTAATGTTATTTATGTACTTGATTGAAGTAGCGAGTGTAAGCCAACTATGTTATCCCCCCTTTATTATTTATATTACATGGGATGTTGTGAAGATTGCCTAACTTGCGACATATGTCTCTAAGTCGTGCCTCGACACGTGGGAGTTATAGTTGCATCGAAGGTGTTACAAGTTGGTATCAGAGCCTTCCCCGACCTTAGGAGCCCCTTTGCTTGATCGTTTTTAGCGGCCGAGTTGTGTCTAGAAAAAAATGTTTTGAGTAATTTAGGAATTATATATCGGAGGGATTAGGAATTCTTTTTACTTCCGAGTCTCCTCATCGCTCTGGTAAGGCATCCTGACGTAGAGTTTTGACTCTTCTCTTCTCAAATTTCACAAAAAAAAATTTAGGATCATGCGGGTATCTTGGAATCGTTCCGATGGTTTTATGATGAGAACATTGTCTTGGTGCCTCCTGTCAGGGGTTTAGTGGAAGTGTCCCGGGGAGTTGAGCTCTGAGGTGTTGTCATCATAATTTTATCATTGCAGTTCTGGAATACCTGAGTTTAGTACGCCGACATCGAAAATCTCTTTTATGCAGTTCGTTGGTGAGATAACCTCGACGCCACCCAGTACTGGGCGGGAGTTCGGGAGTATCGCCATAACTTGTATAACGGATGCTTTTCGAAGGTTGAGGTAGATGGTTTCCGAAGGTTTCTTGGTTATGTGTTGAAGGATGGATACAGCTGGATGTTGGATTTGCTAGTTTGGGTGAGATATTATGCTTCCCCTGTATCCCCAACACCTGATTGCATAACCGGAAAGGTTCGGGAGTTTCATAGGTGGGAATTCTTGTAGCTCTAGTTCTTCTTCCATGGATATTGGTTTGAGATTGGGATTTCTTACCGATTATTCATTCTTGATCCGTACCTTGTTGATTTATTTCTCTACCTTAATTCTACGTGGCTTCTCAATTTATGGATATGTGACCATTTCAAGAGGAATGCATTCGTTCATTTTGTTCGGATGTGAAGACTATATGTTGCAATTTTCATTCCGTTGGATTCAGCTTCAATATTTGTCTATCATTGTGCTAATGGACGTCAACCTCTTCAGGATGGCTCCTCCAACGCGCACGACTCCGAATCCTGATCCGCCACCACCTCCACCTCCTCCAGAGGCATGGCAAGCTGTGATGGCCGCAACCAATGCAAACACATAGTTGATCATGCAAATTCTTCAAGAGCGCAATCAAGGCAACCAAGGGAATCAAGGCAGCAATCAGAATCACTTTGCTACACTCAACTAGTTCCTTGCTAACGGGCCAAAGACTTTCAGCAATTGTGTTGAGGCAACCGATGCTGACGATTGGCTTGTGGATCTGTGCAAGCATTTCGAGTGCAGTAACGTCAGGCCTGAGGACTTTGTCAAGTTCGCTTCCTTCCAACTCAAAGATCAAGCTGTAGAATGGTTCCAGCAGTACAAGGATTCCAGAGGTGGACATGTTATCACCTGGGATGACTTCCGTCGAGATTTCTGAGCTCATCATATTCCTCAAAGCATGGTTGAAACCAAGCGTGAGGAATTCCGCAATCTGAAGCAAGGCTCTTTGTCTGTCTATGACTACAACAAGTTGTTCCAGAAGCTCGCCCGCTTTGCCAAGCAGGACGTGCCTGATGAGAAGAGCATGATATATCAGTTCAGGGGTGGTCTCAGAGAAGAAATTCAGCTAGCTCTTGTTCTCTTTGAGCCCTTGAGATACGATGAGTTCTACAACATGGCATTGAAGCAAGAGGCTGCTCAGTTGAGGTGTGATGCTTCCAAGAAGCGAGTCAGAGATGTTACTCCTTCTTCCTCTACTCAAGTGACCAAGCAGCAGAAGTATTGGCTTCCTCCTCCTCCGTTCTGTCAGTCGTATCAGCAAAAGAGCAAAGGTGGTAGTGGTTCTTCCCACCCACCCAACCCTGGCTTTCAGAACAAGACTTCGTCTCAACCTCCAAGATCGAGTGCTCCCTATCACCGTCCGCTTTCAGAGGTCACGTGCAACAAGTGCCAACAGAAGGGTCACTATGCCAACAAGTGTTTCAACCAGAGGCGTCTTCCTCCTCCTCCTCCTGTCAGATCGGCAAGTACAGCTATGGTCAAGCATAACCCCAAGTCCGCCAAGGTTAACTTGCTGAATGCAGCTCAAGCAGAGGACTTACCAGATGTGATCATGGGTAACCTTCCTGTTAATGACATTCCCGCAAGAGTTCTTTTTGACACTGGTGCATCTTTATCATTTTTATCGAAGCCTTTTGCATCCATGCATGATTAGCATACTATTGATTTGCCTAAGCCGATAGCGGTTTCTTCTCCGGGTTTGTTCATGAACACCAAAATGATGGCTCCGGATGTTACTATCACGTTGGGCGATTACAAGTTTCTTTCTTCTCCTATGGTGCTTGGTAACTCAGATATTGATCTTATTCTTGGAATGGATTGGCTTACTAAGCACAAGGCACATCTTGATTGTGCAGCCAGGCAGATTCAATTGACTCATTCTTCTGAGGATGTAATTGTCTTTGCCGCTCGTGATGATACCATCCGCCTGTTTTCACTCAATGAAAGGGGTGAACTCGATGCCATCTCGCAAATTCCAGTTGTTTGCGAATATCAAGACGTCTTTCCAGAAGAGCTTCCAGGAATGCCTCCGCACCGGCCAGTTGAATTCGTTATTGATCTTGAGCTTGGCACGGAACCTGTGTGCAAACGTCCTTACAAGCTCGGACCTGAAGAGTTGAAGGAGCTAAAGAAGAAACTCGATATTCAAGAGAAAATGGGTCTCATCCGGCCTAGTTCTTCTCCATGGGGTTGTGGTGTTCTTTTTGTGAAGAAGAAGGATGGAACGGACCGACTTTGTGTTGATTACCGTCCAGTGAACAAGAAGACCATCAAGAACAAATATCCACTTCCCAACATCAATGAGCTGTTCGAACAACTCAAAGGTGTCCAAGTATTCTCCAAGCTTGATCTCCGTATGGGTTATCATCATATTCGAATCCGTGAGCAAGATATTCCCAAGACGGCTTTCAGGACAAGCTTTGGTTCATATGAATACACTGTCATGTCTTTTGGCCTCGTCAACGCTCCTCCGACGTTCTCTCACATGATGAGCTTCATCTTCAATGCCTACACCAATGACTTCGTTTTGGTATATCTCGACGACATTCTGGTTTTCTCGAAGAACAAGGAAGATCATGCCAAGCACTTGCGTTTGGTACTCGATAAGCTCAGGGAACATCAGTTCTACGCCAAGTTCTCCAAGTGTGAATTTTGGCTCGATGAGGTTCTTTATCTTGATCATATCATCTCTGCTAAGGGCATTGCCGTGAATCCTGAGAAGGTGTCTGCAATTGTGAATTGGGAACCTCCTCAGAACATGAAGCAACTCCGTAGCTTCCTCGGTCTCGCAAGCTATTGCCGAAGATTCATTGAAAACTTTTCTAAAATCGCGAAGCCTCTCTCAAATCTTCTTCAGAAGCACGTCAAGTACGTTTGGTCTCCATAGTGTGACATTGCTTTCAACACTTTGAAAGAGAAATTGATCACTGCTCCAGTTCTGACTTTGCCTGATGAATCCAAACCGTACGAGGTCTTTTGTTATGCCTCTCTCCAAGGTCTTGGCGCAGTATTGATGCAAGAGAATAAAGTTGTTGCTTATACATCTCGCCAGTTGAAGCCTAATGAGAAGAACTACCCCACTCATGATCTCGAGTTGGCGGCAGTTGTGCATGCTCTTTTGACTTGGAGACATCTTCTATTGGGAAGAAAAGTGGACATTTTCACTGATCACAAGAGTCTCAAGTACATCTTCACTCAGCCTAATCTCAACCTCAGACAAACTCGATGGGTCGAAATGATTCAAGGGTATAATCCGAGTATTGAGTATACTCCAGGCAAGGCCAATGTGATTGCTGACGCTTTGAGCAGGAAAGCTTACTGCAACAGTCTGATTCTCAAGCCTTATCAACCCGAGCTTTGTGAAGTTTTCTGCAAACTTAATCTGCAAGTTGTTCCTCAAGGTTTCCTCGCCAACCTTCAAGTCTCTCCTACCTTAAAAGACCAGATTCGCCAAGCCCAGCTTCTTGATGCTATGGCGAAAAAGGTGAAGATTGGGATTGCCAAGAGTCAGCCCAAGTACAAGTGCTACCGCCTTGATGACAAGGACACTCTTTTCTTCGAGGATCGTATTGTTGTACCCAAAGGTGACCTTCGTAAAGTGATCATGAACGAGGGTCATAATTCTCTCCTCTCCATCCACCCTGGGAGCACAAAGATGTATTAGGACCTCAAGCAAGCTTATTGGTGGACTCGAATGAAGTGCGAGATTGCTCAATTCGTGAATGAGTGTGATGTCTGCAGAAGAGTGAAGGCAGAACACCAAAGGCCAGCTGGTCTCCTCCAACCTCTTGCCATTCCAGAATGGAAGTTTGACCACATTGAAATGGACTTCGTGACTGGGTTTCCAAAGTCCAAGCGTGGCAATGATGCTATATTCGTTGTCATCGACAAACTCACCGAAGTGGCGCATTTTCTGCCTATCAAAGAGTCGATCACTGCAGCTCAATTGGCGGAACTCTATACCTCTCGAATTGTTTCTCTGCACGGTATTCCACAAGTGATCTCTTCAGACCGTGGCAACATCTTTACCTCGAAGTTTTGGGATTCTTTCCAGAAGGCCATGGGCACTAACATCTGCTTCAGCACAACTTTCCATCCTCAAACTAGCGGTCAAGTCGAGCATGTCAACCAGATTCTTGAAGATATGCTCAGGGCTTGTGTGATCTCCTTCGGCATGAAGTGGGAGGATTGTCTTCCTTATGCTGAATTCTCCTACAACAACAGTTTTCAAGCAAGTTCGGGCAAGGCCCATTTGAAATTCTGTATGGCAGGAAGTGCCGTACCTCTCTCAACTAGTCTGAAACCGGTGAACGTCAGATTTTGGGTAATGACTTAATCACAGAGGCAGAAGAAATGTGCAAAGTCATTCATGATAACCTCAAAGAAGCCCAATCCCGCCAGAAGAGCTACTATGACAGTAAGCACCGCGATTTGGCTTTCGAGATCGGAGATCATGTTTACCTCTGCGTCTCTCCTATGAAAGGTACTCGTCACTTCGGTATCAAAGGGAAGCTTGCCCCCAGATACGTGGGACCTTTCAAGATTGTCAGCAAGAGAGGCGACCTCGCCTATCAACTTGAGCTTCCTTCAAACTTTGCAAATGTTCATGACGTGTTCCATGTCTCTCAGCTTCGAAAGTGCTTCAAGACTCCTGACCGCACCGTCAACTTCAAGGACATTGAGCTCCAAGAAGATCTCTCTTATCGTGAGCACCCAGTTGCTATTCTTGAAGAGACTGAATGCAAGACTCGCAACAAGTCAATCAAATTTCTCAAAGTCAAGTGGTCACATCATTCCGACGGTGAAGCTACCTGGGAATGCGAGGATCACCTCCGTTCTGAGTACCCATCGTTCTTTCAGTCCTAGGTCTCGGGACGAGATCCTTTCGTAGTGGTGGAGTGTTGTAACACCCCGGATGTAACTTTCCCAATTTGTACTCCAACTCTTGCCGTTTTCGGCGTTAAGTTAATTTATTTCCTTGGGTTCAGGTTCTTTGTCTCCGTGTGTTGTTGTCGTTGTCATGCATCTCATATCATGTCATCATGTGCATTGCATTTGCATACGTGTTCGTCTCATGCATTCGAGCTTTTTCCCCGTTGTCCGTTTTGCATTCCGGCGCTTCGTTCTCCTCCGGTGGTCATTTCTAGCTTTCTTTCGTGTGTGGGGATTAAACATTTCCGGATTGGACCAAGACTTGCCAAGCGGCCTTGATTTACTACCCGTAGACCGCCTGTCAAGTTTCACATCATTTGGACTTCGTTTGATACTCCAACAGTTAACCGAGGGACCGAAAAGGCCTCGTGTGTGTTGCAGCCCAACACCCCTCCAATTTGGCCCAAAACCCACCTAACTCTGCTCCGCCATCTAGAGCGTTCAATCACGATCGCGTGGCCGAAAACCGCACCTCATTTGGACTCTCCTAGCTCCCTCTACCTCTATTTAAAGAACCCCTCCGTTTTCGGATCTCTTTCCTCCCCGAAACCCTAAAAAAATCTCCCCGGCGCCGCCGGACATGTCCGCCGCCTAACGGACAAATCCCGCCGCCGCTCCCAGCCTCTCCCGCGCTGCCACGTGGCCTCGCCGCCGCCTCCCACTGCGCGGCCCGGGAGGCCCAAGGAGGGCCCCCGCGGCCCGAAGCCGCTGCCGCCGCACCGCGCTCGGCCCCCGCCGCCTCGTTCGCTCCG
>NC_041392.1:578353193-578448693 GCF_002162155.2 Triticum dicoccoides
CGTCGCCAAGCTAGCTCCGGCCGGCCCCAGCTCCGGCCACCGCGGGCCCCTGCGCAGCTGGCCCCGGCCACCGGCGACCTCGCCCTCGCCTGCCGCCGTCCTCGTCCCCGCCATGAACAGTGATCCGTCGCCGCCTCGAGTTCCGTGAAACCCTAGATCTGAGAGAGGTTGAAATTTCGTCTAAGTCCCAGAATTCTCAGATCCAAGTTGCCATGTTCGTAGCTCCGTAACTTCGCATCCGTAGCTCCGATTCATGCACATAGCATATAAAAATGTTCATCCCAGAGAGTACATCATTTCATACCATTGCATCATTTTCATTTGAGTTCATCTTGATGGCCGAAATGCCGTTAGCAGAGGGCTACTTGAGATAATTGTCAGATCTGCTACTCCATTTAGCTTTTTGTCATTTTTGCCATGATTAATGTGTGCATGATATGCCCTGATGCTCTACATATGTTTTGTTAAGGGTTTTGTCATCTTTCCAGAGGTGCAACCCATGTATTTTTGTGATGTGTGTGGTGAATTGTGCAAGCTTGCAAAGTGGTGCACTTGCTAATTCTGTTTTCAGGGACTTAGTAATTTCACTAAGTCCTGGAGTTGTTTATCTCATGATGCCATATGTTCTTGTTGTTTCGTAGTGCTCCGTGCCTGTTTTGAGGATGATCAGTAAGGGAGTTTTGTTAATATTGTAGTGCTCTATCCATCCATGTCTTTATTTGCAATTATGGAGCACCCTAGCTTGATTGAATCGAGCTCTACTTTTGCTACTTTGTGAATCTGGGCAGATTGTCAACTTGTTTGCAATTTTGCCGATGATGTTGTAGTTGATCCGTGAATGCTATGCTATTGTTCTTGCCATGTCTAGCTTGAATTTTGTGCCTTCTTGATGGATGTATGCTTGTCTTGCCATGACTTGCACCGTAGTGAGTGCATCGAGCTCGTGAACATGCCTACTTGAGTTATATCTCAGCTTGCTCCAGTTTTCACTAAGTCTGAAAACTGATTATGTTTTTGCTATGTTCACGTGCTTGCAATTGTATTTTCTGATCCCTTTTGGCTCAAGGTCACTAAGGGACTTTTGTTAAGCTCTTTGAGTAGCTCCATTCCATGCTTTACTTTGCCATCTTCAGATCCTGTAGCATATAGTTTTGTTGCTCCGAAGAGTGCTACCGGATCTGAAATTCCAGACAAGTGTTAATTTCACTAAGTCTGAGATATGTTTGCCATATGCATTTTTGCCATGCTTGTTTGAACCTGTTAATGGATGAATTGGCCGTAGCTCAGTGCTAGACTTTTGTTAAGTATCTTGAATGCATCCCTGCCATGTATTTTGTTGTCATGTTTGGGTGCTGTAGCATGTTCATCTCATTGCATTTAGATAGCTACTTGTTGCAAATCGCAGACCGGTGTCATTTTGAATCGCTTGCCATTTCCAAACCGTAACTCCGATTCCGGCGTTCTTTATATCGTTTTCAAGTGATTTCATCTCATCTTTCCAGTGGCACACTTGGATTTCCAAGTTGAGGCCAGATTCATACATTTCCTGTCATATCTTGCATTTTGCATCCCGCATCGCATTCCGCATAGCATATCATCATTGCGTCATATTGCTTGATCTTTGCACGTGGTTGATTGTATCTTTGTTGCTTGTTTGTCTTGTTTGGGTAGAGCCGGGAGACGAGTTCGCTCACGAGGAGCCCGTTGAGTTTGCTTTTGAGGATCCAGTCAACTCTGACAACTGTGCAAGCAAGATGATCATACCCTCGAAATCACTACTATCTTTGCTATGTTAGTCTACTCGCTCTTTTGCTATGCCAATGCTACGATGCCTACCACTTGCTTTCAAGCCTCCCAAATTGCCATGTCAAACCTCTAACCCACCGTGTCCTAGCAAGCCATTGATTGGCTATGTTACCGCGTTGCTCAGCCCCTCTTATAGCGTTGCTAGTTGCAGGTGAAGATTGAAGGCTGTTTCTTGTTGGAACATTTATTTACTTGTTGGGATGTTATTATATTATCTTGCTATCTTAATGCATCTATATACTTGGTAAAGGGTGGAAGGCTCGGCCTCTCGCCTAGTGTTTTGTTCCACACTTGTCGCCCTAGTTTCCGTCATATCGGTGTTATGTTCCCGGATTTTGCGTTCCTTACGCGGTTGGGTTATAATGGGAACCCCTTGATAGTTCGCCTTGATTAAAGATTGTCCAGCAATGCCCAACATTGGTTTTACCATTTGCCACCTAGCCTTTTCTTTCCCTTGGGTTCTGCAGACTCAAGGGTCATCTTATTTTAGCCCCCCCGGGCCAATGCTCCTCTAAGTGTTGGTCCAACTGAGCGATGTTCGGAGCTACCAGGGGCAACTCTGGGCTGGCCTACCCGACGTCTTGCTCATCTGAGTGTGCCCTGAGAACGAGATATCTGCAGGTCCTATCGGGATTTGTCGGCACCTTCGGGCGGTGTTGCTGGTCTTGTTTTAACCTGTCGAAGTGTCTTGAGTAACCGAGATACCGAGTCTGATCGAAACGTCTTGGGAGGAGGTCTATTCCTTCGTTGACCGTGAGAGCTTGTCATGGGCTAAGTTGGGACTCCCCTGCAGGGATGTGAACTATCGAAAGTCGTGCCCGCGGTTATGGGCAGATGGGAATTTGTTAATGTCCAGTTGTAGATAACTTGAACCTTAATTAATTAAAACGAATCAACTGAGTGTGTTACCGTGATGGCCTCTTCTCGGTGGAGTCCGGGAAGTGGACACGGTGTTGGAGTAATGTTTGCGCAGGTGGTTCTTTAGTTTCTCGCTCGTGCCTTGCCTCCTCTTCTCGCTCTCTTTTGCGAATAAGTTAGCCACCAAATTTGCTAGTCGCTTGCTGCAGCTCCACCTATATTTACCTTGCCATACCTATAAGCTTAAATAGTCTTGATCGCGAGGGTGCGAGATTGCTGAGTCCCTGTGGCTCACAGATTACTATTACACCAGATGCAGGGCCTGATGATTCCGCTCCAGGAGACGCGTATGAGCTCAAGTGGGAGTTCGACGAAGACTCTCAACGTTACTATGTTTCCTTTCCCGATGATCAGTAGTGGTGCCCAGTTGGGGGTGATTGGGACCGTTGTCGCTTGTTGGGTTATCTTTTATTTTGGCGCCGTAGTCGGGCCATGAGTGTTTGGTTGATGTAATGTTATTTATGTACTTGATTGACGTGGCGAGTGTAAGCCAACTATGTTATCCCCCCTTTATTATTTATATTACATGGGATGTTGTGAAGATTGCCTAACTTGCGACATATGCCTTCAATGCGATTATGTCTCTAAGTCATGCCTCGACACGTGGGAGCTATAGTCGCGTCGAGGGTGTTACAGCCGGGCTGCTCGCGCCACTCGCGTCGCCCAGACGGCGCCCGCCGGCGGCCCCCTTGTCGATCCCTGTCACCCGCCGTCAATGCCGCCACCGGCCCGGCGGGGAACGAGCAGTAGGCCTCGTCCCAGCATACTTCGGTGTGGCGGGATGGCCGCACCACCACCCCGTCGCCGACTCCAGCTGGCTCGTCGTCCCACGCCCGTCGCGCACCCATGGATGCGCACACCTCACTGCTCTTGGCGCGGAGCTCCTGCACTATCGCCCCGTCGACGACCTCTACGAGGACTGGCTCGCCTGCATCACCGAGCTTGTCAGTGCCGCAGGGGGCTCCCCCTTGCAGTCCCTCTCACTGCCTCGCCCTCCGTCCCGTGCAGGGGGCGAGGATCAGGATGCGCCTCCACCGCCTCCTCCCCAAGAAGGTGCCTTGGCGCCAAGGCGCGCAACCCCAGGGTGGGACCGTCCACGTTCGGCGCCTGCGTAACAAGAAGGGAGCTGCCAAGAGATCTCACGTCCCCGGGAAGGTGCTCGCGTGCTCCCAGCGCCGGCACGCCAAGATCGTGCCCATCGCCTCCACGACATGACCCCGCGCTGCTCCCAGTGGCAGCGCATGGTGACCCATAAGAACAAGTCCAGCACCGGCAAAGGGCGCCGGTGGCCACGGCAGGCTGCCTCGCCTTCACCCCCGAGCTATGCGGCGTCACATGGCCAGGCAAGTTCAAGCCTGACCTCCCTCCCTGCTACAATGGCACAACGGACCCCGCGGAGTTCCTGCAGCTCTACGAGCTGGGCATCGTAGCCGCCAACGGAGACGAAAAGGTCATGGCGAATTGGTTCCCCATGGCGCTCAAGGACGGCGCCCGCACCTGGCTCCTGAACCTGGCTCCTAGAACGATCTCCTCCTGGAGCGAGATGCGCACCCACTTCATTGCCAACTTCCAGGGCACTCGCGACCGGCCCCCGGCCGTGAGCGACCTGCGCCGCATCAAGCAATAGCCGGGAGAAACCCTGCAGAAGTACATCCAGCGCTTCAACTACGCTCGCCTCAAGATCCCCAAGGTGACTGAAGAAGCTATCATCTCAGCCTTCTCCGACAGCGTGCGCGACGTCAAGATGAAGGAAGAGCTAGCAATCCATGAAGACCCATGCACATCCCTGGAGCTGTTCAACCTGGCGACCAAGTGCGCCAGGGCTGAGGAAGGGCGCCTCTCCCTCCTCGAGCTCCCGGGAGCCGACCCAGAAGAAAAGAAGCTCAAGGCCAAAGACGTGAAGCGCAAGGGGGCTGCCGTGCTAGCAGCGGAACCGGACACCAAGCGAGGCAGGAATCAGCCCGAGTCATCCAAGGGCGGACGGTACTGCGTGTACCACGACCTCCACACCCACAACACCAACGAATGTCAAGAGCTCAGAGCCATGCGAGATGGGGGAATCGGCCGACGCCCAGAGCGCAACGACAGGGGCTATGGCCGAGGAGGAGGAAGAGGTGGCGGACGATGGGAAGACCGTGGCCTTCGCCAGGGATGGCGTGATCGCCCTCGCGAGGACCGCTGGCAGGACCAGCCTCACGAGGGAGGCTGGAGGGACCAGCCTCATGAGGGCCACCCGCACGGCAACGCAGGCCTCCCTCCTCTGCCGCCTCCACCAAGGAGGAACGAAGACCAACACCAAGACGATGGGGCTGGGGGCTTCCAAGAGCCACGTGCAATTGCTTGCATCTTGGGTGGCGCCCAGGCCCCAGCCTCACAGCGCATCTTCAAGCAGTTTGCTCGTGAGGTGAATGCAGTCCTTCCCAAACTTGAGGACATGCGCCCTCTCAGGTGGTCTTCGTGCGCGATCACATTTAGTTCCGCAGACCAGCTCAAGTGTGCGGCAACGGCCGGAATCCTCCCGATGCTTTGCTCCCCACTCATCAGCAATGTGTAGGTCACCAGGTGAGGGAGTCCTAGATTAGGGGGTGTCTGGATAGCCGGACTATACCTTCGGCCGGACTCCTGGACTATGAAGATACAAGATTGAAGACTTCGTCCCGTGTCCGGAAGGGACTTTCCTTGGTGTGGAAGGCAAGCTTGGCGATACGGATATGTAGATCTCCTACCATTGTAACCGACTCTGTGTAACCCTAGCCCTCTCCGGTGTCTATGTAAACCGGAGGGTTTTAGTCCGTAGGACGAAAAACAATCATACCATAGGCTAGCTTCTAGGGTTTAGCCTCCTTGATCTCGTGGTAGATCTACTCTTGTACTACCCATATCATCAATATTAATCAAGCAGGACGTAGGGTTTTACCTCCATCAAGAGGGCCCGAACCTGGGTAAAACATCGTGTCCCCTGCCTCCTGTTACCATCCGCCTTAACGCACAGTTCGGGACCCCCTACCCGAGATCCGCCGGTTTTGACACCGACATTGGTGCTTTCATTGAGAGTTCCTCTGTGTCGTCACCTTTAGGCCCGATGGCTCCTCCGATCATCAACGACGATGTGATCTAGGGTGAGACTTTTCTCCCCGGACAGATATTCGTATTTGGTGGCTTTGCACTGTGGGCCAATTCACTTGGCCATCTGGAGCAGATTGAAAGCTACGCTCCTGGCTATCAGGTCATATTAGGAAGTTTGAGCTACACGACCGACCTCCGCAGAGACTTGGTCTTCGACGGATTCGAGCCGCAGCCGAGCGTGCCGCACTGTCACGATGGGCACGATCTAGCTCTGCAGCTAAATAGTGCCCTGGAGGCCGCACCCGCATCAGCAACAACCCTTAATTCGGAGCCAACTGCGCCTATCGAGGATGGGTGGTTGGACACCGCCTCGGGGGCTGCAATCTCTATGGTGATCGAGCCGAACACCATCCCTATTCTCTGTGAAGCCCGTGACTCCAAGGAGCCGGACTCCTCTCCAGACTCCGAGCCCTCCGCGCCCCTACCGATCGAACCCGATTGGGCGCCGATCACGGAGTTCACCGCCGTGGACATCTTTCAGCACTCGCCCTTCGGCGATATTCTGAATTCACTTAAGTCTCTCTCTTTATCAGGAGAGCCCTGGCTGGACTACGGTCAGCAAGGTTGGGATGCAGATGATGAAGAAATTCAAATCCCACCCACCACCCACTTCGTAGCCACTGTCGATAATTTAAACGACGTGCTCGACTTTGACTCCAAAGACATCGACGGTATGGACGACGATGTAGGAGATGAACGTGAGCCAACGCCTATAAGGCACTGGACAGCCACCTCATCTCATGATGTATACATGGTCGACACACCCAAAGGAAGCGACGACGAGGAACACAGGGATGCAACGAGGGATCGTTCACTCGAAAAGCAATCAAAGCGGCGACGTAAGCGCCACTCCAAGCCCCGCCTCGATAGAGACAGCAGCCATACAGACCCAGCCATAGAGCAGGATGAGCCGGCGGACGACGAACATGCCTTCGAGAAACCGTCCGAACAGGGCAACTTGGATAAACAAACCGAACACCCCGTACCCAGCGAAAATAACAGTCCGGACGACCTTACGCCGGATAGGCTCATGGAGCAGCAGAACCTCCACAAAAAGCTCGTCGCCACTGCGCATAGCCTGAAAAAGCAGAAGCGGAAGCTCAAAACTGTGGAAGATGCACTTAGAATCAGATGGAGCAAAGTACACAACACCGCAGACAAATATGGCGGCAGTCGCCGCACAAAAAGCTATCCAAAGCGAAAGCTACTGCCTGAATTTGACAAGGAGGCCTTAGAGCCCCCGCAGTCAAAAAATAGAAAAGCCACCCGGTCGGATACACGACCGCATGGCCAGCATGGAGCGGCAAGAGGCGCTGCACACAAGCCGGCACGCGATCCACCAAAGGATCCACATCAAAAAGATGGCCCAGCCAGATCTATCTACGGGCCAAGAAAGCAAGCTCTAGTAAGCAATGCAACCCAACAAATATCCGAACAACACGGCACACCCAAATACAGGGGTGCCGCACACCCCCTATGTTTCACCGATGAGGTGCTGGACCATGAATTTCCAGCGGGATTCAAGCCCGTAAACATAGAGGCGTACGACGAAACAATAGACCCTGGGGTCTGGATCGAGGATTATATCCTCCACATACACATAGCCAGAGGAGATGACCTACACGCCATAAAATACTTACCCCTCAAGCTTAAAGGGCCAGCCCGGCATTGGCTCAAAAGCCTTCCTGTCGGTGTCAAAACCGGCGGATCTCGGGTAGGGGGTACCGAACTGTGCGTCTAGGTCGGATGGTAACAGGAGGCAAGGGACACGAAGTTTTACCTAGGTTCGGTCCCTCTTGATGGAGGTAAAACCCTATGTCCTGCTTGATTAGTATTGATGATATGGGTAGTACAAGAGTAGATCTACCATAAGATCTAAGAGGCTAAACCTTAGAAGCTAGCCTATGGTATGATTGCTGTTGTGTATGTTGTCCTACAGACTAAAACCCTCCGGTTTATATAGACACCATAGAGGGTTAGGGTTACACAAAGTCAGTTACAATGGTAGGAGATCTGCATATCCGTATCGCCAAGCTTGCCTTCCACGCCAAGGAAAGTCCCTTCCGGACACGGGACAGAGTCTTCAATCTTTTATCTTCATAGTCCAGGAGTCCGGCTGAAGGTATAGTCCGGCTATCCGGACACCCCCTAATCCAGGACTCCCTCAGTAGCCCCCGAACCAGGCTTCAATGACGATGAGTCCGGCGCGCAGATTGTCTTCGGCATTGCAAGGCGGGTTCTCCTCCAAATTCCGTGTACCTGTTGAATAAAATCCGGTTTCTTGTAGATGTTGCGCTCCTTGGCTTCTACGCCCAATAATGGCCGCTTCCCACATGTCAAACGAATATGAAAAGTCTGAGTGTTTTTACATCCACACCCTAGCTGTGTAAATGAGCTGCCCTATTTAATGGAACGAGGATTTAGATCCAAACCACACCTTCTCCCCTTCGCGAGTGTTCATCAGAGCGCATCCGACAAAGGTCCATTCCACCATGGCCAGCCGTCGCAACTCCTCCCCTCGCCCTTCCAGCCCTAAGCCTGGATATTGGGAGAGATGCTCCATCCCGCATAGCAAGCTAGTGACGCTCCAGACCAAGGGATTTCTCCCCCCAACCTATATGGTCCCGGTTTGAGCCGGTCTTGCCGTCTATAACGGCGGAGAGCAAGCAGAGGGTGCCCCTAATCCCTCCAAAGGAGAGCGGGTGTGCCTCGTACCTTATTTAATAAGGGGTCTCAGAGTTCCAATCCATCCATTTCTCCAGGGGTTGCTGGAGTTCTACGGCCTCCAGTTACATAATCTCACGCCTGCCTCTGTATTGCATATCGCGGGCTTTGTACCCTCTGCGAGCTGTTCTTGGGTGTTGAGGCTCATTTCGGGCTATGGAAAGAGTTATTCTGCCTCATGCCCCGTTCTAGGAAGGGGTCACTGTATCAAGTGGGCGGAGCCGAAGTGTGGCGCATCACCGGGACCGGATATCTGTCCGGAACCCCAAAGAAGGCGTCCGAAGACTAGCCCTCGGAATGGTTTTATATAGACCGCTGCCGGATCCTTTCCGGATCGGCCTCCCTGAATTCAACAGTGCTCCCTTAAAGAAGCGCCTAAGCTGGCGCCCACGGAGCCCTCAGAGGGAGAGTGACAGGGACATCATTTACCTGATGGGTCGAATAAGATTGTTAGCCCATTACGGACTAACCATGATCAGGGTTACGGCCGAATGCATTATGCGGGGGGTGCAGCCGCTTCACTATAGAAGCCACCCCATGTGGGACTTCAACGGGGAGGACGAAGCCACCGGCTACGGCCGTAAGGGGCCGGATTTAGCTGCCGCTCTACTAAAGATCTTGTCCACTTTGTATAAGGGAGAAGAGGAGGAATTTCTCCGCGTCAACCCTCAGGGTGGATTCTCCACGCACAATCTCCCAAGCTGGGTAAGCGGCCGTATTTACCTGTCCATCTGTTTTGTATTCCCATTGTTAAATATTCAATCTGACGACTTCAACGCAGGAACTGCGCTGGGCTGTTAAGGAAATAAGCAGCCCTCCTCCACAACCCGAGGACCCAGGACGGTCCCTCGACCCGGCCTCTCAAGAGGATCCGGACATATCTGTGGAGCTAATTGATGGAGTGTTCCATCAATTGAGTAAGGACAACGCCTTGGTGGCCATTACGGCCGATTAACCAGGGCTAATCCTGACCCCTCAGGTAACTGAGATCGAAGTCCCAGTACCCCGAATAGGTGTCCACCCACTCGTGTTTTCAGTTTCCTGATTACGATCGAACTTTGCAGGGGAGGTTTTTAATGCGGAAGGCTGAACCTGCGGCGACAAACCAACGAGGGGCCATAGGGCCCCGCGGGCAGAAAAGAAGTGCAGTCCGGACCGAGGCGTCAGTGCAAAGGTATGGCGCGCCCCCTTATACCAGGTGTTATACCTTCGAGGCACATTGACACTCGCGCTCTCTTCAGGACAAAGAGACCTCGCCGGACTATATCCGGAGAGGCTGCCAATCGCGCCTCCACCAGCCAGGCTCCAAAGCCTGGTCCGGAGGCAGAGGCGAATGCAAGGCGCGCGCCTGACGCTCCTCCGACTGAGGATGTGGACGGGTTGTCTGCCACCAACTCTGAGGTGGAGAGTGCCATGAACCACAGGCATCGCCGGACAATTCTTCGCGACGCTTGTTTCTCCCAAGGGGCGTTAGATGCCTTCAACTCAGGAGATGCGTACCTCCGTGCCGCTCAAAATGGTCTAGATAGAGCCACGGAGCAATATGTGAAAGACATACAGCTAAGAAAATTTTGGTAATTATATATATATATATACCAGTAGCCCCCGAGATTTGAAACAGTTAGAATAACTGATTTAAAGATCATTTGTTATGCAGGTTCTTACAGAAAAGAATTCCCTACTGTCCAAGGAGCTGGAAGAGTGCAAAGCCCAACTTGAGGCCGCACTAGCCGTGACAGGGGAGCCCAAGGAGACCCCCACTGGTAATATACACTTCGAAAGATAAGTATTTTGCGAAGCACGGCATGGGTGCAAATCTGACAAATGAAATTGCAGATGGCGCCGGATTGAATCGGAAAGGCAACACCTCCTACGCCAGCTAAAGGCTGGTGAGAAGGTGCTGACAAAGGTGAGGCGGGAGAAGAACGATCTCCAAGATGCCAACACCAAGCTGGGCGTCCAGCTGAAAGATGTTCATGCCTAGCTGTCAGACTCCGTGAAGGAGAATCAGCGGCTTCGGCGCGGCATATTTAGTAAGTGCTTGAACGAACCTTTGAAAGAAAGTTCGGCGGGGAAGTCGACTAACAGAGCAATGTCTGTAGGTGTGCTAACAGGTCGTCCTGTAGAGGAGATGCCCGGTTCTACGGGTGACCTTCTTCCCGAGCTTTCGCAACTGCTCGATCGAGTTCGGCAGGCGATGCAAGGCGTCGCCCAGGCCCTGTGGCCATCTGTCTCCATGCCCGAAGGTCTTGGAGAGCTTGCGGAGAAGCTAAATGGAGCACGGCGGCGCTTCCACTTGTGGAAGATATTAGCCTGCCGTCAAGGCGCTAGGGAGGCCTGGGCCATGGTGAAGACGCGGTACGCAAAGGCTGACCCCAACCACATGGCCAAGGTTGGTCCTATAGGGCCCGATGGGAAGGAGATCCCTGTAAGCTTAGTATAGGGCCAAGTAGAGTTGGCCGCAAAGTATTCCTAGCAGGACTGTAAATTAGACAGCCTATTAGATGGTATTGAAGAGGAATACAATCAGTCAAAATGACTATGTAATTTAATTGACATTTATAATGCCTTCTAGCCGGATTGTAGATCATTTGTCATGGCCGACCTTTTCGCTTCAGCCTCGGGACCTGACAGTCCGGAGTGTGTCCGAATTCCCCTGTGGTTATATAGGAACCGGGGAATGCATGGAGACCAGGCGTAGGGGTCATTAGTGCTTGAACAGACAAGTGCCCGACTAGTTATGTTATATTACATGGTTAGTAAGAAACATCTTCCACGGAGAATAGTTCCGTTAGGGGTTCCTTTCCCTGGGAGGCATGCCCTAAGGTGCATGCCCATGCTGCGAAAAGAAACGCAGGAAACACATATGGGGGCGTATAGATAAAAAAAGATGATCTTTAGTTGACCGACCGAATATTCCCTTAAGAACGCTAGCTTTCGGCTTCACCCAGTCTGGGTACACGTCCGGCTGACGCGGCAGTAACAATCGCAGAGGTGCTCCCTTTACCACCTAGCCGAACAATCGGGAACGTAGGGGTAAGCACAGGAGCTAGGCAACCCAGCTTGGCCAAAACTTAAGTCATATTGATGCATATAATGGTGAATAAAAGGTACATGCGGAAGTGTGACACATGTGTTGGGCATGAAGCCCGTATGAATAAGCTTCTGTTTAAAGAAGCCCCCAGGTTTAATGAGCGCGGATAGCACGTCACTTTATGAGCCTTTAAAGGCTATAACAGAGAGAGAGAGAGAGAGAGAGAGAGAGAGAAATGTAAGACATAAAATATATAAAAAATGTACAGAGGAAGGAGACGAACACAGAGTCCGGTGCTAGGCATAGAATCTTCGGAGATGGGCTGCGTTCCATGGGTTTGGCTCGAGTCGGTTATCCGATGCATCCCGAAGGCGGTATGCTCCACCAGTCAGGACTTGGTCAATTATGAAGGGACCTTCCAACTTGGGCTTGAGTTTGTCCTTTTTCTTGTCCGGTAGTCGTAGAACTAATTAGCCAACACTGTAATTTTTGGCCCGTACTTCTCTGCTTTGGTATCTTCGAGCCTGCTATTGGTAGAATGCGGAACGGGCTTTTGCCACGTCACGCTCCTCCTCCAATGCGTCCAAGCTGTCCTGCCGGTCGAGCTCGGATTCTCTTTCTTCGTACATGCGCACTCGAGGTGAGTCATTTATTATGTCGCAAGGCAAAACTGCCTCTGCGCCGAACACCATAAAGAATGGTGTGTATCCGGTGGTGTGATTCGGCGTGGTCCGCAGCCCCCAGAGTACGGAGTCGAGCTCCTCTACCCAGTGCATGTTAGATTCCATGAGGGACCGCACTAATCTAGGTTTGATGCCGCTCATGATAAGACCATTTGCACGTTCGACCTGGCCGTTAGTTTGTGGGTGATAGATGGAAGCATAATCGAGCTTGATGCCCATGTTTTTGCACCAGAGTTTTACCTCGTCGGCCATGAAGTTCGTGCCGTTATCAGTGATGATGCTGTGGGGGACGCCGTAACAGTGTACAACCCCGGATATAAAGTCTATCACCGGTCCGGATTCGGCCGTCTTAACAGGCTTGGCTTCTATCCATTTGGTGAACTTATCCACCATGACCAGTAAGTATGTTTGCTTGTGGGTTCCGCCATTAATGGTTCCAACCATGTCAAGCCCCCAGACCGCGAAGGGCCAAGTAATGGGGATAGTTTGGAGGGCGGTGGGTGGCATATGGCTTTGGTTTGCAAAGAGCTGGCAACCGGTGCTTCGTTGGACTAAGTCCTGAGCGTCTGCCCGGGCCGTCGGCCAATAAAAGCCTGTACAGAAGGCCTTGCTTACAAGGGACCGGGCTGCAGCGTGATGACCACCGAGTCCGGCATGAATTTCAGCCAGGAGGTTCCGCCCCTCCTCTTCGGAGATGCACCTTTGAAGGACTCCGGTAGTGCTTTTCTTATAAAGCTCTCCCTCGTGGACTCTGTAGGCTTTGGATCGCCGCACTATGCAGCGTGCCTCATTTTGGTCCTCGGGGAGTTCCTACCTAGTAAGGTAGGCGAGGAATGGTTCTTTCCACGGGGCAATGACAGCCATTATTACGTGGGCTGAAGGTGTTATTTCATTGACAGAGCCTTCGATTGTGTCAGAATGTTCGGTGTCGGGCAGTGCGGTTTGGTCTGGGCTGTTATTGTTCGGCTCCCCTTCCCATACTACCGACGGCTTGAACAGCATTTCCAAGAAGATGTTGGGGGGACTACATCGCGTTTTGCGCCGATGCGTGCCAGGACATCTGCCGCCTGATTATTTTCCCGGGCTATATGGTGAAATTCAAGCCCCTCGAACCGAGCTGACATTTTTAGGACGGCGTTGCGGTAAGCTGCCATTTTTGGATCCTTGGCATCGAAGTCTCCATTTATTTGGGATATTGCGAGGTTCGAGTCCCCGCGCAGCTCTAGGCGTTGGATGCCCATGGATACTGCCATCCGGAGACCATGTAAAAGGGCCTCATATTCGGCTGCATTGTTGGAGTCCGTGTACATAATCTGTAGTACGTATTAAACTGTGTCTCCTGTGGGGGACGTCAAAACGACGCCAACCCCCAGTCCAGCCAACATCTTGGAGCCGTCGAAATGCATGATCCAATTTGAATATGTGTCGTACTCTTTAGGGAGTTAGGCCTACGTCCATTCTGCGACGAAGTCGGCCAAGACTTGCGACTTGATGGCTCAATGGCCCATTTTGCAATCTGGCCCATAATATCGTTAAGTGGTACTTCCGAGGCTACTGTTATTGAACACTCTTGAAAGTAGTGTCGTAGTTTCCGGGATGCCATGAATACCGCGTACGCAATCTTTTGATAATGCGGGTACCGTGATTTGCAGGGAGTGAGGACAGTGGACACATAATAGACCGGCTTTTGAAGGGGGAATTTGTGTTCGTCCGCTTCTCGTTCGACGACGAGCACTACGCTTACAACTTGATGTGTTGCTGTAATATATAATAGCATTGGTTCGCCAATGTTCGGCGCGGCCAAGACTGGGTTTGTTGCCAGTATGGCTTTTATTTCATCGAGTCCGGCCGTGGCTGCATCCGTCCATTTGAAGTGTTCGGTGCACCGAAGTAGGCGGTAAAGGGGTAGGGCCTTTTCTCCCAAGTAGGAGATAAAGCGGCTTAGAGCCGCCACGCATCCGGTTAACTTTTGTATTTGTTTGAGGTCCTTTGAGATATCCAGTTGCGACAGAGCTCGGATCTTGGCTGGATTTGCTTCAATTCCTCTACCGGATACAATGAAGCCCAAGAGCTTTCCGGCTGGAACGCCCAAAACGCATTTTTCCGGGATGAGCTTGATGTCGTATGTTCGGAGGTTATCAAATGTGAGCCTCAAGTCGTCTACTAGAGATTCGACATGTCTTGTTTTGACGACCACATCATCTACATATGCCTCCACTGTTTTGCCGATCTGGCTCGCCAGACATGTCTGAATCATGCGCTGATACGTTGCGCCGGCGTTTTTCAGCCCGAAGGGCATCGTGTTGAAGCAGAATGGTCCGTATGGTGTGCTAAATGCCGTTGCGGCTTGGTCTGGTTCTGCCATCTTGATTTGATGGTAGCCGGAATATGCATCGAGGAAACACAACGAATCGTGTCCTGCGATAGCGTCGATAATTTGATACCATCACAGGTGCCAGGATTTGTCCTTCTTTGGTACCATCACCAGGTTTGCTAGCCAGTACGGATGTTTTATATCTCTGATGATTCCGGCCTCCAATAGCTTTGCTAGCTCCTCTCCCATGGCCTGTCTCTTAGGTTTGGAAAAACGCCGAAGTGCCTGTTTGACATGTTTGAATCCTGTTTGGACATTTAAGCTGTGCTCGGCCAGCCTGCGTGGGATTCCTGGCATGTCTGAAGGGTGCCAGGCGAAAATGTCTCAGTTCTCTCGTAGGAACTCTCGCAGTGCGGCGGCGACATCAGGGTTTAACCGTGCCTCGATGGAAGCTGTTTTATTGGGGTCCGTTGGATGGACTTGGAATTTGACTATTTCGTCCGCCGGTTTAAAGGAGGTGGACTTGATCTTTTGTCGAGTACCACATCGTCCCTATTCACTGTAGAGCGCAGCGCAGTCAGCTCCTCAGCCGCTAGGGCTTCGGATAGTGCCTCGAGGGCCAGTGTGGCTATCTTGTTTTCGGCGCAGGGTGCTATGTCTGGCTCACTAGCGAGAGTGATGATCCCATTAGGCCTGGGCATCTTGAGCTTCATGTACCCGTAATGGGGTATTGCTTGAAAGATTGTAAACGCTTCTCGCCCTAGCAGAGCGTGATAACCATTGCTGAACGGAGCCACCTGGAACGTGACCTCTTTGGACCTGTAATTATCCGGCGTGCCGAACACCACATCTAGTGTGATTTTTCCTGTACAGCGCGCTTCCCGACTGGGGATTATTCCTCTAAAGGTTGTGCTGCTTCGCTCAATGTGGTTCCAGTCTATTTCCATTTTTTGAAGGGTCTCCTCATAAATGAGGTTCAATCTGCTGCCGCCGTCCATGAGTACCTTGGTAAGACGAAAGCCGTCCACTATTGGACTGAGAACCAGTGCGGCTGGTGCTCGGGCTGTTCGGAATTTAGGTTCATCACTAGCGTTAAAGGTAATAGCCGTGTCACTCCATGGGTTTATTGTTGCTATTTGGTATACTTCGACAAGGCTGCAGAGTGTCCTTTTTTGCATATTATTTGATGCGAAAGTCTCGAAGACTATTAATACCGTATTGGTGTCTCTGGGGTGGCTTTCTGTGGCCTCCAGAATTAGGAGATTTTTGCCAATTTTGGCCACCTGCCGGAGTATCCAACATGCTCTGAGGCTGTGAGTTGGTGTGGCGTCCTCTGTACTGTGAATTTTACAGGGTCCATAAAGCCATCCTTCCAATATGGTTCCATGCCCTGTAGAGGGTTTTTCCTTTTTAGTGCTTGACCCGGGTGACTGGTGATGATGCACCCTTTTATTTCGGACTGGGTTTGTATTCAGGGCCGGATTGTCCCAAAATTTTATTTCGGTTTTCCAGGCGCTTTCCATCGCACAGTACTTTCGTACAATGGACGCCAAGTTAGCGAAGCGTGTAATATCACGGCGACTTATGGCGTTGAGTATTCCCTTGTCCGTGCAATCATTGCAGAAGATTGAGATTGTGTCTTCCTCGCGGCAGTCCCTTGGCCTGTTCTTAACCAGGTGGAATCTGGCCCAGTAATGATGTACTGTTTCATCGGGTTCTTGCCTGATTTTGGATAGGTCGCTTATGTTGGGGTGGGTGGGTGGAATTAAATCCAAAGCCTCACCCCATCTAAGGCTCAGAGGCCGAGGAATTTCCGAACTAAAAAATTTGGATTCCTGGATGTTGTCCAATGAATCCAGCCCGTCGCCTGACTCTAAATTCAGGTCTTGAGTGATATCCTCCCCTCCACGAGTATCCGGCTTGGAGGGATCAGGAATACGGACGTAGCGAGTCCTTAAGATAGATGAAGGGTCGCCGCATTGTCCCTCTACCACAGCAACGTGATGGATGACTTGGGGAGAGATAATTTCTCTCAGATCGGGTTTAGGCCCAATCTGGTCGTAATCCGTAGCGACTCCCAGGGCGGCGAAGCGATCCAAGAGCTCGTTTATGGAGGAGAACTCCATTGGATCTAACTGATCGGCGAGTTCCGAGCTGACATGAAGATTGTTTTCTATGGCTCGAGAGGTCATCGTCGGCGCAGAAGCCGAACAGGCGGTCATAAGAAAACCACCTAACCAGAGGGTTTGGCCGACAGCCAAAGCTCCCTTAGCAACGGTGCCGTCTTTAAAGACAGGGCGAGGCATCCTTCCTGATGGCGACGACGTAGAGAAACTCTCAATGAAAGCACCAATGTCGGTGTCAAAACTGGCGGATCTCGGGTAGGGGGTCCTGAACAGTGCATCTAGGCTGGATGGTAACAGGAGGCAAGGGACACGAAGTTTTACCCAGGTTCGGGCCCACTCGATGGAGGTAAAACCCTATGTCCTGCCTGATTAATATTGATGATATGGGTAGTACAAGAGTAGATCTACCATGAGATCGAAGAGGATAAACCCTAGAAGCTAGCCTATGGTATGATTGTTGTTGTGTATGTTTTCCTACGGACTAAAACCCTCTGGTTTATATAGACACCGGAGAGGGTTAGGGTTACACAAAGTCGGTTACAATGGTAGGAGATCTGCATATCAGTGTTGCCAAGCTTGCCTTCCACGCCAAGGAAAGTCCCTTCCGGACACGGGATGGAGTCTTCAATCTTGTATCTTCATAGTCTAGGAGTCCGGCTGAAGGTATACTCCGGCTATCCGGACACCCCCTAATCCAGGACTCCCTCACTTCCCGAAAACACCATTCCAAGTTGGGAAGAGCTTGAGGATGCTTTCCGGGCAAATTTTCAAGGGACCTATGTCCGCCCTCCGGATGCAGACGATCTCAGTCACATAACTCAACAGCCCGGAGAGTCAGCCCGGAAATTCTAGAACAAATTTCTTACCAAAAAGAATCAGATAGTCCACTGTCCGGACGCCGAAGCCCTAGCAGCTTTTAAGCATAATGTTCGAGACGAATGGCTCGCCAGACACCTTGGCCAAGAAAAGCGAAGAACAATGGCCGCATTAACAAGCCTGATGACCTGCGTTTGCGCAGGAGAGGACAGCTGGTTGCCAAGATGTAGCACCAGCGACCCAAGTACATCCGAAGTTAGGGATGGAAACGGAAAACCCCGACGCAGCAAGGACCAGTGCCGGAATAAGGGAAACAGCCCAAAGAGCACGGCGGTCAACGCCGGATTCAAAAGCTCGCGGCAGAATCAGAGAAAGCCGCCCCTCAAGGATAACAGGGATGAGCTATCCAACTTAAACAAAATCTTGGACAAGATATGTCAAATACACAGTACTCCCGGGAAGCCTGCGAACCATACCCACAGAGATTGTTGGGTTTTCAAGCAATCCGGCAAACTCAACGCTGAACACAAGGGGCTCGACACACCAAGTGAGGACGAAGACGAACCCCACAAGCAGAGCACCAGGAAACAAAAGGATTTCCCACAAGAAGTCAAAAGAGTAAACTTACTTCACTTGACGAACAGAATGGCGCCAACAGAGATACGCGCCATACGGCCTATCCCAAAGGAGTCTCGCCAATGGTTGTTAAAACCGGTCACCTTCGACCATCAGGAGTACTCTAGAAGTATCCGGAACGCAGGCTGGACTGCCTTAGTATTAGATCTAATAATCGGCGGACTCCACTTTACAAATGTCCTGATGGACGGCGGCAGTGGTCTAAACCTGTTATACCATGACACAATCCGCAACATGGGGATAGACCCAACAAAAATTTGCCGTAGCAAAACCTCCTTTCAAGGGGTAACGCCAGGCCCGGATGTCCGTTGTATGGGTTCTCTCCGGCTAGAAGTTATGTTCGGCTCCCTCGATAACTTCCGTCGCGAACAGCTAACTTTCCACATCGCCCCATTCTCAAGTAGCTATCAAGCACTGCTGGGGTGCAAAGCTTTCGCCTGCTATAACGCAATACCGCATTATGCATCTCTTACACTTAAGATGCCCGGTCCACGAGGCATCATCTCATTAAAGGGAAAACATTGAGTGTTCCTCCCGCGCGGAAGACAGTGCGGCTGCCTTGACAACCGCACAATAAAGCGGCTTCACCAGCCAAAGCACCTAAACAGGTCGTCAAGACCACGAACACGGCTAGACGAGTCCGGCATAAACATACAATTGATAAAGGCTTAATAGCCGTATACCCCTATACTAGGGGCTCCGCGCATATAAAACAAGAGACAATAAAGCTCAATTTTACCCATTTCGATTTATAATTTATACTTTGTTTATTTAGTATAACTCATGTTAGGCACGATCTTTCTTTAACTAAGTTCCTCTCTTTTATAGATGAACACCGTGCTACGCCCGTCCAGGATACGGCACAACGGAGACACAGGCGCAGACGTGCAGCAGGGACCCGTTCCAACGATTCTTTTCAGATTAAGACCCTGCATAAACCTTTTTTACTGTCTCTTGTTGATACACATCCCCTGGTTTCTTGGTATAACCAAGGAGGAGGCTGGTGTTTTGTCATGTGGCCACGTCAGAGTTTTGCGCATACCTGGACACTAGGGGCTTATTACTAAGGGCGTTATCCCGCCCGCCCTCATAAAGACCGAATACCTTAGGGAGTGTTCGGCGTCGCGAGTTTGGCCTTATATGCATCAGCTCCGAATCATGTCTTTGGTCAAATGTTGGGTTTTCCCGGCTCCTGTGCTTTGCTACCTTACGTTCCGCTCTATCGGCTAAGGCGGCACCAGGAGAACTACTGCGATTGTGCCCCAGTTCGGCCAGGCGAGCACCTCAATAGAGAAAGCTGAAAACTGACTGTCATGATATAGCGTGGGACTGGTCAACCAGTCGATGACTTACCGGAATCTTTAGGATTCCTCTGCATTAATGAAGGGCCGCTTCCCAGCCAGGCACATATGCGCCCCGAGTTCGGGCGAGCGCAAGCGCCACCAGGGGCTATATAAGTAGCCTCACTGTCAAACTCCTATGGCTAAGTGAAAGTGATAAAGCATCATAGTCCGATTGCCTAGTTCGCTGCGCTATCACCTCCTTTGTAGGACCAAGACGTTGGATCAAGTGTGAAAATGCACCTTCTGCGAACACCCCCGCATTATGTGCGTGGGGGCTGAAGCCGACGACTGCCATCTTTCAGATTATATATACTTATATGTTAAACGGCCGCACAGGAGGTATTATAATACTTGCAGGCACAAGTATAAAAAGCTTCTACAATTTATCAAGATATTGTTTTACAATAATATATGATATTCAAATATAGTATCCTTCGAGCACTGCGTCTCTATTAAACGAGCGCCTTGCAGAACTTCCTGAAAATAGTGCTCGGCAGGTACTCGACTTCCATCCAAGTCTGGGGATGCAACAGCGGTGGCCTCCATTTCCGCCCAGTATGTCTTGACACGGGCAAGAGCCATCCGCGCACCCTCTATGCACGCTGACCTCTTCATCGCATTGATATGCGGCGCAGCACCAAGGAACTGCTGCACCAAGTTGAAATAACTTTTCGGCTCTGGCCTCTCTGGCCACAGATGACTCATGATATACTTCATGGCGAGTCCAGACAACCTATTTAGCTTGGCCCATTCGGCCAAATGATCGGCTAATGACAGCGGATGCTCCATATTGTGGAACTGCGACCAAAAGAGCTTTTCCACTTCGTGATCTTCTTGATCTCGGAAGTGTTCGGCCGCATCTGCAGCACTCGCTTTCAAATCCAGATAGGTGTCCGCCGTACTCCACATCCGGTCTAACGGAGCATGTTTAGGATCACAGAACTTCCTCCGCAGCATAAAGGGCTTTCCAGCCGCAATCTCTCCGGCCTGACGCAGCTCCTCCTTCATAGCTCTCATCACAGAGAGAGCATCCTTGGCATCGGCAACAGCCTTCTCCAGGTCCGTCTGTTCCGCCCGATCTTCTTTTTCAAGAAGCTTGCAACGGTCAGCAGCGTTCTTCAGCTTCACGGCCATCTTGGCCATTTCCTTCTTGCTTCGGCAGTGAGCAGCCTGTTCGGCTTTCAGCTCTTCAATTGCCTTTCCGGCAGCCGCATCACTTTTCCTGGCTTGCTCCTTGGCTCGGGCAAGTTCCGCCCGAAGATTCTCCATGGCAGTAGCACCATCTGCATCAAGCGCACACATTGTAAGATACTGGCATAAAGCTCCTCTTACCAGGTGCCGCCGGAGGAATTACATACCTTATGCCTCGTCAAGCCGCTTGTTGACAAGGGCGATGTCGGCATCTGCCACGTCAAGTTGCCGCTTTAGCTCGGCAAATTCATCAGTCCGGCTTGCCACCGGACACTTCGCCACCTACGTATGAAGGCGGCATAATAGACCTGGGATTATGATCCTCTGCGCACCGTCACTTTTGACAACGCACAGAGTCTCAGGGGCTACTATCTACACAGGGCGCATCTTATTTATGCGCAACTGTCCAAAAAGGGTACATTATTTTGCGTACCTCAAAAACCTATCAGGAAACTCCTGACAGCCTCGCGCAATCCGCTCTTCGCGGATGAAATCCTCTCAATCACCGTACCCATCAATGCACGGTGCTCCTCTGAGATAGATGCTCGCCCTAGCAGATCCTTCAGCTCCTCCGACCGCGCACCAGACGGTGTCGGACTCGTCCGATGGCCCTTTTCGAAGGCCGGACGCGGAGGGCTTTGGGGGGGCATATGACTACCTTCCGGCCCTGCCGGATTCGGAGAAATCCTCTGCGACGATACCTCAAGATTGCCCGCCTCGAAAGGCGGTACGGTAGGAGGAGGCGTTCCGCTCTCCATCATCTCCGGAAGAAGATCCCCCGAAGACGAGCTCTGTTGAGAAGGGCTAAGGTCCGAGCTACAAGGTAAATTTTTCATTACTCTTCTCAGATATAACGCAAGGATTTCCCTCATTTCTTAAAAAGAAAAACTTCTCTCTACTTACGGCTCGGTGGAGGGCTGATCCCCTTGAGGGCATAATTCGGCCGAAGTATCCCCCGGCGCAGGACCCTCTGACAAAGATTTCTTCCCCCGCTTTGAGGCCATGGTCTCCAGGTCGTTAGAAGCGGTCCTCTTCTTCCCCTGAAGAGAGGAATTTTCGATTCCTCCCTTCCGGACAACCTTCTTCGAGGAGGCTGTAGCTTCCTTGTCCCCTCCCTCGCTTTCCTCCGAAGTCACAACCTCCAACATCCTGACTAGAACGGGATCCGGCGTGGTCTCGGGGAGGGGGCCGGACACCTGATTAGCTTTGCTTTCGCTATCCACTCCTGTTTAAAGGACAACTCTTTTAGGAGCAATTTTATGATAAATATACGGATGGCGAGTCTGGGCACAAGGCTACTTACTTGAGTATCCGGACGATTGCAGCTCAGGCCTGCGTCCTCCATAGAATCCGGACACACTACTTGTGGTCCGAAGAACAATTTGTACATCTCCAGGGCGTCATGCCAAGAAAATGTTGGAGAACTCGTGGTCCCTCCAGGTTGAACTCCCACAGGAGGAGGGGGCGATGTTTGCAAGGCAGAACTCGGCGAATTAACATAACCTGCGTCACCACGACCAGACTGACGTCTCTTTCTAGGAGATCTCGGATGCGGCCCTGCAACAGGGGCACGTCCTTTGCCGACCCCCAGTCCAGCCCCTTATTGACCCATGACGCCAGTCATGGCGGGGGACCCGAGCGGAAAGCAGGCAGCGCCACCCACTTGGTGCTCCTGGGAGCTGTGATATAAAACCACTCTCGTTGCCATAAGCTGGACTCCCCTTGAAAAGAGCCCTTGGGCCATGGAGCACCAGCATTCTTGCTTATAAAAGCACCTCCGCACTCCGCGTGCCGTCCCTCGATCATCTTAGGATCTACTTTGAAGGTCTTGAGCCATAGTCCAAAGTGAGGAGTAATACAGAGGAAGGTTTCACACACGACGATGAATGAGGAAATCTGGAGGATGCACTCCAGAGCTAAGTCGTGAAATTCCAGCCCATAATAAAACATGAGCCCCCTCACGAAGGGATCCGTCGGGAAGCCTAGACCCCAAAGGAAGTGAGACATGAACACCACACTCTCACCAGGCTTGGGAGTGGGAATGCCCTGCCCTTGAGCAGGCGGCCTATGCGAGATTTCGCCGGTCAAGAACCTGGCCTCTCTCAACTTCAGCACGTCCTCCTCCGTGACGGAGGAGGGCATCCATCGGCCTCGAAGGTCGGAACTGGACATTATCGAAGGTCCGAAGCGTCTGAAATCTGGAGCCTTGGGTGTTGGAACTCGAGGCGAAGGGCGAACTCGTTTGAGATTGAAAGAAAGGAGTAAGGCCTTGGTCTCTTTATAAGAGGTTGAATACCAAGGGCCCTCCCCATGACCGTTTGGGACTCACCTTTGATCGAGAAAACATACCGACGGGTACGGTTGGGTTACCCACGCCCGTATTGATGAGAATCCCAGAATAAGGGGACACGATCTCTACTTTGACAAGACGTGCCAAGGAAACCGCCACGCTAAACGTGCTAAGGTGGGACAATAAAACAATTCGAATAAAGACTTGGCCGTGGTGTGATGTCACACTATGGAATACGTCAGCAGATTAGATTTGTGTAAATATTATTCTCTCTATGGAAATATGTGGAAACTTATTTTGCAGAGCCGGACACTACCTTTGTGTTCAAAATCTTCTATGAAGTACTTGGAGGAGGAACCCGCCTTGCAATGCCGAATACAATCTGCTCGCCGGACTCGTCGTCATTGAAGCCTGGTTCAAGGGCTACTGAGGGAGTCCTGGATTAGGGGGTGTCCAGATAGACGGACTATACCTTCGGCCGGACTCCTGGACTATGAAGATACAAGTATGAAGACTTCGTCCCGTGTCCGGAAGGGACTTTCCTTGGCGTGGAAGGCAAGCTTGGCGATACGGATATGTAGATCTCCTACCATTGTAACCGACTCTGTGTAACCCTAGCCCTCTCCGATGTCTATATAAACCGGAGGGTTTTAGTCCGTAGGACGAAAAACAATCATACCATAGGCTAGCTTCTAGGGTTTAGCCTCCTTGATCTCGTGGTAGATCTACTCTTGTACTACCCATATCATCAATATTAATCAAGCAGGACGTAGGGTTTTACCTCCATCAAGAGGGCCCGAGCCTAGGTAAAACATCGTGTCCCCTGCCTCCTATTGCCATCCGCCTTAGATGCATAGTTCGGGACCCCCTACCCGAGATCCGCGGGTTTTGACACCGACACCAGGACCCGCATCGATGGTAGGGCAGGACTCAATGTCCTGTCCGTCGAGACGTTCCACAAGCTCCAAGTGCCGTACGACCAGCTTCAGCCGACCAAGCCTTTCTCAAGAGTCACCAATGGTTCCACTGTTCCAATTGGGCAGGTTCGCCTTGCGGTCACCTTCGGGCAATGCAACAACTACCGCACCGAGCTCATCGACTTCGACGTCGCTCACATCCGCCTGCCGTACATTGCCATCCTCGGGTACCCAGCCCTAGCCAAGTTTATAGCAGTGACTCACCATGGTTACAATGTCCTCAAGATGCCAGGAAGCGGTGGAGTCATCACCGTACCCTGTGAAGAAAGGGATGCAGTGTGCTCACTTGAGCGTGTGTTCCAAGCCACAGCAATCGAAGACCCAGATCATAGGAGCGGGAGGCCTCCCGAGGCAACCCTCAAGAGGAAGAAGACCTCACCTGGTCCGAGCCACAAGGAGGCAGGCACCTCCAGAGGTATTGCGTCAGGATTCATGCCCGATCAGGGAGCGCCACCCTCTCACGCATAGGAAGGCGCGCCCGGCGCCCTCCTCAGGCAGGGCTCGGGGGCTCTTTCTTGGAGAGCCGCCGACCTTGCCAAGGTCATGGGGAAGGCGCTCGGGCACCACTTGGAGGGGTGCTTTCAAGCACGCTTCCCTCAGGAAGGTACAAGTCAAAGGAGACCAAACCCTCAGGAGTTCATCGCAAGGAACACCCATGAGCTACAAGAGTCCAGAGTCATGCGTGGCAGCCGCCGCTTACCTGCTGTGGCCCCACACCCAGGCGAGGATGGAGGACTGCGCGTCTGCGTCGACATACCAGGGCTCAACCGAGCTGCGTCCCAGAGGCGCCTATGGCCTTCGGCCGTAGGGTGCTGCGAGGGACCACCTCATAGCTACGTTCGCATGCCCTTCGGCCTGCCGAGCACGGTCGCCGCACGTCAGCGCCTGTTGAGGAGCATTTTGGAGGCTCAGGAGGTCAGGCGTCGCGCGGTCCTGGCGGAGGTGGCGATGGTCCCCGAAGACCTGCACGTGCCACCGGAGCCTCCCGAGGCCCCTAGGCCTGGGGGTCATGACGGCCGACGTCTTCACCGCGCATCGCTCACTTCCTCAGCATCACTTCATCTTCAACAGCACCAGGTGACATCTTTCTGAGTTCTACTTTCAGCTGGGAGCGCCCACAGGGCTGCACCATTCCCAGGCCTCGTGGATCCGTCCCCGCGGCATGTATCTATTTTGGTTATGCTCTTTATTTACCTTGTTGGGGGCACCCCTCGGGCTGCATCATCCCCACGCCGCTCGGGCCCGACCCAGCGGCAGTTGCTTTTCCAGCATTTACCTTAGGATGAAGTTGTTCTTTCATGCTTAATCTGATTCCCATAATTATCACCTACTGCTTGTCGTCATGCAAAGCGCTTGCACGTTAAAAGGGGGCGCCTAAGCATCGCGACTCATGGGCTCTCACTGGCTCTCCAGCCCTCACCCCCTGGCCTTGACCCACGGCATCGCGACCTGTCATACCAGCGGCGGCTGAGCTCGCTCGAGGGCCGGGACCTGAGGATGTAGAGCATTTGCATTCTAACAACCCTGCAGGAACACACCAATTGATAAAGGCCTAGAGCCAGGCGCAACCCGCCTCGAGGTAGGGCCTCGTGAGTCCCGCGCTGGCTCACGGGTGCCCAGATACACCTCTCCTAGCCCTACCGTGCCGGCCACGTGTCAAGGCGAGGTTGTACATGCCCCGGGGGCTCCTCCCGAAGGGGAGCCCCCTCCCATGCACCAATGGAAGCACCATGCTCCGCGCTGGCTGACGACACTGCTGAGGAGCGGCTATGCCCGTACACATACGGAAGTGCTATGCTCCACGTTGGTGATAAACAACTGAGGGCGGCCCACGGCCGTACCAACCTCAGGGAGCCCAGAGCTCAGTGTCCGGCACCATCGCAACGTCTCCCCTCGGGAGTGCCGCACGAGGGTGCTGGACACGGGGACTACACCCGGGCCTCGCCCGAGCGCACGCCACCCAGCCAGGTCCCCTGGACCTAGTCGTCGCACGCCACTCCCCGAGCCTAACTTGCCAAGGGGGACTCCTGAGCATCGCGACTTAGGAGCCTAACTTGCCACGTAGCCCCTCACTCCTTAATCCCATCCATGGTTTCCGCTCGGGGCTAACGCTGGGTGAGATACGCGTGGGGCCGGGCCCTGCCGACGTAGAATGATCAATCCACTCCTCGCTCCCCCCTTCCCTACTTGTTGCTCGCGCGTCAAGGGGGACTCCTGAGCATCGCGACTCAGGAGCCTAACTTTCCACGTAGCCCCTCACTCCTTAGTCCCGTCCATGGTTTCCGGTCGGGGCTAACGCTGGGTGAGGTACGCGCAGGGCCGCGCCCTGCCGACGCAGAGCGTAAGCAAGTAGGAGAGGAAAATGCAAATTCCAAGAAATTCAAAGCAAATATTACAAGCCATAAGATTGTTCCACAATGCCAAACACAGGTTTAAACGCCTCCACGAGGCATGGTGCATGTGCAGGAATAAAACAGGATGGAAGTCGCGAAGGTATCACTCCCTAGTAACGCCGTCACCGGTGGTGGAGTCATGCTGGACGGCTTCGCCTCTCAAGATCGCGAGGCCGGCGGCACCGCGCCTGTTGGGGGTTTGGTGGGACATATGCCAATGGATGGCTTATCATGGTGGGGGCGAGTAGAACGTCGCCAGTTCCTGGAAACGGGATGAGGCGAAGACATGCACGCCGGCGAATCTTACCTAGCTTCAGGGCTCTGCGGCGAGATAACACCCCTACTGCTGCTCTGCAGGGTCTCCGCATGATCACTATGGTCAAGTGTTTACATGATTGCTCCTTGAGCTGTGTCTGGTGGTGGGGGAGGGTATGGCTAGCTGTCTCCCTCTATCTGGTGTGGTATAGAACTACTAGGATCCAACCCTTTGCATGGGTGCCCTGGGGGTTTATATAGGCCTACCCCCAGGGGTACAATGGTAATTCGACTGGGCACAACCCCAGCCGTCAGTGCCTCCGACCTCCGGCTTCTCCGCCGACTGCTGGGGCCCGCCACTGGTGGGCCCTGCCGACTGATCTGGTACGGAGCCCACAGGCCGCGTCCGTCGCAGGCGGGTCTTGCCGGCTGCTGATTACTGTAGTTGTGCTCCTGATGACGCAAGCTCGGTCATGGGGTCATGGCAACAGCCCCGCGGCCTAGCGCGCGATCACTGTGGCCACTCCCCATCTCTTCTTGATTAATGCTGCGTGGGCCCCAGGGGAGGCTCGGCCGACTCCCCCGGGCCGAATCCCGACGGGTCCGACTGGCGGTTCTCCCGCCGTCTCCCGAGGTCTCGCTGACTGGTGGGCTCCGCTGCCTCCAGGCCGTACAGACAAGCCGTCGTGGGCGCAGGACCAGGTACAGTGATGCTGATGACAGGGCCGGCTGGGCAACAGTGCCACGCCGCAGGGAGATATTCCCTAGTACGGCACGCTGTAGCCATGCCTGCCCTTGGTAAGGGGCGGGGAGTGGGCTTCATTATAGCTACGCCCCTGCCCCGTCCCCCTCGATGAGGTCAAGGTTTGTTGGAGTCGCCGGCCGACTCCCCAAAGCTGGCTTCTCTGGAAGTCGCCCCTAGGACTCGGCTGTGAGCGGGCAGTCGGCCGCCTTGCCGTAGACTCCCCAGGAGGCGGCTCTTCGCCCTGTGGTCTTGAGGGGCGCAGCCTGCCCCGATGTCTTGAAAGGTTATGGGCTTCGGGTTGGCCTACCCGTGGCCCATTACTCCGACAGTAGTCCCCGAAGCTGGTGAGGTGCTGCGGACGATCGGCCGAGAAGCCTCAGCAGTTTCTCTTTCCGGGTGCTCAACACACGGTCTTGATTGACTTCTGCCGAGCTGACTAGAAGGAGTCGGACTCGCCCAGCTCAGACGCACACAATTCCTACTTGCTCAGTAGTTTGAACGTCTCGGCGGGATTTCAAGTGGCGTGCTAGCTAAGCTTTCAGGCCGCTTCCTGTTCTTGGCCTGTCACGCGAGGGCACGTGGCCAGGCCATCCTGCCAGCCCACGCGCGCGATGGGGCAGGCCCGTAGGCGGGGCCCGCCACTACCGCGCCTCGGCGCCCGAGCGGATCCGCTGCGGCCCGGTGGACGGTTGGGATTCCCGTGAAGTTACTGCATGCAGTAACTTTATGTGGATCGTGGGGGGCGTGGGGTTGCGGGCATAGTAAATCCCCACGTCCGCCCCCTCGGCTTCGCAGCCAACGGGGCTATAAGTAGGGGGAAGAAGGGGGCACGCGCGCCCCTCCTTCCCACTACCCCTTGCTTTCTTCCTCCTCGAAGCTCCTCTCTCTCCTGCTTCCTCTTCTCTTCTTCGCCCTACCGCACGCCCAAGCTCCGGCGATCACCGCAGCGACAGCCCGCGATGAGCTCTTCCTCTGTGGCCACGCCTCCCTCGGTGCGCTCCTGCACCTGGGACGGTTCCAAACTCCATGAAGACCACATCGAGTTCCTCCGCCGGACCCGTCGGCTTCCCGGCGAGGACCGCGTGCAGGTGCGTCTCGCACCGGAGGGGGAGATTTCCCCCGCCCCGCAGGAGGGCGAGCGGGTCATCTTCCGCTCGCACTGCCTGCACGGGCTCGGGCTGCCGGCGAGCAGCTTCTTCCGGTCGTTCATGGAGTTCTATGGCCTCCATCCGCACCACCTCACCCCCAACACAGTGGTGCTGCTGTCCTCCTTCGTTTCTCTGTGCGAAGGCTTCCTCGGAGTCCTCCCCACCCTCGAGCTCTGGGGGGAGTTCTTCTTCTCCAAGCTCGGCACCCAGGCCGTGGGCGTGCCGGCTCAGTGCGGCGCCTTCATCGCCGTGCGAAGGATAGGAGCCGACAACCACTTCCCCTCCATCGCGCTGTTGAAGTCGGTGAAGATGTGGCAGCGGTCCTACTTCTACGTCAGGAACGTCGCCATGAGGGGCGACTGGGTCAATCTGCCGGCTTTCGAAGCCGGCCCGCCGGCTGGCAAACTGCCCAACTGGTCGTACCGGGCCTGGTCGCTGACACCTGCGGGAGCCGGCGCCATCACGCGACTCTGAGTGCTGACGCAGTCGGAGGGTCTGACTGGTCCAGACCTGCTGGCCGCCTTCGTCTCGCGCCGAGTTCTCCCACTCCAAGTCCGCCCTCACCTGATATGCCAGATGAGCAGGGGCCGCGACCCGAGTCGGATGTGCACCAAGGACATGCCTCACGGAGAGGTGGCCCTTATGGTGAACTACCTCTCGGACAGCAGGCTCTCGGGGGACTGGCGATTCGGCAAGGAGCCATACTCCCGCGCCAACCCCCCGCCCGTGGTGAGTCAGCTTTCTTTTCTTTCTTTGGATTGTCTTCTTCTTGCCGAGTTTTGTTCTGATCAGTCTGCTTTTGGTTAGAATCCCCTTCTTCACCCACCAGCCGGCACCTCGGGGCCGGCCCGTGAGTTCGTCGCTGATCGGGCGGAGAGGGATGTCGACGACCCCGATTTGGGGGTGGCGGCTCTGGAAGACGACTCCGAGGGAGGAGGAGGGACGACAGGTGACTTCAGGCCCTCGGCTACCTTCGCCGACTGGCTTGAAGACGAAGCCGAGGGAGGAGTCGCCCCTCGCCATCGGCCAGGAGCCAGCCAGCCGGGCGCGGGCTCTTCTGCCGCGTCGGGCACTCCAGGTGGCGGGAAGAAGCGCCGGGCTGCGCCGACTTTGTTCGGCAGCCAGCCGAAGAAGCCCAAGGGCTCGGCTGCGGTGACCTAGCGGGACGAGGCAGCCGTGAAGGCCATCCGCTTCCGTAAGGAAGTGAAGAAGCCGCCGTTGGTCTTTGCGTAAGTATTCTGACTTCAAAGTTTATTCTTTCTTCGTGTTTTGTCTGAGTCTCTGCTCGCCCCTCTTTCTTCAGGGCTCCCCTCTCTCTTGAGCGGGTCGCCGCCGCCTCCGTCATGGGGTCAGTGGAGACGCCCGCCACCACTCGGCGGATAGACCCCGCAGCCGACCTCTGGGAGGCGACGTAGCAGAATACGCAGGAGAAGCGCCACGAAGACGAAGCCCTCTGCCTGGAGAAAGCGGAGGCCGACAGGGCGGAGGCCTCCGCTAAGAAAAAACTAGCGGAGGCCGAAGCCGCCACCGCGGCGAAGCTGTAGGCTGAGGAAGCCACACGCCGCCAGTCGGCCTTGCTTGTTACCCCGCTGAACTCTGCGCCGCCGCCCCCAGAGTTCACGGGGCATACTGGAGAAGCCGGCGGGGAGAACCTCATCGAGGAGAGGGAAGGCGGCGAGCCCTATACTCCGGGCGTGAATGTTCCGCCGCCGCCTCCGCCGCCATCTGAAGGCGTGCAAGGCGAGCAGCCAGCGGACCCTCCGGTGCCGCCGACCGAAGACGAGGCCATGGCGAGGCTACTCCTCCAGGTCGGCTCGCCAGCGCGCCGTCTTTTGGAGAAGGCGACTTCGGCACCCCGCCCCCTGGAAGCCGACACCGCCAGCTCGGCGGCTCCAGACGCTGAAGCAATGAGCGCTGCACCTGTTGGGTGGGTGCGGGGAGGCGGCACAGGGCCGCTGAACCGGGCACTCTTGGACATCCAGGCGAAGCTCCGCTCTGAGGGCGACGCCCTCCAGAGCTGCACCAAGGCATTCCTAGCGTCGCGGGCAGCCGTCCGGGTATGTCTTTTCTTTGGGCCTTTATTTTTCTTGTTCCTCTCTGTGGGGGCGCGCCAGTGCACCCACTTGGTGTAGTCCCCAAGTTTCGGGCCGGCTACTGAGCAGGCGGCCCTGAACTCCAATTGATGAACTTCTGGGTACTAACTTTGTCTGAAATGCTTGTTGCAGGATTACCACAACCTCCGTGTCACTGCCTTCAACCGTAATGTTGAAGAGCTGGGCAAGCGGACCGCCAACTTGGCGGAGAGCCGGAGTAAGTCCTTCCCTCTATTTTCTTCTCTGCAGGGGCGCGCTAGCGCACCCGCGGGCTGTAGTCCCCGAGATTCGGGCCGACTGCTGAGCAGTCGGGCCGGATCTCCACGGCGACCTTCTTTATTGACGACTGTTGTCTTTCTTTATTTCCTTCAGGAGCCAATGCTGCTCTTCAACAGCAGCTGAGCGAAGCCAACTCCACACCGCTCGCCAAAGGGGAGGAGTGCAGCAGGCTCGCCATAGAGCGCGATCTGCTGTCCACTCAGTTGGTGGAGCAGAAGGAGCTGCTTGCGAAGTCGCAGCGGGAGGCGGAGGAGACGGAAACCGCCCTCTTGGCCGAGTTCGCGAGCGAGCGCTCCTCCTGGTCTGACAAGGAGGCGCTGCTGTCCTCCGGCTTCCACGAGATTGAAGACATCGTTGATGGTGAGTCTCTTTATTTTCTTTCTTCAAGCTGTCGACTTAGATTCTGCCGATTCCTGGTTTTTTACTTGCTTCTTCGTTTCTTCATGTCTTTTGCAGACTTCTTCCCTGGGCAGTCGCAGGCCTCTATCCAAGACATCGAGGCTGATCGCAAAGTCGGAGGGCGGAGGGCACGGAGATCACCGCCGATGCCCCCCAGACTCTTGATGAGCACATCTTGAGCGTCGAGGCTTGCCTTCGGCCGGCTCACCGGATGCTACGACAGCTTCAGCGCGTCGGTGCCCAGGCGATTTCCGCCCTTTGGCCGGATATGCAGGCTCCGCGCACCCCCAGCCTGACGGCCAACTGGTTGGAGGTCGCGGCTAGTCGCCTCGAGGCCTGGAAGCCCGGGCTGGAGCGCGCCGGGCCTTGGAGTTCGTCAAGGCGTGGTACCCGGGGCTGGATCTAGACCGGTTGGCCACGCTTCGGTCGGAGGCCCGGCCAGAGCTGGCGGCTGTGGAAGACGCCCTCGTCAAGCGTGCTGCGGTGATCACCGAGTACACTGACACGAGCATCTTTGTCCCCGAGCGGTCTGAAGACGGCGAGGAGGTACCGCCGAAGTGGTTTGGGATGAACCCAGACTACGGCGAAGACTCGGCGGAGGCGATTGGCTCCAGCGTCGAGGAGGAGGATGAGGCGGAGGATTAGGTCGAGGCGGAGGCACCAGAAGACGGAGCAGACGGCCAGCCTCAGCCCGACCGCGCCTCCAGCAACGAGCCGCGTGCGACCGACCCGACTGCTGCCGGAGGCAATCAAGCTGAGACTAGCCGGCCGACTGCCCGGACACCTGACGCTGGCGCCTCCTTCGACCCCCCGAATCCGTCTGCCGCCTCCAAAGCTACCGCTGTGTCTTTTGTTTTATGTGCTTCAGTAGTCTTTTGAAGAACTTGTTAATTCGCACAATTCCACCCGCGGGGTGTATTTTGAACCTCTACTCGACAATTCGGCCAAGGGCCTATGTTATATATATATATATATATATATATATATATATATATATATATATATATATATATATATATATATATCTTTTCTTGCTCATTGTTCTTTTGGCTATTTTCCTTTGCCCCTTTCTCTTAGTTGCCTGTCTTGCCAAATGGACAGCCGCTTCTGCGGACTATTGCTGGGTCAAGTGCTAGGCTACTTTGGGAAAGCAAGTACTTAGCCGATTTCAAGATTGTTTGAGCAAATTGGATAGAAAACGACAATCCGACTGTCCAAGAGTCAGTTTGCGAGAAAGGCTGGAAGCCGTCTTGAGCTATGTTTTACTCTTTGAGTCCTTAGCCATTTTTCGTGCGAGCACCCATTCTACCTTACCTCTGCCCATCGTACAGTCGCTCTGCGAGCTGCGGCTTCTGAGAGAAGACGGCTTAGGTGTTACACACTACTTGTCCGGCTGCAGGAAGCATTTCATAGTGCAAGGCGACAAGTCCCTGGGCCGACTGGTCGAGCCCAGTGCCAAGCGGCATGACAAAGAGTAACATACTTGTAGGCATAATTTTTATCATACAGACAAAAGAGGGCAGTCCCCGAGCTCGTCTCGGGGGGCCCGAAGTCTTGGTACTTTAATACAAAAGGTAGCGTGGTACATACTGTATCAACTGTAAAATCTTCGGAGAAGATTTACATTCCATGGCTGCTCTGTCTCCTTGCCGGAGTCGTCCCTCTTGCATGCTCGGGGCTTCTTAGTGTCGATCAGGTAGTAGGAGTCATTGCCTAGTACTTTGCTGATGATGAAAGGGCCTTCCCAAGGCGGCGACAGCTTGTGCTGGCCGGCTGTTCGCTGGATCAGCCTGAGTACAAGGTCGCCTTCTTGGAAAGATCTTGGCCTGACCTTCCTGTTGTGGTATCGGCGCAGGCTCTGCTGGTAGATGCTGGACCGGCTGAGTGCCAACAGCCGGCCCTCTTCCACTAAATCGACGTCGTCTTGTCGTGCTTCTTCTGCTTCCTCCTCGGTGTACATGGTGACTCATGGGGAGTCGAACTCTATGTCCATTGGTATGACGGCTTCGGCACCGTAGACGAGGAAGAAGGGCGTGAAGCCGGTTGACTTGTTTGGAGTCGTGCGCAGACTCCAGAGGACGGCTGGCAGCTTGTCAAGCCAGCAGCCAGCTGAGCGCTCCAGAGGCTCGATCAACCGAGGCTTGATGCCGGACTGGATGAGGCCGTTTGCTCGCTCCACTTGGCCGTTTGACTGGGGGTGGGCGACGGACGCTAGGTCCAGTCGGATTCCCTGTGTTGCACAGAAACGGGCCACGGCGCCTTTGGCAAAATTTGTGTCGTTGTCGGTGATGATGCTGTGTGGTATGTCGTACCGAATTGTGATATCGGTGATGAAGGTCACGGCAGTTGGACCGTTCAGTTTCTTAATTGTCTTCACTTCCACCCACTTGGTGAACTTGTCCACTGCGACAAGTAGGTGAGTTAGGCCACCTCGTGCTGTTTTGAATGGTCCCACCATGTCTAGACCCCAAACTACGAAAGGCCAAGCAATGGGGATAGTCTTGAGCGCGGAAGCCGGCTGGTGCGGCTTGGAGCTGAACTTCTGGCACCCTTTGCATTTTTGGACCAACTCCTTGGCCTCTTCCAAGGCAGTCGGCCAAAACAATCTGTGCCGAAAAGCTTTGGCGACGAGTGCTCTTGAAGCCGCATGGTGGCCACATTCGCCTTGATGGATGTCTTTGATGATCGCCTGGCCTTGCTCTGGCTCTACGCAGTGCTGGTAGACACCAGTGACACTGCGCCTGACCAGCTCTCTGTTGATTATGGTATAGGCTGCTGCCCGGCGTTGTACTTGCCGAGCTGAGGTCTCATCAGTTGGTAGCTCTTTGTTCACCAGGAATTTGAGGATGGGCTGGGCCCATGAGGGTGCTGCTATTTCTTCAACTACCAGAACTGCGACTTGGATGAGGGCGGCTGGGCTGGGAGGCGGCGGGCTGGAGTCAACAGCCGCTTGCTGGGCTGATGAAGTCCCCAGGCCGACTAGCTCGGTCATTGAGCAGAGTTCTGGAATCTTCGAGTCTGTGACCGCAGTCCCCGAGCCGGGCTCGATTGTGGCAGCTTTGGAGTCGCCCGCCAAAGTCCCTGTTGCGACTGCCGGAACTCTGGAGTCGGATCCGCCGTCTTCGGGAGGAGCCGGCATAAAAATGGAGTCTGATTCTGGTGAAGGCTTGACAGACGGCTTGAGGAGGCGTTGAAGGGCGACGCCAGATGGTATTGCTTGGCGGGTAGAGCCGATTCATGCCAAGGCGTCTGCTTGGTCGTTGTCGTTTCTTGGCACATGGAGGAACTCGCACCCTTCGAAATAACCGCTGAGTTGCTGCACGAGGAAACGGTAGCTCGCCATGTTTGCGTGTTTCGCGTCCCAGTCGCCAGATGACTACTGGACCACTAAGTCCGAGTCACCATAACACAAGATCCGGCGGATGCCAAGTTCTTTTGCAAGCCGGAGCCCGTGAATGAGCGCCTCGTACTCGGCCACATTGTTGGAGGCGGCAAAATGGATTTGCAGTGCATATTTGAGCTTGTCGCCTTTGGGAGAGGTGAGGACGATGCCGGCTCCCAAGCCGGTGCGCATCTTAGAGCCGTCGAAGTGCATCCGCCAATGGGTGGAGTCAGGCGCTGGAGGAAGGTACTGGGTCTCGGCCCAGTCGACGAGGAAGTCGGCCAGTGCTTGTGATTTGATGGCGGTGCGGGGCTGGTAGTAGATGGTGTAAGGAGCCAGCTCTATGGCCCACTTGGCCACTTGACCAGAGGCATCTCGGCTACCGATGATCTCGGCAAGTGGAGCCGTGCAGACCAGCGTGATTGGATGCTCTTGAAAGTAAGGCTTCAATTTTTTGGCAACAAAGTGCACGCCATAGCACATCTTCTAGTAGTGGGGGTAGTTCTGCTTGGAGGTCGACAGTACCTCACTCAGGTAATATACTGGTCTCTGGACAGGTAGCGCCTTGCCTTCCTCCTTGCGCTCTACTACAATGAATGTGCTGACTACTCGGCTGGTGACGGCGATGTACAGGAGCATAGGTTCCTTGGGAGTCGGAGCCGCCAGGACGGGTGGAGTAGTCAGCATCTTCTTCAACTGGTGGAAAGTTTCGTCCACCTTATGGTTCCACTCGAAAAAAGTGGTCTTCTTCATGAGTTGGTATAAGGGGAGAGCTTTCTCGCCCAGCCGACTGATGAATCGGCTGATGGATGCCAAGCAGCAGGTGAACTTCTGCACATCCAGCAGTTGGCTAGGTACCTCCATTCTCTCGATGGCCTTGATTTTTACTGGGTTGCATTCTATGCCACATTCAAAGACCAGGAAACCTAGCAGCTGGCCGGCTGGTACTCCGAAGACACACTTCTCGGGGTTGAGCTTGATCTGGAACCGACGCATGTTCTCAAAGGTCTCCTTGAGGTCTTCCAGCAATGTTCCTCGCTTTTCCGTCTTCACCACCACGTCGTCCACGTAAACATGCGCGTTCCTGCTGAGCTGCTTGAGGAGGCACTTCTGCATGCAACGCTGAAAGGTGGCGCTGGCATTCCTCAAGCCGAACGTCATGGTGAGGTAGCAGAATGCTCCAAATGGCATGATGAAGGCGGTCTTCAATCTGTCAGACGGGTTCGGCTTGATCTGGTGATATCCTGAGTACACATCCAAGAAACTCAACAGCTCGCATCCGGCCATGGAGTCTATCACCTGATCAATTCTCGGCAAAGCAAACGGGTCCTTGGGGTAGGCCTTGTTGAGGCTCGTGTAGTCAATACACATTCGCCATTGCTTGTTCTTATTTAGCACCAGGACTGGATTTGCCAGCCACTCCAGGAAGAAAACTTCCATAATGAAGTCGGCTGCTAGGAGCTAGACTATCTCTTCTTCGACAACTCTTCTCTTCTCATCTGATAAGCGGCGCAGGGGCTTCCTGACCGGCTTTGCATTAGATCGGACGTGTAACTTGTGCTCGGCGAAATCCGTCAGTACACCTGGCATGTCCTTGGGAGACCATGCGAAGATGTCCCGATTCTCACAGAGGAAATCGACGAGCTCGTCTTCCTATTTGCTGTCGAGGTTTGCACCTACGACGGCATACCTCTATGGGTGCTCCGGATCCAAGGGTATCTTCTTTGTCTCTTTGCCGGCTTGAACGAACCTTCGGCTTTCGACTCCTTCGGGTCGGGCGATATCTCCGGCTGCTTGCCGGCCATCGCCACAACTCGCTCAAGGAGTCGCTTCTCGGCTGCAATTACCAGGGACTCAGCCAGCCGACTGCTCTCGGCCGTGCAAGCGAACGACTTCCGGTAGTCGCTGGCCACAGTCAGAATTCCCCTAGAACTGGGCATCTTCATCTTGAGGTAGGCGTAGTGGGGGACCGCCATGAACTTGGCCAAGGCGGGCCGGCCAAGTAGCGCATGGTATGGGCTCTCAAGGTCCACTACCTCAAACCAAACAGACTCTCTTCGGAAGTGATCTTTGTCCCCAGAGAGGACGTCAATCAGGATCTTGCCGATTGGTGAGCAGGAAAGCCCAGGAACTATGCCGTGGAACACAGTCTGGCTGTTCTAAAGCTGTCTCTGCTTGATTCCTAACTTCTCCATGGTGTCCTTGTACAGGATGTTGATGCTGCTTCCCCCATCTATCAGAACTCGTGAGAAACACGCGACCCGTTTGTCTGTGGTAAAGGTGGCATCTAGGACCAAGGCGTAGGAGCCCAGACTCGGCATCACTTCTGGGTGGTCAGCCCTGCTCCAGCTGATGGGCCTCTCAGACCAGTGCATGAACTCTGGTGTCTCTGAGGCTACTACGTTCACCTCTTGTCGCTGCAGCCGCCTGCTGCGTCGATTGTCAGCCATACTGGTGAACACTATGTAGGCTTCGTGCTCTTCAGGGTATTCATCTTGTACTACACCGACTGACCTGACTACCGGCTGCTGGGGCAGAGGCGGAGGCGGTTGCCCAGCAGGCGGGGGTGGCAGGAGGCAGTCTCCCTTGGTGATCTTGGTGAGCCAGTGGCATTTCCGGGTGGTGTGATTCGACGGCTTCGCGCCGCTGTGGAACTTGCAAGGTCCATCCAAGGTCTGCTCGTAGGAGAAGGCCGGCAACCAGTTCAGCTTGCCGCCTTTCTGTCGCTTGGGCGGAGGCTGATCTTCTGGCTGCTGGGCTTCAACGGTCGCGACCTGCCGACTGCTGGAAGCCGACTGCGGGGCCTTGCGCTTGTTGTCGCCCTGCTGTTGTCGCCGGTCGGTGTCTGCCGCCGGACTTCTTGGAGCCGGAGGAGCTACTTTGCGAGTCGTGCTGATTTGAATTTCCGTCTTCATGGAGGAGTCGGCCGTAGCGTACTTGTCCGCTATGATCAGCAGCTCGTCGAGGGTTTCTGGCTCGTCGCAGAGGAGCTTGTGCTTGAGGAGGGTGCCTTCTCGGCACCCGGCTGTGAAGTACTTGATGGCCTGCACCTCGTGCACGCCCTCGCAGGAGTTCCGGAGCTCAGCCCAACGCGTGAGGTAGTCGCGAGTCGTCTCATCAGGACCTTGCACGCACATGGAGAGCTGGCGAGGCTTGGGAGGACGCTTGTACGTGCTAGTGAAGTTGCGGACGAATGCTTCGGTGAAGTCGACCCAGCTGTTGATGCTGCGGGGCTTTAGGCTGTTCAGCCATGTCCGGGCCGTGCCCTGGAGAATGAGCGGAACGTACTTTACGGTGACACGCTTGTTGCCGTTTGCTATGCTGACAGCCATGGAGTAGTCGACTAGCCAGTCTTCCGGCTTCACGGAGCCGGTATACTTGGGCGTGTCTCTTGGGAGCGTGAATCCTCTGGGAAAGGGCTCGTCCCGTATGCGGGGCCCAAAACAAGGCGGACCCAGCTCGTCCTCTTCTTCCAGCGCCAGGGACCGGTGAAGTCGGTCGATCCGGTGGCGGGCGTCATTCTCTCCAACTCCCTCTTGGCGGCCAGGGCGGTCACCGATAGTCAGATGGTCAACAGGCGGTGGGGAGACTCGCCTCTCCTTGCAGGGAGGGGGAGGCGGACAGTCGTCCCGTCGCTCCACTGCTCTCGGGCGGCTGCCTCGGTCGCGCTCTATGGTAATCCGAGTCCCACTGTGGCTGATAGCCGGCTCCTTGTCCTTCCTTCCTCGGGCACCGCCAGTCGGCGTCCGAGACGTCGCGCCTTGATCTCGGTGCGGGTCGTCGTTTGGCCCCTGCGGCGCCTCCATGCGGCAGCCGGCCTTGTTCTGCACGGCGGCCGCGTCGAGGAGCCGCTGGACTCGCTCCATCATGAGGCGGCGCTCTTCGCCCTCGAAATTGTCCAGCTCATCCGCCGCCGCCTGGGCAGCGCGGATATTCTCCGCTGGCGTGGCATACACAGGGCGGCTAGCCCCAAACAGGCTGGCGATGGCTACGCCACGCTGCTGAACCGCGCCAAGGCGGCTGGGCCCTTCCGGGGCCAGCGAGCCGCCAATAGCGCGATCCATTTCCCGCTGGTAAGCTTCTGACAAGCGTCTCATGCTGGCCAGCTTCTTCGTGCCTTCAACAAGCTGAAGGCGGCATGCTGCTAACGTCTATGCGTCAGCATCTTCTGGAATGGGCGCATCTAGGTCTTGCAGCGCCGCACCGAGTGAGCCGGGCGCCCCCCCGCCAGGGAACTCGTCATGACTGATGACCAGCACCTCAGTGACGGTGCTTCCGTCGCTCTCCGCGTGGGGGAGAGGCTCTTCATAGACCACTACGTTGGTGGAGAACGCGTCGACCGACACGGTGTCGGAGTCGACCAGCATCGGGTCAGTGGAGCTTACGGACTCCAAGTCTACGACAGGCTCGCCGGAAATGTGGAGTTGATCGAGGAGGCCCGCGAGGTGGTTTTCGGGGCCGCCTGCGCCTGCGTCGGACGCAGGTTCGTCGGAGAGGCGGACCTCGCCGACAAGTTCGGCCAAGGAGCTAGCGGCGCAGGCAATCTCAACGCCACGCAGTGCGTCGACGCAAACTTCATCTAGCGTGCCTGGCTGGCTGTGCTCGCCAGGGAGGAAAAGGGTTCCCGTCCAGAATAGATCTCCGGACGACGGTGCACCACGCCCCACTGTGGGCGCCAAATGTCGGTGGTTTGGTGCGACATATGCCAATGGATGGCTTATCATGGTGGGGGCGAGTAGAACGTCGCCGGTGCCTGGAAACGAGATGAGGTGAAGACATGCACGCCGGCGAATCTTACCCAGCTTCAGGGCTCTCCGGGGAGATAACACCCCTACTGCTGCTCTGCGGGGTGTCCGCATGATCACTATGGTCAAGTGTTTACACGGTTGCTCCTTGAGCTGTGTCTGGTGGTGGGGGAGGGCAAGGCTAGCTCTCTCCCTCTATCTGGTGTGGTATAGAACTACTGGGATCCAACCCTTTGCATGGGTGCCCTAGGGGGTTTATATAGGCCTACCCCCAGGGGTACAATGGTAATTTGACTGGGCGCGGCCCCAGCCATCAATGCCTCCGACCTCCGGCTTCTCCGCCAACTGCTGGGCCCCGCCGACGGGTCTGGTACGGAGCCGACAGGCCGCGTCCGTCACGGGCAGGTCTTGCCGGCTGCTGATTACTGTAGCCGTGCTGCTGATGACGCAAGCTTGGTCATGGGGTCGTGGCAACAGCTGTTGGGGAACGTTGCAGAAAATTAAAATTTTTCCTACGGTTTCACCAAGATCCATCTATGAGTTCATCTAAGCAACGAGTCAAGGGAGAGAGTTTGCATCTACATACCACTTGTAGATCGCGTGCGGAAGCTTGCAAGGTGATGATGTAGTCGTACTCGACGTGATTCGAATCACCGATGACCAAGTGCTGAACGGACAGCACCTCCGCGTTCAACACACGTACGGGACGGGAGACGTCTCCTCCTTCTTGATCCAGCAAGGGGGAAGGAGAGGTTGAGGAAGACAGCTCCACCGGCAGCACGACGGCGTGGTGATGGTGGAGAGGCAGTACTCCGACAGGGCTTCGCCAAGCACACAACGAAGGAGGAGAGGTGTTGGGGAGGGGAGGGCTGCGCCTTGGAGGGTGGTCCGGCTGCCCTCCCCTCACCCCTCTATTTATAGGGGGAAGGGAGAAGGGGGCCGGCCCCCTAGAACCCATCTAGGGGGGGGGTGCGGCGGCCTAGGGGAGAGGGGAGAGGGTGGCTTGCCCCCCAAGCCAAGGGGGGGCGCCCCCTCTAGGGTTCCCCCTCAACCCTAGGCGCATGGGCCCAAGGGAGGGGGGTGCGGCCAGCCCACCAGGGGCTGGCTCCCTGCCCCACGCAGCCCATGTGGCCCCCCAGGAGGGGTGGCCCCTCCCGGTGGACCCCCGGAACCCTTCCGGTGGCCCCGGTACAATACCGGTATGACCCCGAAACTTCCCGGTGTCCGTTTGACAACTTCCCATATATAAATCTTTACCTCTGGACCCTTCCGGATCTCCTCGTGACGTCCAGGATCCCATCCGGGACTCCGAACAACATTCGGTAGTCACATACTAGTCTTCCTAATAACCCTAGCGTCACCGAACCTTAAGTGTGTAGACCCTACGGGTTCGGGAGACATGCAGACATGACCGAGACGCTCTCAGTCAATAACCAACAGCGGGGTCTGGATACCCATGATGGCTCCCACATGCTCCTCGATGTTGTCATCGGATGAACCATGATGTCGAGGATTCGATCAAACCCTGTATGCAATTCCCTTTGTCAATCGCTACGTTACTTGCCCGAGACTCGATCGTCGGTATCCCAATACCTTGTTCAGTCTCGTTACCGGCAAGTCACTTTACTCGTACCGTAATGCATGATCCCGTGTCCAACACCGTGGTCACATTGAGCTCATTATGATGATGCATTACCGAGTGGGCCCAGAGATACCTCTCCGTCATACGGAGTGACAAATCCCAGTCTCGATCCGTGTCAACCCAACAGCTACTTTCGGAGATACCTATAATGCACCTTTATAGTCACCCAATTACGTTGTGACGTTTGATACACCCAAGGCACTCTTACGGTATCCGGGAGTTACACGATCTCATGGTCGAAGGAAGAGATACTTGACACTGGCAAAGCTCTAGCAAAACGAACTACACGATCTTTTATGCTATGCTTAGGATTGGGTCTTGTCCATCACATCATTCTCCTAATGATGTGATCCCGTTATCAACGACATCCAATGTCCATAGTCAGGAAACCATGACTATCTGTTGATCACAACGAGCTGGTCAACTAGAGGCTCACCAGGGACGTATTGTGATCTAAGTATTCACACGTGTATTACGATTTCCGGATAATACAGTTATAGCATGAATAAAAGACATTTATCATGAACATTGAAATATAATAATACTTTTATTATTGCCTCTAGGGCATATTTCCAACAACAGCCCCGCCGCCTGGCGGGCGATCACTGTGGCCACTCCCCATCTCTTCTTGATTAATGGCGCGTGGGCCCCGGGGGAGGGCTCGGCCGACTCCCCTGGGCCGACTCCCGACGGGTCCGACTGGCAGTTCTCCTGCTGTCTCCCGAGGTCTCGCTGACTGGTGGGCCCCGCTGCCTCCACGCCGTACAAACAAGCCGTCGTGGGCGCAGGACCAGGTACAGTGATGCTGATGTCAGGGCCGGCTGGGCAACAGTGCCACGCCGCAGGGAGATATTCTCTAGTACGACGCGCTGTACCCATGCCTGCCCTTGGTAAGGGGCGGGGAGTGGCCTTCATTGTAGCTACGCCCCTGCCCCGTCCCCCTCGATGAGGTAACGGTTTGTTGGAGTCGCCGGCCGACTCCCCAAAGCCGGCTTCTCTGGAAGTCGCCCCTGGGACTCGGGCGTGAGCGGGCAGTCGGCCGCCTTGCCATAGACTCCCCAGGAGGCGGCTCTTCGCCCTGTGGTCTTGAGAGGCGCAGCCTGTCCCGATGTCTTGAAAGGTTATGTGCTTCGGGTTGGCCTACCCGTGGCCCATTACTCCGACAGCGCCCGGGCAGGACGCTGGGGGAGCGGAACTTCCCCAGCAAAACCTCGGCTCGGCCTCTCACGGCCTCAGTGGCGGCGGCGGCACGGTCGCTGCTCACGGGCTCCAGCAGGCTGTCGAAGTCGATGTTGGGGTCACGCAGGTAGACATGGCTGAGGGCATGCATCAACGCCACAGAAGACAGGGCACGCGCCTCGGCCTCGATCGTGGGGCCAAGGCCGTCTTTGACGTCCTCAAGCGCATCAACCAGGAATGGCAGCGGCTTGGCGGGGCCGTCCTCCGCACCAGCCAACGGCTCCTCCAGGCCGCTCTCATACACCATCTTCAGTATGCCATGAGCCTTCTTCTCCAGCTTCGCGAAGGCCACCTGGTCCTCCGTCAGGACCTTCGCCTTGGCATCCAGCTCGGTCCTCTCCGCCTTCAGCGACCGCTCCAGCGTCCCCAATCGGCTGTGGTAGTCATCAAGCTTGGCGTCCCAGTCCTTGGTGGCGGCCTCCCTAGCCTTCAACTTTTTCTCCTTCTCCTGGCGGCTGTGCACCTCCTTGGCGAGATCGTCGCACAGGCCTTGCAGCTCGGCCTCAAGCGTCTTGCAGCGGCCCTGGGCGGTTGCAGCATCGCCCAGGGCAGCGTCGCGAGCGGCCTTGGCTTGGTTAGCGTCCCGCTTCTCCTCGTCGGAGGACGACACGGCCTAGCTCAGCACCGCTCGGACGGAAGCAGCAGAACGGGCCTAGCCAGAGGCCAACTCCAGGCGCCCGGCCACCAGACGAGGGTCCGCGCTCAGGAGATCCTCCCATAGGTGGCTCAGCTCATTGGCAACCTGGTCCAGGACAGCGGCGTAGGGAGTAGAAGAGACGAGAACCTGTGGAGTAGGCAGAGAAGATGGCAGCGTGACCACGACTTGGCAGGAAGGGACCTCCTGAGCATTGGCCGCCATGGCCACAGCGTCGGGCACAGTCAACTCCTGATCCAGTGGGGCCACGGGGGCTGACTCCTCGCCGGGGTGCCTTGTTGGCCTCGCGAGGGCGGTTGGGTCAGAGAGGCGCGGGCCTCGCCGTCCTCTCCCCCAATAGCCGAAGGCGTCGCCCCGGCAGACGGATTCGCCCCAAGCGGGGCCGCAGAAGTCTCTTTCAACCTCTTGGCCGCAGGTGCCGCCCTGGTAAAAGAGCGCAAACGTCAAGCCTCAGCGGCAGAAACCAAGCAGAGCACGAACCGAGCACTTACTAGACGTCGTCCGTGGACTCAAGCAACCTCCGGCCAAACTTGAAGCCTGAGAGCTTGCAACGGGGGTCAGCCTTGGGGGGCCCGGAAGCAGAAGGCGCGTCAGGAGGGATGGAGCTGGCCTTGGACCCCCCCAGGGACCAGAGCAGACCCTGGTGGAACCAGGCTCGACCTGCCCTTCCTCGTGACCGAGGAAGAGCCCTCCCTTCCTCACCTGGCGCTGGCCTCGTCGTCGTCCGGCATGGAGCGGAGGGCCTGGGACCTGCGCCGAGGGAAGGACTCCCCCCAATCCTCGCCAGTCTCCTCCAAGTCGGATGCTTCCTCCTCCGCCTCTTCTTCCCCCTTTCCCCCGCTGGAGCTGCCGGAGGACAAGTTCACCGTCGCCAGGACCGCCGGATCTTCGGGAGCTGCCGCGGGTACCAGCCCCTCACCATTGAAGGTGGGCATGGCGTTCACCACCTGCTCCCAGTCGTCACGAAGGAACAAGGGGATGGGGGCGTCCACCGGGCTCGCCACGTCTCCCCCAACCAAGGAATGGAGGGCCGTAGTCAGATCCTCGTCGGCCAGGGCCTCAGAGCTCAGGCGCAGGGCGGCGTCTGCTCCTCCAAGCCTCCACAGTGGGAGCGAGTGCTCCTGGAGCGGAGCCACCCGGTGCTCCAAGAACTCCCTCAGGAGCGTGGCCCCGATCAGCTTCGCCGCCCCCAAGTTGCTTGGCCTCAGGTCCGCGTTCATCCTCCTCAACACCGCCTTCGAGCGAGGACCGATGAGCTCCGCATGGGACCATGCGTCAACGGACTTAAGTTGCCCCGTGGGCAATACCAGACGAGGGTGGAGGCGCCCGACATCCATCATGACCCACTTGCACCGGTAGCCTTCGATCCTCTTCCCAGGCTTCGAGATGGCATTGGAGCTGGAATATGCAATGAAGCTCGCGCATGCGGAGACCTGAGAGCCAGAAACCCGGAGGGAGAAAAAGTGGCGTAGCAAGGCCACCAAGGGCTTCACACCGACATGAGCCTCGCAATAGTAGGCGAAAATCGCCAGGAAAAGGACAGAGTTGGGGTGGAGATGGAGGGCCTGCAAGTTGTATTGGCGGAGAACGACATGGAAGAACTCAGAGAAAGGAGGCACCAGACCGGCGACAATGGCGCTCACGAAGAACGGATAGAAGGTGCTCCCCTTGCCCTCAGGCTGGTCAGAGCCGACCTTGAGCACAGTCGCCCCATCGCTGCCCTACGCCACCGTCATCAGGCGTGTGAGGGCGAGGTTCTTCTCCGACAAATTCGGGGAATCCAGGGCAGGCGAGTACCAAGCATCAGCCGGGGACTTGCGAGTCGCCATGGCATGCCAGATGCGAAGGATTGATACAGATCTGAAGGATTTCGGGAGCAAGAGGGAGGAAAGCGAGAAAGGGGATCTAGGGCAAGATGGACAAGAGCAGGGCAAGTAAGCCTGGCCCGAGCACCCCCTTTCGTCAGTCGTGCGGTTGCCGAGGCATCGTGGGAAGTGCAGACGCCCACATCCAATCAACCGCCACGCGGCGCCCAAGGCCGCAGGCTGTTAGGGCCCGCGGCGCTTCACGCTTGCCCCTTCGCTTCTCTGCTAAGCCAAGCCCGCGCGCACCTTGGGCCCGGGGGCTACTGTCGGCGTTCTGGGAACGGGGGTCCTCAGACTTGCCTACCTGCGGCATGCGGCGTGGCTCAGGTGGGGGCCCAGTGCGACCCGTCTTCATCAGCCCAAGCTCAAGACGCTCGCGAGGGGCCAAGCCTTGCGGGGCGGACGACATGAAGCTTCCTCAAGAGCGGCCTCATCAGGCAGGCTCGCGAGGAGGCAGGAAGATCAATGCAAGGGTACCTCGCGAGGATCCCATGATGCAAGCCATGACGATCAAGGCCAGGCGGGCGCCAGGCGGGCGCCAGGCGGGTGCCGGCCTGTGCAGGGTCCTTGTTTCCCCTTTGGTGCAAAGGGGGCAAGCACAGGCCAAGGTATCAGGCAAAGGTTACCATTCCGGTGCAACGAGACCAAGACCAGCCGAACGGCCAGACGGAGGTCACCGTGGAGCCCAAGGCGGCGTCATCACCAGTGCTTTTGGCAACCGAAGACCACCTTTGGTCAGGATAACTTGTACTAGATGTTCCCCTTCAAAATGGCCAATTGTTGGCACCCTTCCCGCTCAATCAATCGGGGAGAGGCCGAGGGCCTCTATATATAGAGCTAGCCTCCACAAAGATAGGGGGAGAGGAAAAGAAACCCAGTAGAGACTAAGTAGAACACACCGCACCAGCTCAAGAACACCCCCCGCGAGGCTGTTCTTCCCTTGTACTATCCATCATCAGCCCTAGAGGCAATCCATCACACTACACACCGGAGTAGGGTATTACACCACAATGGTGGCCCGAACCAGTATAAACCTCATGTCTCTTGTGTTGTTCATCATTTTCATCTTAGTTCGCATGAGAGGATCGGACGTAGATCGGTAGGGGAGAGATCTCTGCGCGCCCCCCAGTGTACGAACCTCAAGGGTCTGCCGGAACCTGAAATCCGACAGAATGTGTTGGTTTCAGCATGTTGTTAAAGCAGATATAAAATGGAAGGCAATGTTACCGACAACAGGCTTAACAGCCATCAAATATTGCAATTCAAACTAGTATTGTTGAAAATGAATAGAACATAGGTAATGCTTAAACATCACACTGGATTAATGTGTAGAAGTGAAAATAAAGGGCATGTGTTAACTACACCAGGAATAACTGGAACCAAATATAGATGTTCAAACTGGTATTGATGTAGTCGAGCGGCACAGTTCCGACTTGCACATAATGAACCACACATTGTGAATGACTGAAATAAACAAGGCATAAATGACCAGTATAACAACCAAATATAGCCATTGAAAACTGGACAGAGTCTCACTACAAACAACCTAATAAGCAAATACAGATAAACAGGGCATATGCTTGAAAACTGGACAAATGTTCACTGCAACCAACCTAACAAGCAGATAAAGATAAACAAGGCATCTGCTTGATAACTGGAGAAATGCTAAAAAAAGCAACCAAACAACCAAATACAAATAAACAAGGCATCTACTTGTTAACTGGAAAAATGCTAAAAATGCAACCTATCAACCAAATACATATAAACAAGGCATCTGCTTGATAACTGGACAAATACTCACTGCAACCAAACTAAGATCCAAATACAGATAAACAAGGCATCTGCTCGATAACTGAAAAAATGCTCACTGCAACCAACCTAACAACCAAATACAGATAAACAAGGCATCTACTCACTATAAACAACAAAATATAGCCATTCGTGAAACTAATGTGGACAATTCATACTTAAACATCACATAGACCTATTGAACAATACATTTTTGCATAACAGAAATAATTAAACACGACACAGTTAAAGCACCGCACGGCAAATGCTACTACAACAAAGGGTACGGGTTGGCAAGCTAGAAAAGGTAATATTTGCTGATAGAATGTTCCCTCACATTTCGTGGACGGGATCCTTCCAGATGGAAGAGCACAGACCCATGGTGCACTCTTTGATGACACAAATGGGATGTTTCACCTTGGAAGAACCTTCATGGGTGCCCTCCTCGTGGTCGTGCTCATGGTCGATGAGATCTGACTTGTCAATTGAGGATCCCAAGCCGCCGCCGTAGAACATGTCCTTCAGAAGTGACAAAATGGGCTCGATGGCGTATAAATCTCGCAAATCCTTGACCGCTTGGTAGAGAAGATCAGCAGCAGGGCCACTGAAGAGATCGACGGTGGTTGAACCAGAAGGGTTGGGGATGGACCACTTAACCTATGACATGGCCCGCGTGAAGCCGTCGGTGTGGACGAGCTTGATGTTGTAGACAGCTTTCCTGAGATACAGTAATACGCTAGCCTGCTGACATCAAGCCTTCGGCATGGCAATGTAGTCAACATCTTCACCGGCTTCGGTGGCGACGTGTTGCTCCGAGATCGACAGGTCGGGGCGAACGGCGGCCACCTCACCAACGTCCGCCGGAGAGACCATGATAAACCTCCTCTTGGCCAAACACTCGTGGGGCTCCCCAGGATACGTGGTCGAGCTTAGGCTGCGACATTCTGGAGTAGGGGATGTGGATCTGGCGGGGAGGGACACCGCAGGCCTCATCTAAAAACTCAGGGGAGTGGGGCCACGGTATGGGAATCGCTGGATAACCTGAACTTTATTATCTAAGCTAGGCGGAACGGGCAGAATGGCAGGGTTGGCGGCGGCGCCGGCGGCGCGCGTGAGCTAGGGTTCGAAGGGGAGGGGGCAGGTGGGGGACTATGGACGGGGGTGGTGTTTGAGGATACACTACGGCTACTGAAAATTTTAGTAATGGTGGGTGGAGATGGTGGTGGACGAGCGAGGACGATGGTTCAAATGCCTCGGCTACTAATATTGAAGATGCGAGGCGGGAGTGCCCAAGATCGCGCACGGTCCAATAACAATATGCGTGCATGATAATAAGGAAAAGTGGCGCGGATCCGCCGATTTTTGCAATGCTCAAGGCGGGTAGTTTGTTTTTTATATTTCTAGCTAGCTGGTCTATCGCACAGGGCTCATCCTAATTTCCAAATAAACTTACCCGCCTTTAGCTTTCACAGGTGGTGGTTTTACAGCTGTCACAACCCTAGAATTTGGTTGTAACTAGTTGCATCAGTACCCATGCATCATGTTTAAATTTCATTTAGAGTTGAAATGGGGATCGATCAAACCCTAAATTTCATTCAATGAGCCCAAAATGCCCTTTGAAAATGTTCATGATTTCTGATAAAGGTGAAAACCTCTGCAAAAAATGATGAGCATATTTGTTGGACATTTATGGATTTTTGAGTTAACCCAGTAAGTATTTGAATTGGAGCTAATAAATGCTATAAATAATTTTAGAGCCCTAGTAATTCTGGAACTTGTTGTGGGGCTTTGGAATAATCCATAGTGCATCCACAATAGTTTTCAGAAGCTACAAAAATAATTTGGTTAGCAAACCAAATTCAAAACAAAGCCAAACAATAGGAAACAGAAACTAAATGGAAAAAAACAGTAAAGAGAGAGAGAGAAGGAAACTAACCTGGCAGCAGCCCACTTACCTGTAGGAGCAGCCTAGCTGCAGGCCTAGCCCACCAGGGGCAGCACTGTCTTCTTTCTCCTGCCAGGAGGAGAAGCAGCTGCGTGGCCGATGCACAGCCGAGCCGCGCCACCTCCTCCTTGCCACCGCTTTCCTCTCCCTTGCACCACGGAGACGCCCGACTCCTTCCCTCACTTTCCCCTCGCTCTCTGGCTCTTCCCTCCTCTACTCTCTCCTCACTTGCGTCCGAGCGCAGCTGTCGACCGCCGTCCCGTGAACGCGTAGCCACCGCCCACCCAAGGTCTCCCCGCCGTGTTCCTCGTATCCGCTGAGCTCCTCTGCATAACCTCCTCAAAGACCATTACCAGGGAAGCATCACAACGCCAAGTTCTTCATCGACTTCTACCTCTAGCCGTCGTTGATTTCGTCGCTGTGAGGGCCTCCCTGGCCTCGCCGTCTGCGCCAAATGAACCACTGTGAGCCCCAGATCGAACCCCCCTTACCTTGCCGTCGCTCGCATCCTCTAGCTAGCTCCACAGCCGGACCCGAAAGCAAAACATGATAATGCACTATTTTAATTCATAACTTGAGTTCGAAGTTGAACCTTTGGTTCAAAACAACTCAGACCCCTCTGTTTGTAGTTGCATTAGACCAATGACAACATATTCCATGTCATTATCATGCATCATGATACGTCCATTTTGCATCATGCTTTTATATTGATATTTATTGCATTATGGGCTCTTATTACACATTATGTCACAATACTTATGCCTATTCTCTCTTATTTTACAAGGTTTACATAAAGAGGGAGAATGCAGGCAGCTGGGATTCTGGGCTAGAAAAGGTGCAAATATTAGAGACCTATTCTGCACAGCTCCAAAAGTCTTGAGACTTCACAGAAGTCATTTTCAGAATATATATAAAATACTGAGTGAAAGAAGTTCTGGAGGGGGGACACACCCTGCCCACGAGGGTGGGGGCGTGCCCTACCCCCTGGGCGCGCCCCTGCCTCGTGGGCCCCCTGGTGGCCCTCTAATGCCCATCTTCTGCTATATGGAGTCTTTCGATGAGGAAAAAATCATAAGCCATCTTTCAGGATGAGACTCCGCCGCCACTAGGTGGAACCTTGCCAGAACCAATCTAGGTCTCTCGCGGAGCTGTTCTATCGGGGAAACTTCCCTTCGGGAGGGGAAATCTTCGCCATCGTCATCACCAACGATCCTCTCATCGGGAGGGGGTCAATCTCCATCAACATCTTCACCAGCACCATCTCCTCTCAAACCCTAGTTCATCTCTTGTATTCAATTCTTGTCTCCAAGTCCGGGATTGGTACCTGTGGGTTGCTAGTAGTGTTGATTACTCCTTATAGTTGATGCTAGTTGGTTTATTTGGTGGAAAATCATATGTTCAGATCCTATATGCATATTAATATCCCTCTGATTATGAACATGAATATGCTTTGTGAGTAGTTACGCTTGTTCTTGAGGACATGGGAGAAGTCTTGCAATTTTGATGAGATGTATGTTGTCTCTCCTCTAGTGGTGTTATGTGAACGACGACTACATGACACATCACCATTATTTGGGCCTAGAGGAAGGCATTGGGAATTAATAAGTAGATGATGGGTTGCTAGAGTGATAGAATCTTAAACCCTAGTTTATGCGTTGCTTCGTAAGGGGCTGATTTGGATCCATATGTTTCATGCTATGGTTAGGTTCACCTTAATACTTTTGTTGTAGTTGCGGATGCTTGCAATAGAGGTTAATCATAAGGTGGATGCTTGTCCAAGTAAGGACAGTACCCTAGCACCGGTCCACCCACATACCAAATTATCAAAGTATTGAACGCAAATCATATGATCGTGATGAAACCTAGCTTGACGATAATTCCCATGTGTCCTCGGGAGCGCTTTTCTCTATATAAGAGTTTGTCCAGGCTTGTCCTTTGCTACAAAAAGGATTGGGCCACCTTGCTGCACTTTATTTACTTTGGTTACTTGTTGCTCGTTACAAATTATCTTATCACAAAACTATCTGTTACCTATAATTTCAGTGCTTGCAGAGAATACCTTGCTGAAAACCGCTTATCATTTCCTTCTGCTCCTCGTTAGGTTCGACACTCTTACTTATCGAAAGTACTACGATAGATCCCCTATACTTGTGGGTCATCAAGACTCTTTTCTGGCGCCATTGCCGGGGACTGAAGCGCCTTTGGTAGGTGGAATTTGGTAAGGAAAATTTTATATAGTGTGCTGAAATTTACTATCACTAGTTACTATGAAAAGTAATCCTCTGAGGGGCTTGTTTGGGGTATCTTCACCCTGACCAGTAGAGCAAAGAGTTGCTCCTCAACCTACTAAACCTACTGAAAATGAAAATTTCTGCTTTGAAATTCCTTCGGGTATGATAGAAAAACTGCTAGCTAAACCTTTTGCAGGAGATGGAACATTACATCCCGATGAGCACCTAATATATGTGGATGAAGTTTGTGGATTACTTAAGTTGCAGGTGCGCCCGATGACGTTATTAAGAAGAAGGTCTTCCCTTTATCTTTGGAGGGAGACGCATCAACATGGTATAGGCTATGTGATGATATGGGGTCATGGAACTACAAACGATTGAAATTGGAGTTTCATCAGAAGTTTTATCCTATGCATCTTGTCCATCGTGATCGCAATTATATATATAATTTTTGGCCCCGCGAAGGAGAAATCACCGCTCAAGCTTGGGGGAGGCTTAAATCAATGTTATATTCATGCCCCAATCATGAGATCTCAAGAGAAATGATTAGTCAAAATTTATATGCTCGGCTTTCTGATAACAATCGCACCATGCTCGATACTTCTTGTGCTGGATCTTTTATGATGAAGACTATTGAATTCAAATGGATTTATTCGAAAGAATTAAATGCGACTCTGAAGATTGGGACCTCGATGAAGGTAAGGAGTCAGGTATGACACCTAAGTTTGATTTTGTTAAATCTTTTATGGATACCGATGTTTTCCGTAAATTTAGCACTAAATATGGACTTGACTCTGAGATAGTAGCTTCTTTCTGCGAATCTTTTGCTACTCATATTGATCTCTCTAAAGAGAAGTGGTTTAAATGTCATCCTCCCATAGAAGTAAAAGTAGCTGCACCTATTAAAGTTGAATAAAAGACTATCACTTATAATGATCCTATTGTTCCTACTTCTTATGTTGAGAAACCACCTTTCCCTGTTAGGATAAAAGATCATGCTAAAGCTTCAACTGTGGTTCGTAAAAGCAATATTAGAACCTATACCTCCTAAGCAAATTAAAGTTGAACCTAATATTGCTATTGTTAAAGAACTCTTGTCTGATAATATTGATGGGCATGTTATTCATTTCTGTGATGAGATTGCTAGAATTGCTAAACCTTGTGCTAAAGATAAACATAGACCTGTGGTAGACATGCCTGTTATTTCTGTTAAAATAGGAGATCATTATTATCATGGCTTGTGTGATATGGGTGCTAGTGCTAGTGCAATACCTATTGACTTATACAGAGAAATTATGCATGATATTGCACCTGCTGAGTTAGAAGATATTGATGTCACAATTAAACTTGCCAATAGAGATACTATTTCACCAATGGGAATTGTTAGAGATGTTGAAATCTTGTGTGGGAAAACTAAATATCCTGCTGATTTTCTTGTTCCTGGTTCCCCACAAGATAGCTTTTGTCCCATTATATTTGGTAGACCCTTCTTGAACACAGTTAATGCTAAGATAGATTGCGAAAAGGATGTTGTTACTATTGGTTTAGGTGATATGTCTCATGAATTTAATTTCTCTAAATTTCGTAGACAACACCATGAAGAGGAATTGCCTAGTAAAGATGAAATTATTGTTCTTGCTTCTATTGCCGTGCCTCCTAGTCATCCTTTAGAATAGTATTTGCTAGACCATGAAAATGATATGTTTATGAATGAAATAAGGGAAATAGATGAAGTATTCTTTAAATAGGAACCCATCCTAAAACACAATTTGCCTGTTGAAATCTTAGGGGATCCTCCTCCACCCAAGGGTGATCCCATGTTTGAGCTCAAACCGTTAACTGATACTCTTAAATATGCTTACCTTGATGAAAAAAAAGATATATCCTGTTATTATTAGTGCTAAGCTTTCAGAGCATGAAGAAGAGAGATTATTGAAAACTCTGAAGAAGCACCGTGTTGCTATTGGATATACTCTCGATGATCTTAAGGGCATTAGTCCCACACTATGTCAACAGAAGATAATCAATATACCATTTGTTTTTTATGATGATTGCGTAGAAGCATTTGAAATACTTAAAAAACATTGATCTCTGCACCTATTGTTCACCCACCTGATTGGAATTTACCCTTTGAAATTATGTGTGATGCTAGTGATTATGCTATAGGTGTTGTTCTAGGGCAAAGAGTTGATAAGAAATTAAATGTTATTCAATATGCTAGTAAAACACTAGACAATGCCCAGAAAAATTATGCTACAACCGAAAAACAATTCTTAGCAGTTGTATTTGCTTGTGATAAGTTCAGACCTTATATTGTTGATTCTAAAGTAACCATTCACACTGATCATGCTGCTATTAAATATTTTATGGAAAAGAAAGATGCTAAACCTAGACTTATTAGATGGGTTCTCTTGCTACAAGAATTTGATTTGCATATTATTGATAGAAAGGGAGCTGAGAACCCCGTTGTAGATAACATGTCTAGGTTGGAAAATGTTCTTGATGACCTACTACCTATTGATGATAGCTTTCCTGATGAACAATTAAATGTCATAAATGCTTCTCACACTGCTCCATGGTATGCTGATTATGCTAATTATATTGTTACTAAATTTATACCACCTAGCTTTACATACCAGCAAAAGAAAAAGTTTTTCTATGATTTATGACATTACTTCTAGGATGACCCACATCTTTATAAAGAAGGAGTAGATGGTGTTACTAGACATTGTGTACCTGAGCATGAACATGAACAGATCCTACGCAAGTGTCACTCCAAAGCTTATGGAGGACACCATGCTGGAGATAGAACTGCACATAAGGTATTGCAATCCGGTTTTTATTGGCCTACTCTCTTCAAGGATGCCCATAAGTTTGTCTTATCTTGTGATGAATGTCAAAGAATTGGTAATATTAGTAGACGTCAAGAAATGCCTATGAATTATTCACTTGTTATTGAACCATTTGATGTTTGGGGCTTTGATTATATGGACCTTTTCCCGTCTCCAATGGATACACACATATTTTAGTGGTTGTTGATTACGTTACTAAGTGGGTAGAAGCTATTCCAACTAGTAGTGCTGATCATAACACCTATATTAAGATGCTTAAAGAAGTTATTTTTCCAAGGTTTGGAGTCCCTAGATATTTAATGACTGATGGTGGTTCACATTTTATCCATGGTGCTTTCCGTAAAATGCTTGCTAAATATGATGTTAATCATAGAATTGCATCTCCTTATCACCCAAAGTCTAGTGGTCAAGTAGAATTGAGTAATAGAGAGCTCAAATTAATTTTGCAAAATACTGTAGAAAGAATTGGTCCAAGACACTTGATGATGCATTATGGGCTTATAGAACTACATATAAAAATCCTATGGGTATGTCTCCATATAAAATGGTTTATGGTAAGTCATGTCACTTACCTCTTGAATTAGAACATAAGGCATATTGGGATATTAAAGAACTCAATTATGATTTCCAACTTGCCGGTGAGAAGAGGTTATTTGACATTAGCTCACTTGATGAATGGAGAACCCAAGCCTATGAGAATGCCAAATTATTTAAAGAAAAGGTTAAAAGATGGCATGACAAAAGAATACAAAAGCATGAGTTTAATGTAGGTGATTATGTATTGCTAGACAACTCTCGTTTAAGATTTTTTGCAGGAAAAATTCTATCTAAATGGGAAGGTCCTTACGTTATCGAGGAGGTCTATCGTTCTGGTGCCATAAAAATCAACAACTTCGAAGCCACAAATCTGAAGGTGGTGAACGGTCAAAGAATTAAACATTATATCTTAGGTAATCCTATAAATGTTGAAACCAATGTTATTGAAACCATAACCCCGGAGGAATACATAAGGGACACTTTCCGGAACATTTCAGACTCCGAAAAGGAATAGGTAAGTGGTACGGTAAGTAAACGGACTCCAAAACAGTTCTAATGGAAATTTTCTTCCGTTTTGGAATATTTAGAAAAATAGAAAAACAAGAAGCAGCCCGGGAAGGACACGAGGGCTCCACGAGGGTGGAGGGTGCGCCCTACCCCCTGGGCGCGCCCCCTACCTCGTGGGCACCTCGTGTGCTCTCCGGACTCCGTTTTCTTACACGTCACGTATTTTGGTCGGTAAAAATTCATTATATAACCTCCCGAAGGTTTTGACCACCGTATCACACAAAAATCTCCTGTTCTTTTTTCGAGCTGTTTTCTGCCAGGGTTATCAAAGCCAAACATCATGTTGTCTCCCTCCTCCTCCAACAATGAGGGCAACAATGCTTGGCTAACGAAGATAGAGCTGAAGAGAGAAGAACCCATGGAAATCAACAAGGATGAAGGGATCAAGAAGGCCACGGAGGACCAAGTTCCGGCAACAGAAGACACCCTTCAACTTGAGCACAATCTTCTTACCCCAACTGAGATCGAAGCTTTCAAGATGATTGAGCTAGCTCGTATACAAAACAAGTATCTCACACGTGAAAATATTTTGTTGAAGAAGCATATCATCGCACTCAAGGGCACTATCCGCAAGTTGGAAGATCTCCTACGCTCGATGTGCGACTACCCATCATCGCCACCATCTTCTTCACCAAAAAGGGAGACATAATCACATGGGTATGGGCACTCCCCTTGGCAACTGCCAAGCTTGGGGGAGTGCCCCGGTATCGTATCGCCATCACTTTTATCTTTACCGCTTTTCTTAGTTCAATCCTTTTGATAATATTTTGATCTAGTAGAATAAAAGTTCTTAGTATGATCTAGTTGTGAGTTTTGCTTTATGATCCTTCTATGTAATCGAGTCTATGAGCTATATATATAATAAAGATTAGTGTTGAGTCAAGGGCTTGATTATTTTTCCATAATCTTGAGTGAATAAAAGAAAAGAGGAAGGAATAAAAAGAAACAAAGAGATAATGTGGATCTTATGGAGAGTAATGAGCTCACATAGAAAGAGTACGATGAATAAAAGTTGTTGAGAGTTGAAAAACATAGTTTTGGTCATCGTTGCAATTAATAGGAAGTAATAAAGAAAGATAAGTCTTCTCATATAAATACACTATCTTGGACATATTTTATGATTGTGAGCACTCATTAAAATATGACATGCTAAAGGGTTGACATTGGACAAGGAAGACACCACAATGGGTTATGTTTTCTTACATCTGAGATAAATTATATTGTCATGGATCATCCAACATGATTGAGCTTGCCTTTCTCCCTCATGCTAGCCAAATTCTTTGCACCAAGTAGAGATACTACTTGTGCTTCCAAACACCCTTAAACCAGTTTTGCCATGAGAGTCCACCATACCTACCTATGGATTGAGTAAGATCCCTCAAGTAAGTTGTCATCTGTGCAAGCAATAAAAATTTCCCTACTAATATGCATGACTTATTAGTGTGGGAGAAAATAAGCTTTATACAATCATGTGATATGGAAGAAATAAAAGCGACATACTGCATAATAAAGGTCCATATCACAAGTGGCAATATAAAGTGATGTTCTTTCGCATTAAGATTTTGTGCATCCAACCATAAAAGCGCATGACAACCTCTACTTCCCTCTGCGAAGGGCCTATCTTTTACTTTTATCTCCTACCTTGCATAAGAGTCATGGTGATCTTCACCCTTCCTCTTTAAATTTTATCTTTTGGCAAGCACAACATGTTGGAAAGATCCTGGTATATATGGCTAATTGGATGTGAGTTTTCATGAACTATTATTGTTGACATTACCCTTGAGGTAAAACATTGGGAGGCAAAACTATAAGCCCCTATCTTTCTCTGTGTCAAATTAAAACTCCATACCCATAAGTATTGCGCGAGTGTTAGCAATTGTGAAAGACTATATGATAGTTGAGTATGTGGACTTGCTGAAAAGCTCTTATATTGACTCTTTCCTATGATATGATAAATTGCCATTGCTCAAATGACTGAGATTATAGTTTGTTAGTTTTCAATGGAGATTATGATTCATACTTGAAATGGTGATTTAATTGTTACTCTAGCATAAGAGATCATATGACAAGAATTATATAAGTTGCTATTTTAAGGATGATCATGATGCCCTCATGTATGTACTTTGTTTTTATCGACACCTCTATCTCTGAACATGTGGACATAATTTTCGATTTCGGCTTCCGCTTGAGGACAAGCGAGGTCTAAGCTTGGAGGAGTTGATACGTCCATTTTGCATCATGCTTTTATATCGATATTTATTGCATTATGGGCTGTGATTACACATTATGTCACAATACTTATGCCTATTCTCTCTTATTTTACAAGGTTTACATAAAGAGGGAGAATGCCGACAGCTGGGATTCTGGGCTGGAAAAGGAGCAAATATTAGAGACCTATTCTGCACAGCTCCAAAAGTCTTGAAACTTCACGGAAGTCATTTTCAGATAATATAAAAAATACTGAGCGCAAGAAGTTCCGGAGGGGGCCACACCCTACCCACGAGGGTGGGCGCGCCCTACACCCCTGGCCGCGCCTCGTGGCCTCCCTGGTGGCCCTCCGATACCCATCTTCTGCTATATGTAGTCTTTCAATGAGGAAAAAAATCATAAGCCAGCTTTCGGGATGAGACTCCGCATCCACAAGGCGGAACCTTGGCAGAACCAATCTAGGGCTCTGGCGGGGCTGTTCTGCCGGGGAAACTTCCCTTCGGGTGGGGAAATCATCGCCATCGTCATCACCAACGATCCTCTCATCGGGAGGGGGTCAATCTCCGTCAACATCTTCACCAGCACCATCTCCTCTCAAATCCTAGTTCATCTCTTGTATTCAATTCTTGTCTCCAAGTCCGGGATTGGTACCTGTGGGTTGCTAGTAGTGTTGATTACTCCTTGTAGTTGATGATAGTTGGTTTATTTGGTGGAAGATCATATGTTCAGATCCTATATGCATATTAATACCCCTCTGATTATGAACATGAATATGCTTTGTGAGTAGTTACGTTTGTTCCTAAGGACATGGGAGAAGTCTTGCTATTAGTAGTCATGTGAATTTGGTATTCGTTCGATATTTTGATGAGATGTATGTTGTCTCTCCTCTAATGGTGTTATGTGAACGTCGACTACATGACACTTCACCATTATTTGGGCCTAGAGGAAGGCATTGGGAAGTAATAAGTAGATGATGGGTTGCTAGAGTGACAGAAGCTTAAATTGATGAAACCCTTTCCTCTTCATGACCTGTCATTGCCACAGTAAATTGATGAAACCCACTAGCATGAGTAGGAGTTGTTTGAGCCCTGATGTGCCTACTCATTCATGCATGTTGTCATGCCTTCTATTGCTTAGAGTTGTGTCAGGTCTGATTCATCGGGGATGAATTGGAAAGTTGTGAACATGTCCTACTTCGGAGAGCTAAGTGTGTGAACATGATTTGGTAAAGGTAGCGGTGAGAGGCCATGTAGGAGTACATGGCGGGTTGTCTCATTGAAACCATCCTCAGGAACTGAGTTCTGTGTTTGTGATCCATGAACAATTACTACCACACATTGGGTTCCGGTAACTCAGCCCCTCTCGGCTTATTAATCGCCTCGATCTCTGTCCAGGAGTTGCAACTAGTTTCTGGTGTTTGTAGGTAGTGTTAGTAGTCTACCAAGTGGCACCCGGTATAGGTGGGCTTGGGACAGACTAGGCACCGTGGCCGGGTATACCAAGCGTCGCCCGTTTGGTGGGCTTGGGAACCCTGTACACATTGTTTGGGGCCGTGAGCGACACCCCAGCCAGATCTCCTTGCGAATGGAACCCGAATAGGCGATAAACCTGGACTAGAGAGTTGCATGGTTAGTCAGGTCATGGCCGACTCCCTCGCCAGGCTTCCGCTTGAAGGTTGCTGAGGGAGTCCTGGATTAGGGGGTCTCCAGACAGCCGGACTATATCCTTTAGCCAGACTGTTGGACTATGAAGATACAAGATTGAAGACTCCATCCCGTGTCCGGACGGGACTTTCCATGGCGTGGAACGCAAGCTTGGCAATACGGTTATGTAGATCTCCTCCCTTGTAACCGACTCTTTGTAACCCTAGCCCCCTCCAGTGTCTATATAAACTGGAGGGTTTAGTCCGTAGGACAACATAAAATCATACCATAGGCTAGCTTCTAGGGTTTAGCCTCTACGATCTCTTGGTAGATCAACTCTTGTAATACTCATATCATCAAGATCAATCAAGCAGGACGTAGGGTATTACCTCCATCAAGAGGGCCCGAACCTGGGTAAACATCGTGTCCCCCGCCTCCTGTTACCATCCGCCTTACACACACAGTTCGGGACCCCCTACCCGAGATCCGCCAGTTTTGACACCAACATTGGTGCTTTCATTGAGAGTTCCACTGTGTCGTCACCGTAAGGCTTGATGGCTCCTTCAATCATCGATAACGATGCGGTCCAGGGTGAGGTTTTCCTTCCCGGACAGATCTTCGTATTCGGCGGCTTCACACTGCGGGCCAAATCGCTTGGCCATCTGGAGCAGATCGAGAGCTACGCCCCTGGCCATCAGGTCAGGTTCGGAAACTTAAACTACACTACCGACATCCGTGGAGACTTGATCTTCGACGGATTCGAGCCCATGTCAGGTGCACCGCACAATCACGACGAGCATGAAGTAACTCTGCCATCGGATAGTGTTCGGGAGATCACACCTCCAACTACTCCGGCCCTCAATCCGGAGCAAAAATTGCGCCATTCGAGGATGGGGGGATAGACCCCACCATGGAGGCCGCACTCTTAGTGGCGATGGAGCCGGATACTGTCTTCACCCCTTACGAGAGCCGTGTTTCCGAACTACTGGATTCGTCCCCGGCCACGGACTCCGAGCCACCTGCGTCCGTGCCTATCGAATCCGATTGGGCGCCGATCATGGAGTTCACCTCCACGGATATCTTTCAGCACTCACCTTTCGGCGACATGCTAAATTCATTAAGGTCTCTCTCCTTGTCAGGAGATCCTTGGCCGAACTATGCCCGGCTAGAATGGGATGCAGACGACGAAGAAATTCGCCGCCCACCTAACAGCAGGTGGAACAAAGTGCTCGACAATGAAGAAAAGTATGGTGGAAGTTACCACACAAATAGCTATCCAAAGCGCAAGTTATTACCTGAAATCGACGATGAGGACTTAGAGCCCACACAGCCGAAAAAATAAAACGGCCAACCGGCCGGATCAACCACCTTGTGACCGTGATAGAGCGGATAATAAGGCCACACATAAGTCAACACATGATCTAAGTGAGGACTTGCGCCAAAAATCCAGTATGACCAGATCCATCTATAGATCTAGGAAGCGCGCTCCGGCACAAAACCAAAACTGAATACTACAACCGTCTAAACGCCATGATACATCCAAATACAGGGGTGCCGCACACCCCCTATGTTTCACCGATGAGGTGCTGGACCACGAATTTCCAGAAGGATTCAAACCAGTGAACATAGAGGCGTACGACGGGACCACAGACCCTAGGGTCTGGGTTGAGGACTTTATCCTCCATATCCATATGGCTCGTGGAGATGATCTCCACGCCATCAAGTACTTACCCCTCAAGATTAAAGGACCAGCTCGACACTGGCTGAAAAGCCTCCCTGAAAACTCAATTGGAAGTTGGGAGGAGCTCGAGGATGCTTTTCGGGCTAATTTTCAAGGGACCTATGTCCGACCTGCGGATGCAGACGATTTAAGTCATATACTTCAACAGCCCGGAGAGTCAGCCCGAAAGCTTTGGAACAGGTTTCTCACTAAGAAGAACCAAATCGTCGACTGCCTGGATGCCGAAGCCTTAGCAGCTTTCAAGCACAGCGTCTGACACGAATGGCTCGCTAGACACCTCGGCCAAGAAAAACCGAGAACAATGGCAGCCCTGACAAGCGTCATGACCCGCTTTTGTGCGGGCGAAGATAGCTGGTTAGCCCACAGTAGCACCAGCGACCCAAGCACATCCGAAGTCAGGGATGGCAATGGAGAACCACGACGCAGTAAAAGCAATCATCGAAATAAAGAAGACAGCCCAGATAATACGGCGGTAAACGCCGGATTCAGGGGCTCTTGACCAGGTCAGCGGAAAAGCCTTTCAAAGGCAGCAGAGATGGACCGTCTAGCCTAAACAAGATTCTAGACAAACTATGTCAGATTCATGGCACCCCTGATAAACCTGCAAATCACACCCACAGAGAATGCTGGGTCTTCAAGCAGGCCGGTAAGCTAAACGCCGAACACAAGGGGAGGGAGACACCAAGCGAAGATGAGGATGAACCTCGCCAACAAAGCATTGGAGGACATAAAAAATTCCCACCAGAGGTTAAAACGGTAAACATAATCCACGTGACGAAGAGGAGAAGCAAATATGCACTCCGAGACATACGCGCTCTAGAGCCCGTCACCCCTAAGTTCAACCCCTGGTTGGCCTGCCCGATCACTTCTGATTGCAAGGATCACCCGACAAGCATCCGACATGAAGGATTAGCTGCCTTGGTGTTAGACCCAATAATAAACGGATACCATCTCACACGAGTCCTTATGGACGGCGGCAGTGGTCTAAATCTGATATATACGGACATAGTCTACAAAATGGGGATAGACCCGACAAGAATCAGCCACAGTAATACTACCTTCAAGGGAGTAATACCGGGCCTAGAGGCCCGCTCCACGGGCTCTCTAATACTAGAGGTTGTATTCAGTTCACCCGACAACTACCGAAGTGAGAAGTTAGACTTTGACATTGCTCCATTCCGGAGCGGCTATCAAGCACTACTCGGAAGAACATCTTTCGCTCGTTTTAATGTTGTACCACATTACGCTTCTCTTAAGCTTAAGATGCCTGGTCCATGTGGCACCATCACAGTTGGTGGAAATATTGAGCATTCTCTATGCGGATTTAAGAGCCGAGCACTAGACGGCCTCACCAACCAGAATAAATGACAGGTCGTCAAGACCACAGACACGGTTAGACGAGTCCGGCGCATCTCTAGATATACCTGAGATTGGTTTCATGGTTAAACCCTCATAGATAGTACCAGGGGCTTCCCGCGTGTAATCAGGGCTAGTTCGGCTCAACTTGACTTATCTTGAATTTTAATGGTTTATCGAGAATAACCAATTTTTTTGGCACGACAACTTTCACCTAAGTTCTTCTCTTTTACAGATGACAATCGTGCTACACCTGTCCAGGAAACGGCACAACGGAGACACAGGCGCAGACATGCAGCAGGGACCCGCTCAAACTTTTCTGTTCAGATTAAGACCCTGCGTAAACCTTTTTTACTGTCTCTTGTTGTTCACATCCTCCGGATACTCAATACAACCGAGAAGGATGCTGACGTTATTGGCATTTTGCCACGTCAGAATATTGCACATACCTAGACACTCGTGGTTTATTATTAAGGACATTGTTCAGCCCGGCATATGTTATAAAGACCGAATACCTTAGGGAGTGTTCGGCATCGCGAGTTTGGCCTTATATGCACCAGCTCCGAATCATGTCTTTGGTCAAATGTTGGGTTTGCCCGGCTCCCGTGTTTTGCTACCTTACATTCTGCTCTATCGGCTAAGGCGACACCGGGAGAACTACTGTGATTGTGCCCTGGTTCATCCGGATGAGCACCTTAGTAGAGAAAGCCAAAAACTGACTGTCATGATAAAGCACGAGACTGGTCAACCACTCGATGACTTCGTGGAATCTTCGGTATTCCTCCGCATCAACGAAGGGCCGTTTCCCGGTCACGTACGTACGCGCACCGTATTCGGACAAGCGTGGAAGTACCAGGGGCTATATTGTAGTCCCACATCAAACTCCTATGGCTAAGTGAAAGTGTTAAAGCAATATAGTCCAACTACCTCGTTCGCTCGCTACCACCTCCTTAATGGACCGAGACGTTGGATCAATTGTGAATACGCGTTTTTGCGAACACCCCCGCATATATGCGTGGGGGCTGAAGCCGACGATTGCAAACTTTCAGGTTATATACATATATACATAAACGGCCGCACAGGAGGCATCATAATACTTTTAGGCAAAAGTATAAACACAGCCTTTACAATTCAATAAAACATTGTTTTTACCATGGGAATACATGTCACTAGAACATAATATTCTTCGAGCACCGAGCCTCTATCTAACGAGCACCTTCAAGGACTTCTTCAAAGTAGTGCTCGGCAGATACTCGGCCCATGGCCGAACTCTGGGTTGCAATAGTGGTGGCTTCCATCTCTGCCCAGTATGTCTTGACACGGGTAAGTGCCATCCGCGCACCCTCTATGCACGCCGACCTCTTCATAGCATCAATGTGCGGCACAACACCAAGGAATTGTTGCACTAAACTAAAATAACTATTCAGCCTTGGCCCTTCCGACCACAGATGATCCACAACAGACCTCATGGCAAGTCCGGACAACCTATGGAGCTCGGCCCACTCGGCCATTAGCTTATTCAACAACAACAGATGCACTGGAACATTGAACTGTGACCAGAACAGCTTTTCCACTTCACGATCTTTTTGATCCTTGAATTACTTAGCTGCGTCAGCAACACTTGCTGCCAAATCCACGTATGCGTCTGCAGATCTCCAAACTTCGTCCGCAACAAAAAGGGCTTCCTAGCCGCGATATCTCTAGCTTGACGCAGCTCCTCCTTCGCCGCTCTAATTTTGGAGCGGGCTTCCTTGGCTGCTACCATGGCCTTCTCCAGGTCCGTCGCCTTCGCTCGTCTTTCTTTTTCAAGAAGCTGGTAACGGTCGGCGGCATCTTTCAACTCAACGGCCATTTTGGCTATTTTTTCCTTGCTTTGGCAATGCGCAGCCTGTTCGGCCCTCAGCTCTTCGACTGCCTTTAGAGCGGCCGCATCACAATTCCTGGCTTGTTCCTTGGCTCGGGTAAGTTCCGCCCGAAGGGTCCACGACGGTAGCTCCATCTGGAGTCACAACATATTAAAGATACTAGCATCATGCTCCTCTTACTATGTGTTGATCACCGGAGAAATCACATACCCTGTGCCTCGTCGAGCCGCTTGTTGACAAGCACGATGTCGGCATCTGCCGCATTAAATTGCTGCTTCAGCTCGACAAACTCATCAGTACGGCTAGCCGCCGGACCTTCAGCCACCTGCACATGACGGCGGCCTGATTATTACCTGGGACTATAATCCTCTGTTTGCCGCCATTCTCGATGGCAACCAGAGTCTTAGGGGCTACTATCTGCATAGGGCACACCTAACGTGTGCGGTACCCATCAAAATCATACACTATTTCACGTACCTCAAAGCCATTCAGCAGACTCATAAAAGCTTCATGCAACACACTTTCAGCAGATGAAATCCTCTCAATCACCATACGCATTACTGTACGATGCGCTTCTGAGATGGCCGCTTGCTCCAGAAGATCCTTCAGTGCGTCCGATCGCACACCGGATGGTTCCGGACTCTTTATGTTGCTCTCTTTAGGAGCCGAATACTGAAGACTTCGGGTGGCCAAAGGATTACCATCTGGCCTTGGCTGATCAGGAGAAACCCTCCGTGACGACACGTTAGGGTCGCCCGCCTCATGAGGCAGGGTGCCATGGGGAGGTGTTATGCTGTGCATCATCTCCGGAAGAAGATCCCCCGAAGACGAACTCTGTCGAGAAGGGCTACGATCCGAACTACAAAGATATATGCTTCGGTTATTGTCTTCAGAAGTAATGTAGGATATTTTTACTATTAAGTACTTTTTGGTTACTTACAGCTCGGTAGAGGGCTGATCCCCTTGCGGGCACTTTGCGTCAAAAGTACCCTCCGTGGCAGGACCCTCTGGCGAAGATTTCTTCCCCCGTTTGGAAACCTTTGTTTCCAGGTCTCCAGAGGTGGTCCTCTTCCTTCATTGGGGAGAGGGAATTTCAGATTTTTCCCTGGTTATCCTCCTTCGCGGAGGCGCTAATTCCCACGGTTTGGATTGATAATGAGTGAGGCCTGCTTTCATCCTCTTTATTCCCCCCTTTATCTTCCCCTGAGGGTGCTTGATAAGGCACTGGCTCAAGCATTCTAGCTAGTACTGGATTTGCTGAGCCTTCGGGAAGGGGGGTCGAACACCTGATCATCTTCGCCTTTGTTACCCAGTCCTGGTCAAGGAGCGACTTTTTAGAATAATGTTATGATAAATAAAAAGACGGCGTGTTCGGCCACGGGATTACTTACTTGGGTATCTGGGTGATTACAGCTCAGACCCGCATCCTCGGTGGTGTCTGGACACTTTATTTGTGGTCTGAAGAACAATTTGTACATCTCTTCGAGCGTCATGCCGAGGAAGTGCTGAATAGTTCGCGTTCCTTCCGGGTTGAATTCCCACATACGGAGGGGTCGACGTTTGCAAGGAGGGACTCGATGGACTAGCATGACTTGCATTACCGTGACCAGGCTGACATCTCTCTCAAGGAGATCTCGGATGTGACTCTGCAATATCGGCACATCATTTACTGGCCCCCAGTTCAGCCCCTTGTTGATCCATGACGTCAGTTGTGGTGGGGGCCCGAGCAAAAGGCAGGGGCGACTACCCACTTGGCACTTCGAAGAGCTGTGATATAAAACCACTCCCGTTGCCATAAACCGGACACCTCTGGGAAGGAACCTTCTGGCCACCGAGCATCAGCACTTTTGCTTATTACGGCACCTCCACACTCTACATGTCGCCCCTCGATCATCTTCGGCTTCACATTGAAAGTCTTGAGCCACAGGCCGAAGTGTGGGGTAATGCGGAGAAAGGCCTCACACACACTGATGAATGATGAGATGTGAAGGAGGGAATCTGGGGCCAGGTCATGGAAATCCAGCCCATAATAGAACATGAGCCCCCTAACAAAGGGATCCAGAGCGTGGTCTAGCCCTCGGAGGTAGTGAGAGATGAATACAATGCTTTCACTGGGTTCGGGAGTGGGAATGACCTGCCCTCGAGCAGGCAGCCTGTCCGAGATTTCGAGGGTCAAATACCTGACCTCTCTTAGCTTCTTGATGTCTTCCTCTATGACAGAGGAAGGCATCCACCGACCTTGAAGGTTGGATCCGGACATTGTTGAAGGTCCGAAGCGCCTGACCTGAGCCTTGGGTGTTGGAACTCGAGACGGGGAAGGATCCGATCGAGTACGAGAGGGAAAAAAGGACAAGCCTTGGCCTCTTTATAAAGAGGGTGAATATCAAGCGTCCTCCTCGTGGCCGTTTGGGACTTGCCCAAAATCGAGGAGTCATACCAAAGGGGCACGGTTGGGTTACCCACGTCCGTATTGATGAGAATCGCGTAATAAGGGGGACACGATCTCTGCTTTGACAAGACATGTCAAGAAAACCGCCTCGCGATATGTGTAGTGCTGGTTGAAAAAAAAATAGTTCGAATAAAGACCGGGCCATGGCAGGATGTCATGTTGCTAAACGTGTCAACAAATTAGATTTGTGGAAATATTATTCTCTATGGTGGTATGTGGAACTTATTTTGCAGAGCCGGACACTATTCTTGTGTTCAAAATCTTCTATGGAGTATTAGGAAGAAGAACCCGCCTTGCAATGCCGAAGACAAATCTGCACGCCGGACTCATCGTCATTGAAGCCTGGTTTAGGGGCTACTGAGGGAGTCCTGGATTAGGGGTTTCCGGACAGCCGGACTATATCCTTTGGCCGGACTATTGGACTATGAAGATACAAGATTGAAGACTTCATCCCATGTCCGGATGGGACTTTCCTTGGCGTGGAAGGCAAGCTTGGCAATACGGTTATGTAGATCTCCTCCCTTGTAACCGACTCTGTGTAACCCTAGCCCCCTCTGGTGTTTATATAAACCGGAGGGTTTAGTCCGTAGGACAACATAAAATCATACCATAGGCTAGCTTCTAGGGTTTAGCCTCTACGATCTCGTGGTAGATCAACTCTTGTAATACTCATATCATCAAGATCAGTCAAGCAGGACGTAGGGTATTACCTCCATCAAGAGGGCCCAAACCTGGGTAAACATCGTGTCCCCCGCCTCCTGTTACCATCCGCCTTAGACGCACACTTCGGGACCCCCTACCCGAGATCCGCTGATTTTGACACCGACAGTTGCCGAGATACACGACGTGTATATGGTGGTAAGTGGCGAGAGCGTGTGTGAAGAAGTACACCCCTGCAGGGTTAACATCATCTATTCGAATAGCCGCCTCCACGGTGGGTTGCCTCTATAGTTCATAGACAAGTGAAAGTGGATAATCTAAAATGCGCAAGATAAGCGTGAGCGCTATGGATGGCGTTCTCGTAGGGTGACGGGAGCGGATCCATAGTGGTGTATTGATATGGTGAATATGTGGACTCGTGTGCACGACCTCAAAGAGTTAATTACTTGCGGTCGTAGTTTAGGATAGCAACTGGGTCAAAGCTGTCTTACTTCAGTCAACCTCCACCACCCCCTTTGTTGATACTGATGCATATGTAGTTAGTTCTGATGTAAGTCTTGTTGGGTACATTTGTACTCACGTTTGCTTAATTTATGTTTTTTGTAGAGAGACTTCAGTCTCATTAGTAGTTCCGCGTGGACTTCGATGTTTAGCTTGTTATCTCAGCTACGATCTTGTGCCCTCACTACTAGAAAAAGGGCTATAGATGGGATTGATACTAATGGCGCACCAGACAAGCGGTGTGCCATTAGTATATACTAATGGCGCACCACCTACTGATACGCCATTAGAGTTGAAACTACTAATGGCGCACCTGGCCTAGGGTGCGCCATTAGTATCAATTTTTTTTAACTAGTGCGCCTGTCCAAACATACTAATGGCGCATCCAGATACAGTGCGCCATCACTAGCTGCAACTAGTAATGGCGCACCAGCCGGAAAGTGCGCCACTAATGTTGTTTTTTTATTATATTTTTTATTCCCTTTTTTGCAAAACTACTAATGGCGCACTGTTCCACCGTGTGCCATTACTAGTTTAAACTAGTAATGGCACATTGTGGGACAGTGCGCCATTAGTATTTTTTTTTGCAAAACTACTAATGGCGCACCACCAGGAGGTGCGCCATTAGTAACCTAGATTACTAATGGCGCATTTAGAGTTGGTGCGCCATTAGTAAGTGGGCAGCAACAAGATATTTTGGACAGCCTCTCCTACCCACACTCACTTTCTCCCCACTTCATTCTCTCCACCTCCTCCTTGTCTCGGGTGCCTCCTCATTTTCACCTCATTTCCACCATAGATTCATTCAATTTAAGTGGTTAAATTACCTTGTTTTGATAGGTAAGTAAGGGGGGAAGCTATATTTATGTTGTTCTCCCTACAACAATGTGCACATGCACTTTTTATGGCCTAGCTAGATCTATGTATGTTCGTGGTGTTGCATATGTTTGTGGTGTTGCATATGTGTTTGTGTTTGGAGGTGTACCAGTATTTGAAATTTGATAGTTGCCAATATTTTGCCGGAATGTTGATTCATTTCCATTTCGGCGAGAATTTTGGCATTAAGCATTCTTTTTGGTCCTATTTTTAGGGAAAGTCATGCCAAATTTTTCATTGGTTCTAAAATATCGTTTTGCTCTACCCCGCAGGCGACCATGGTCCGCATGATGACCAAAGGCATCGTGAATAGGTTTTTGAGGTCCGCGAAGGCCGAGATGCTTCAAAAGAACGAGACGGAGATAAGATGTCCGTGTCGAAGATGCAAGCTGAAGAGCCTTATTGCGGACCCGGAATCCGGGCAGGTGCGGGACCACCTGCTCTTGCCTGGTTTCATGGATGGCTATCGATGGCAAGGTGATGAAGATGACTACGAAGTCGTCCATGGGGGCCGGGCAAGAAATGAGGAAGGGCAGCAAGACAACCACCACGGCTCGGGCGGGCGAGAAGACGAAGAATCCCGAGAAGATGATCACGACGGTGATGTTGTACACAGTCATCATGTAGAAGATGCAGGACATGATGATGAGAAAGATGCCGGAGCAGTCGACGAGCATGATCATGAAGATGATGATGCCGGCGGAGCAGACGACGCTGGACCATCGATGGGATGGGTGCATGACCCTCATATTCAAGAGCTGCTTCTCAAGCAGATGGATAACGAAGAGCTGCCGCCCGAGAGAAAGCCAAGATGGTTCAACTTGAGTTAGATGCGGTTACTCCATTGTATGAAGGATGCAGGCCCGAGGATACCCACCTGAAAGTAACGCTCATGGCTCTGGAGATGAAGGTAAAACACAAAATGACCGACGCATGCTTCGACGAGAACATGTCATTCTGGCACGAACGTCTTCCCAAGGGGAACAAGTGCCCGACCAGTTTGGAGGAGGCGAAGAAAATCGTGTGTCCTCTGGATTTACCGCACGTGAAATACCATGTGTGCATGAACAATTGCATCATTTATCGGGATGAGCACGCGGAGTCTACCATATGTCCGGTGTGTGGCGTCACTTGATACAAGAAGAGGAAGAAAGCTCCTCGAAAAGTGGTGTGGTACTTTTCGATCACTCCTCGTCTGCAGCGGTATTTCACGGACCCTAAGGTAGCAAAGCTCCTGCGTTGGCACGCGGATAGGGAGGAGAAGAAGCAAGAAGATGACGCAAATGATCCGGAGATAGATAAAAAAGACAAGATGCTGAGTCACCCTAAGGATGTGAGCCAGTGGCAAGCGTTGAACTTCGAAGACCCAGAATTTGGGAATGATCCAAGGAACATCATGCTGGGCGCGAGCACCGATGGAGTCAATCCGTTTGGCAGCCAGAGAAGCACACATAGCACCTGGCCTGTGTTTGTGTGGATGTACAACCTTCCCCCCTGGTTGTGCATGAAGAGGAAGTACATTCACATGAGTATGCTAATTGAAGGACCAAAACAACCAGGGAATGACATCAATCTGTATCTGGGGCTGCTGAAAGAGGAGCTTGACATGCTGTGGAAAACGCCAGCCAATACGTGGGACGCCGCAGAGAAAGAATATTTCCCTATGAGAGCCGTGCTGCTCACGACGGTGCACGACTATCTCGGTTACGGATATGTTGCGGGGCAGGTGGTCCACGGATATTTTGGATGCGTCAGGTGCATGGATGACACAACGTATCGCCATCTAGATAGAGATCCTGGGTCTTCGAAAACCGTGTTCATGGGACATCGAAGGTGGCTTCGCGACGATGACCCGTGGAGAAAACGCAAGGATCTGTTCAATGGTGAAACCGAACCCCGAGGACGCCCGCGTACGAGGAGCGGCGAGGAAATAGACGAGCTGTTGAAAAATTGGAAAGACTGCCCACTGCCGGGAAAGAAGCAAAAGGCGCCAGAGCCGGGAAAGAAGCGAAAGGTGCCAGAGCCGCTGTTGAAGGTATGGAAAACGAGGTCTATTTTATGGGACTTGCCGTACTGGAAGATCCACCGTGTGCCTCACAGCCTTGATGTCATGCATATCACGAAAAATGTGTGCGAGAGTCTACTAGGTACCCTGCTCAACATGCCAGAGAGGACCAAAGATGGGCCGAAAGCAAGGGCAGACTCGAAATCAATGGGCATCAGGCAGGAGCTTCACGCTATATATGATGATCATGATGATGATGATGATGATGAGGCGAAGCAGGACACGGAAAGTCGTCACAAAGGCAAAAAGGCCAAGAAGACCGGAAATGACTATCCTCCCGCGTGCTTCACTCTAAGTCAGGAGGAGATCGAGCAGTTTTTCACCTGCCTCGTAGGAGTAAAACTTCCTTACGGTTACGCGGGGAAGATAAGCAGATACCTAGACCCAGCGAAGCTGAAGTTCAGCGGGATGAAGTCTCACGATTGTCACGTGCTGATGACGCAGATACTTCCAGTTGCAATCCATGGGATCATGGACGCGCACGTCCGTGAAACCCTATTTGGCCTATGCAACTTTTTCGATGTCATCTCTCGGAAGTCTGTTGGCGTGAGGCAACTCAGAAGGCTACATGAAGAGATCGTGGTGATACTATGCGAGCTTGAGATGTACTTCCCGCCCGCATTCTTCGACGTTATGGTGCATCTGCTGGTCCATATCGTGGACGATATCATCCAACTCGGGCCGACGTTCCTGCACAGCATGATGCCATTCGAAAGGATGAATGGTGTCATCAAAGGATAAGTTCGCAACATGTCACGTCCAGAGGGAAGCATTGCCAGGGGCTTTCTGACTGAAGAGTGCATCTCCTACTGCACGAATTATCTAGGCATCAAGAACCCCGTTGGTCTGCCCGTCAACAGGCACCTCGGCAGGCTCGCTGGATGGGGTCACCGTGAGGGTCGTCGCGAAATGCATGTCGACTTCGAGGGTCGACTCGCCGACTTTGAAAGAGCAAACCTAGTCGCGCTACAACACATAGACGTGGTCGATCCTTTGGTGGTACAGCACAAAACCTTTATTAAGAAGACGTACAATGACCGAGGCCAACAGAAGACGGACGGAGATATACTCAAAGAGCACAACTCATGTTTCACGCGTTGGTTCAAGCAGAAGCTTCTGTCGTACCCTTTACATGAGGATTCTTCCGCGGAAGAACAACTCATATTCGCCTTGTCACAGGGCGCCGAGCACAACCTGATGACCTATGAGGCGTACGATATCAACGGCTACACATTCTACACCGAGGCCAAGGACATGAAGAGCGATGGTTATCAGAACTCCGGGGTAACGATGGAATCCTACACCGGTAACGACAAGGACAGATACTACGGAAGGATCGAGGAGATCTGGGAGCTGAGCTACGCTGGAGAGAAGGTCCCGATGTTCCGTGTCAGATGGGCCAAGAGCGTCCTAAAAGAAGACCGGTATTTCACCACCATGGTTATACCCGAAGCCAAATCCAAGACCGCGGGCGCAAACGTCACCGCGAAAAATGAGCCATGGGTACTGGCTTCCCAAGTGGACCAATGCTTCTCGCAAACGTCACCGCGAAAAATGAGCCATGGGTACTGGCTTCCCAAGTGGACCAATGCTTCTTCATTACCGACCCGTCAAAGCCCAGTCGTGTTGTTGTGAGGAGAGGCAAAAGGAAGATCATCGGAATGGATGGAGTAGCCAATGAGCAAGACTTCGACAAGTATGGCGACCCGAGGATCGAACATGACGACAATGATGAAGTAGCAGCATACACCACAAGAAGAAGCAGGACCACCCTACCTAAAGGACGTCCGTTCCACAGAAGAACTCCATTTGCGAAAAAGAAGGGCAAGAAGATTGTGAACATATAGCTAGCTAAGATCGATTGTATTTAAATCGTAGCCTTCATTTCTCGATTGTATTTCATGGGAACTTTTTGAACTATCATGAATATTTTTAAATTTCATGGACACTCGATCTCGATCCCCCTCCATCTCGATCGCTATCCCACCTCGCCAGATCTGGTCCCCCTCGCCGCCGAGCACCCCCCGGTCCACCGGCCGCCGCCGCCGACCCCCCGCACCCTCGATTCCCCTACTCAAATAAGTATCAAACAACATTTTAAATGGATAAAAAAAATTGTGGAGCCTGGGAATCGAACCCAGGACCTCCTGGTGTGAGAACTGGCTGCTGACCAGTCGAGCTAGTAGAGGGAACTTGGTGTGGATCAGTTCAGGTGGAAGATAACCTGTTGGCTCGAGCAGAAATAAAAAAAAATACTAATGGCGCACCACGGTGGGGTGCGCCATTAGTATGGATATACTTATGGCGCACCGAGGGGTGGTGCGCCATTAGTATTGTGCCCGGCCCCATCCATATTCCCCTCCCTCCCCGGCCCCTCCCTATCCCCTCTCTCTCCCTCGCCCTCACCCTCGATCCCCTTCCCCTCTCCTCTCCTGATGCCGCTGCCCCGCCGCCCCGATGCCGCCTCGACGCTGCCCCGCCGCCCCGACGCCGCCTCGACCCCGCCCCGCCGCCCCGACATCCTTGGTGGGAGCCCCTACATTGCCAGATTCGTCGTCATCTTCAACCTACAGTCACCGGTGCGTCCGTGACGATTGTCGCTGTTCTGCTGCTCCTAAGCCACAAACGGGCCATCGTGTGCCTCCTCGGTGAGGCACTCAACCATTCCCTTCTCCTTCCCGTGCGGAACCGTCGTCGTATTCGTCACTCTGTTCGAGGCCGAAGCCATCGTCCGCCATGGCCACGAGCTCGTCGTGGCCGTGCTTTTTCCCCGTGTCTCTGGCCGCCCCAGTTCGCCCCCTCGCGCGTGTGCACCTGCCCATGGCCGCACCCCGCCCGCTGCCTTGCAACAGCTGCTGCTGCGCGCGCCTATAGCCGCCACTGCCGTGTCTAACAGCTGCTACTGCTGCTAGACATTGAATCGTGCTGCTTCCTTCTTCAGTTAACCCAAGTGTCAATTTTTTTCCAGTCTCGTCAGAATAAAAATGTACAAGGAGTCATTCTGTCCAACTCTGCTGAAAAATAGTTTTCTTGAGTTTTAATCATCAAGAGGACTCATCTTGTAAACGAACTCGTGCTGATAGTTGCAGCTTGCATTAGCTACAGTTTCAAGTCTTGTGGTTGTGATTACTTGACTACCTTTTTGGTTTTCTGGAAACACGCAGTGAATAATTTCCCATACTGATTCATCCCATATATCATCAATGACAAAGAAGTACCTAAAAAAGTTTAACATCAAGCATGCACTCTGCTCTTTTGTGTGATATGGGACTTGGGACTTGGGAATTGGTTCTTTCTTACTACAGTCTTGCTGCTATAGTATGGCTCTGTTCTTGGTGGAGTAAAATTTTGTATAAAATGAAATGCAAGGTTGCTGATACTGTAACCCAGATCACACAGATCAATTTTTTTTCAATTTATGCAACTGTAAGAGTACCAACCAGATTACACAAATCATTTTTGATCTGCAAGGTTGTTGTTGCTGTGATGGAGTAACTCTGTAAGATGGAGTACATGAGTACTGTAGTAGTAACTCTTGATTAATTATGGCATTGTGTGTCATAATTTGCTAGGTTGCATGGCATGTGCTGGATGAAGCTTATGGTGTAGTATCTTAATTGACTGATGTTGATGAACCTTTCCTGTACATATTTGGTTTGGTTGATTGCCTGGCATGAGCTAGATGAAATGATCTATTTCTCCTGATGTGAAATGATCCCTTTCTCCTGAAATGTTGATTAATTTCCGTTTCGGTTGAGAATGGGGCACTCCTAGGTCAAGAAAATTAGCAAAGGTCATGCCCAATTTTCTTGACCTAGAAGGTGCCCGATTCTCAACCGAAACTTTTATTTGTGAGCCTTGAGAAGATTAATTGGTTCCACAATGCAAGCCAACTTTTATTTCTCTTGCCTGGTTCCACTAAGATGTGTTATTGCAAGCTATTAATTATTTTTCAGTTGTGAGCCTTGAGAAGATTAATTTTTTCCTATATTGTAGCTTTAACAGTTTTCAGTGTTCCATCTTTCTAGTCTCCTATGTTGAATAGAGACATACAATTTAAAGTGTTCAATCAATTGTGTGATCTCTTTTTCTATGTTTCCAGGACTGCCCAATACAAGTAAAGCAATTCCATCCGCCTCGCCCTCTCACCACGGCCACAGAGGCTCCTGGATCTGGACTAGCCACCGCCGGACAGCAGCAGGTCAGTAAGCCTCTCTCTCTCTCTCTCCATTCATTTACCTTCCCCTGGCCTGCTGTGACTCACTCAACCCCCATTTGCATCTAGGCAGGCGGCATCCGTCACCGGCAGGCAGGCGACATCCATCACCGGCAAACCTCCCATGCACCATGCCTCGGACGCACAGCAGCAGGTCAGACCCCTCTCTCTCTCTCTCTCTCTCTCTCTCTCTCTCTCTCTGGCACGATGAGTTATAGGATCAATGCCTAAGTTTTGTTGAGCACACAGATTTTTTTATGTAAGCATTGGTATTATGTGCTTCCCATAGTTGGTATAAGATGATTTAAGCTTAACAAACAAAATGCACACCGAAACACCCCCAATTCCAGCTCCTTGAATTCTTAGAACTATGGATACCCAGCTCCACTAATTCATGGACCTATTTGCGAGAGCACCAGCTCTAAATAAACTGTTAACATCAGTTGGATGTTCAAGCAATTGGCATGCCATGGCATAGAGGTACAGAAATCTTACACAGGGTCAGCACCAGCTTCCAGTAACAGTTTCAAGCATTGAGCAAAAATTTGCTTAAGTAATTCTAACTTTCCAAGGCCTAACACAACAAAAATGAATACTGCAGGGACGATACCTCCACCAGGAGCTTGACACATTTCAGTGAGGGAGCAGTTATAGCAACGAGAAGAGGGGTGTCAACACCACCGGGTAGTTTCTTGTTACACTGGCAAAAACAGATTACACACGATTTACTATACTGAAGTAAGATGTAGGAAAGAGCAAACAAATAGAAGGAAGAATGCATTTATTGTCCTGTGGCCTTCTGTAAAAGAGAAAGGGAAAAAATCAATAGCATTGCAAAAGCAAACATGTATCAACTGAAAGGAGGAGAAGTAGTTTATTTCATAGAGTAAACATTAGCACTATTTGACAGTAAAAGGTTTTAGCTAATTTGAATTAACTGAAAGCAGCAGTACATCATTTTTATTGACAGTAAAATGTTCAAAGAAACAGATATGTAAAACCCCCATAGTTATGTCTTTCGTACAATATGCCATGAAAAGGTGTGCCATTTTCATAGAAGAGCAAATCGGCCTGCCTTTCGGCCTTTTGGTTGCAAGTGCATTTCACTCAAATCACTCAGTAAGTGATGGCATTCCTTGTGAAATGTTCAAATTAGCTAAAACCTGTGCATATGTAAAAGGTTCAGTAAGTGATGACAGTAAAATGTTCAAAGAAACAGCTGAAACTCCTCTACCGGTGGTTGCACTTGTCTGCAGGATATGTAAAACATTTTTATTGACAGTAAAATGTTCATTTAGTTTCAGTAAACAAATATTGCCAAGCATGACATGGCCTTTGTGATCTCCTACTCCTGAATTTTCATGTCACTTGTCTTATTAGTAGTTTTTTGACAGTAAAAGGAATTTTCATGTCACTTGTGCTATCAGTACACTACAAGTGAATTTTCATGTCAAGTGATGCTGCTGCTGCTATCTGCGAGTTGCTGCTGCTAGTTGTGATTTTGTCAAGTGATGCTGCTGCTACTTGTGATCTTCTAAAATAACCCCTTTCTCCTGAAATGTTGATTAATTTCCGTTTCGGTTGAGAAATGGGGCACTCCTATGTCAAGAAAATTAGCAAATGTCATGCCCAATTTTCTTGACCTAGAAGGTGCCTGATTCTCAACTGAAATAAAAATTAATTTGGTTTAGTGGTTGGATTAGTTTAGTATTTTTTTCACACACTCAGACACCCTTGCTTGCCATGTGTTTGAGAGAGATAGTGAGAGGAGACAAGAAGAAGGGGGTTAGGAAGATGTTGCCTGCTCATCAAAGCTAACCATCTCCCCCTTTTCACCCCTTTTCCTTTGTCTTTTGTGGGTTGCAAGGAAGCTACTATCTTAGCTAGCTTAGCTTGTGCACAAATCCCAGTGTTACAACCTTGTATCTTTGCAGCAACCAACTTTCTAGACACACCCCTGCATCATACAACAGTGCCTTCAAGATCCAAGGCAATATCACAAACATCATAGGCAATTTGACCAAACTCACAACCTTGTATCTTTGCAGCAACCAACTTTCTAGACACACCCCTCAAGAACTAGGTTACCCTGAGAACGTGGACTTGGACCTTAGCAACAACACACTAACAGGTTCTATCCCAAAACACCTAGGCAATATCACAAACATCTCTCAATTGTTCCTTGACAATAACCAACTTTTTGGCGACATTCCTCGAGAATTAGGTTATTTGGTCAACTTAGAGATCTTGTTCCTTGACAATAACCAACTTTTTGACCAAACTTTGTTCCTATTTATAGAGAAACATGGCCAACAATGATGAGGCCGGGGGTTCGGGCGGCAAGAAATTCTGGGAGCTGTCCCAGGAGATGGAGGAACAACCTCACTTGTATGAGGATGCCGCCTTCCCCACCGATCCTGAGACCACTGATGGTACCGCCGAGGATGACCCCACTGATGCCACCACTGATGGTGCCGCCGAGGATGCCACCACTGATGATGGCGGCGCACGCACAGATGGCAGCCAACTGAAGAGGCAACGGAAGGACCGGCGCCCGACCGTGCTCTGCACCCTCAAGGAGGAAGTTACTGAAGTGGACTCCAACGGGAATCCAACGGCGCCCGAACGAATAGTCAAGGGGTACTCGCTTCAGCTCGGGTGCATTCTCCGGAGCACCGTCTCGATCAACACCGAGAACTTCAGGCATCCTGACCGAGGGAATTTGCGCAACCTCCTCTTCACGAAGCTGCACGAACGATACAAGTTCCCCGCTGAATTTGAAAACACAAGCCTCAAAGGGAATAAAGTGAACAATGCTGCCCTCACGAAGATGAGCACGGCCCTGTCTACTTGGAAAAGCAATGTGAAGACAATGATCGAGAAAGGTGAGAGTTATGAGAAGATCAAGGAGAAAAATCCTTCGATCACCGAAGATGACTACAACGACTTCAAGATCAATTGCTCGAGCACCGCAATCTCCGAATCAAGTAGGTGGGGGAAAGAAATGCGGGAGCTGAACTTAGGGAACACACACTCGGTCCAGGCGGTTACAGAGTGGCGGAGCCTATATGGGACAAGGAGGAGGCGGACCGTGCCGAGCAAGGCCTACCGCCCCTCTTTGATAAATACGGTGACAAGCAGACCAGGAACTTTGTCAGGGCCCGGTACAAGAAGGACCCGAAAACAAAGTAGCTTACCACGGATCCGAAGACCAGGCCGCTTGAGCTTGTTCTGGTAAGGAATACACCCCCGCGTAATTAGCTCCATATGGTTGCATTCTAATTAATGAAGCCAAATTTCTAAATGGTTCACATTCCTTCCGCAGGCGATTGAAAGCAGTAGCGCGGGGTCGACTAAGAGCAACCCTTGGGACACCACTCTAAATAGGGCATTGAATGTAATGAAGAACAAGGATAAGCTCAGTAAGCCGACGTCAGCTGGTCGTGTGGCCGGCAAAGGCTTGTCGACAAAATGGTCGTCATACTATAACACTGGTGGGCGAAAGGAGAAAAAGACCAGCTCGGAAAGCCAAGCGCGCGAGGTTCAAGAACTCAGGGCACAGGTGGCACAGATTTCGGAGATTGTCCAAGAGCAAGTGCAACAACAACTCGGAGCGACGATCACCGCCATTGTGCCTACCTTGATCCAGGGGATTAGTGCGTGGATTGCGGGCGGCCAACAGGGGCCGCCCCCGATTCCTAGCTTCACGGCCAGCAACTCGCAGAACGCGATGGCGGGGCCATTGGTGTCTCCGGAGGAGGCGGCATTGGTGTCTCCGACGCCGGCACGGGAGCTTAATGCACCCGGGTGTACGTCGGCCGGCACCTTTGCAGCAAGCGGCCCCTCCGTCAACTGCACGCCCGCCGTTGGCGGTGCCTCGACATTAGCCGAGCTCGACGCCATCATCACGGTAACTAATTAAGCCTCTCTCGGCCGAGGACTTCATCTCCTTGCCTTTGACTGGGCATCCCTGACGCCCTACATGTTTTCGCAGGGCGCCGCCGATGTTCCGTGCACTCTCCTGCACTTCGTGAACAACGAGTTGGTCGATGTCGCCAAGGGCAAAATCATTCAACCGGGCAACCCCTTGTTCCACGGTACCCAGATGCCACCCAACTTGTTTAGGGTTCAACTGGTTCGGGTGCTTCCAGGCTGCGACGAGTTGTTACCTCCGATTCGACCCATCGGGGCCGACGATGATGACGTGATGACCCTCAGCGCCTGCCTGAGCTGGCCCCTGCTTTGGCCGAAGAGCCAGATTCGTTTGAGGGCGGGGGACACCACCCCAAAGACAACACCGCCAGTCGTGCCGGCGCCAAGTCGGCCCCATGGCAAGACCGCCGCAACGGTGCCGGACATCCCTATGCCACTGGATCCAAACATGCATATGGCACAGGATCAAAACGACGACGAAGATGATACATTTGCCAACGTCGATCAGTACTTTGCCGATCATGGGTACAGTGGCGACTTCATGGGGCCTCCTTCTCAAGAACCCAACCCAACAAAAGATGTGCGCGATCTAGCTGGTACCGCGGAGAAGCCAAGTTGCAATAGGCGTCGTCTGCAGTTCAGCTCTCAGGAGACGCCTCCAGCTGCCGACTTCACCGAACCTCAGATAGGCGAGGTGCGAAATATGATCAGCCCCAACACACTCAAGAAGGCGGTCTGTGAGTAGAACTCAGTCCCATTATAGGAGAAGAAGAAGGCACGCAAAAGAAAGGCTAACAAGGGTGCGGGCCAGCCGGCACCGAGTACGATCCGTGCTCAGGACGGGCCACCTTCACCTGAGGATATCTCGAGGAGGGTGCATGTGGCGGGTAGGCCGATGCTACCGAGAAATATGCTCGATGCTACAACCGGTGCTATGCGGAGTCTGCATGACAGTGTTCTTTCTTTGGAGAAGCGGCGTCTTGGAGATAAGGATGTGGCATACCCGGTTTTCGCGGCCAAGGTGCCAGAGGGCAAGGGCTTTGTGGATAACTCCATCGGGGGTACGATCGTCCTGCGGTTTGATGACATCCACGCTATGTTGAACCTTCATCCGCTGCACTACACCTTCGTTCGGCTATTTTCGCTGAGTATGGAGATGCGGATCATTCGCGACAAGACCCCGGACATCGTGATAGTCGACCCCTTCTACATGCGTGCCAAGATCTTGGGCAGCGCTGGGGACCGGCAAGTCGCGAGTTCTTACCTCGAAGGCGTCATTCTGGCAAACCAAGATAAGGATAACTTCCTCGTGCCTTACTTTCCCGAGTAAGTCCTCCACTCTACCGCCCCGTAACATATGAATTCTTAGATTTCAATCGTTTTTCTTTTAACATTCCGTGTTTTCTGCAGTGACACACGTTGCACGCTCATCCTCCTAAGCCCCAAATATTCCATGGCCACGTATTTCGACCCGGACCGGCAGTCGAACGTAGACTACACAAATGTCAAGAAGGTTCTTGATGATGTTCTCCCCGGCTACGTAAAATCTGGAGGCACCTTCACCAGGCCTATTCGTAAGTACGGCAAGTACGTGTTCTCCCACAATACGACGTTCTGCTGCATCAAGCAGCCGCCTGGCAGTCAGAAGGGTGCCTACTACGCCATCCATCACATGCGGGCGATTGTACGGGACCATCATCACCTTCTGCTACCGAGTAGACTCAAAGATTGGGCCGCGAGCGTGTCGGCAATCCAGGACGCGGACATCAGACAAGAATTCTTTCGCATCCAGTCGGAGTTTGCGGAAATCATCCATCAAGATATCCTTCGTACCTCGGGGCAGTTCTACCTCAGAAATCAACCGTCCAACAGTGACATCGACACAATCCTACAAATGCAGGCTGACAACGCTCGTTCTTTCATGACTCCCACGATAGACGGCGGCTTCGTCCATGCTTCGGTCCCTTGAGTCGAGTCGACAGCAGTGATGCTGTGTCTAGTTTTGAAACATCGATTGGCTCATGTTGTAATTAAACTTTAATGAACTTGTAGTATGTCTCTTTGGTTTCGAGAGTCATTCAACTTAAGATGTAATCGATGCTATTAATGTCTTGCTTTTCTCTTCCGATTGTTCTGTTGCATACTTATATATTGCTTATGTATTGTCTGTGAATTGGTACTAACGTTTCGTTTGGCTACTGCATAGCGATGCCGTGGTATGTCGTGTACAAGGGTAAGGTTCCCGGAGTCTACGACGACTGGGAGGAGTGTCGGAGACAGGTTCACCGATTCAGCGGTAACAGTTACAAAGGGTATGCCACTAGGGCCGAGGCTGAATCTAGATACACCCGCTATCTAGCGGGAGAGGGGAGGGAGCGTTGGAGGAACCGGATGAAGACGAGTTTCATCGTGATGATGCTCATCGTGATGACCGCAACTCTCTTCTATGTGATGGTAGTTTAGATGATCGATATCAACTTGTAATGTGAAGACAAACTCGCGGTCTTGAAACTTGTAATATAATGTTCTATCTTTGTTCGGTCTTTTCAATTCGGAGACTAATATGATGAATTGTATTCGGAGACTAAAATGATGAATTGTATTCAGAGACTAATCTTCTATTGTATTCGATGAATCTGTTGTTGATGTGTGCTGATTATATTTTGTCCAATTATACATTTTGTAACCTGTGCAAAAAACAGAAAATAAAAAAATAAAAAAAACCTAATATTCATACTAATGGCGCATCACGCCATAGTGCGCCATTAGTATGCCAAAGGATACTAATGGCGCATCATTAGACAGTGCGCCATTAGTATGCCGAACTTACTAATGGCGCATCTCGTTGTCGTGCGCCATTAGTATGCCAAAGCACCTGGGTATAGATGGCCCCCTGGGAGGCATACTAATGGCGCACTGTTGTATATACTAATGGCGCATCTGAGGTGCGCCATTAGTATACCAGATACTAATGGCGCACCCGTGGTGCGCCATTAGTAAAATATACTAATGGCGTGCTACTAATGGCGCACCACTAATGCGCCATTAATGGCCAAATTAGGTGCGCCATTAGTAGGCCTTTTCCTAGTAGTGCCTCGACAGCGTCTTGTAGATAGTCAGGTTTCTTAGCCTTTTCATTTGTAGTTGTCTATACTCAGACATGTTTATGCTTCTGCTTGTTGCTTGTATGCTCTGTATGTTGGGTCATGAGACCCATGTTTGTAATACTTGACTCCTCGGAGCCTAATGAATAAATACTTTGAGTTGTAGAGTTTTGTTGTGATGCCATGTTGTATTTGCACATATCGAGCATATTGTGTGTATGATTTGAAATCCTTGGTATGTGTGGGATTCGACAACCTAGTTGTTTATCCTTGGTAGCCTCTCTTACCGGGAAATGTCTCCTAGTGCTTCCACTGAGCCATGGAAGCTTGCTACTGCTCCGGAACACTTAGGCTGGCCGGCATATGTCCTTCTTCGTTCCTGTGTCTATCCCTTCGGGGAAGTGTCACGCGGTGTCTAGCGGAGTCCTGTTAGCCTGGTACAGCCCGGATTCTCCGGAGTCCTGTTAGCCTAGCTGCTACAGCCCGGATTCACTCGCTGATGACCGACACGTTCGTTATTGGGTCATGTATGACTGTCCGTGTAAGTTAGTGCCACTTTGGGTTTACGACTAGTCATGACGGCCCGGTTTCTTTGTCATATGGATGCTAGCAACACTATCATATACGTGAGCCAAAAGGCACAAACCGTCCTGGGCCAAGTAAGGTGCCACTCGTGGGAATACCGTGTGTGAGGCCACAAAGTGATATGATGTGTTACATGCTAGATCGGTCTAACTTAGGATCGGGGTCCTGACAGCTTTGGTATCAGAGCCTGACTGCCTGTAGAATTACCAAGCCAAACTGGTCGATGTCTAGTCTAGAAATGCTTTAGTTATATATAGGGGAATTGATTGTGGGAAGGAACGTAAGGCTCTTTTTACTTCTCTACCTTATGGCCTTCTGATCTGAGTCATCTTATCTTTTCTACGGGGCTAAGGAACTAGGCTTTCTCTTCTTTCTATTAGGATCACATGTTACTAATTTGTAGACTTAGAGGATTGTTAGTTTCAAGCCTCAGTTCAGTTTCTACTACCTCCGTGTGATAACAGTTAGTCTCGGAACCTTGATATTGTGATGTTGAGTGGTTATGCCACCATTTTTGCAGGATGTCTCAAATCTTTTTGAGCATTTACAACCGTTATGCTGTTTGTGTCATCCCAGGTTTCCAAATAGTCTGATGCATTTGCAAATCCCTTCTTTCCATTCCCGATGTCCCTTTGGGCCGGTTCAACCACACTAATCGGTGAGTTGAGGTACTCTATTGGCTCGACATATATGTTGGAGCTATTATTATGACCCTATGTGTTTCAGGGAGTCACCTAGTAATCTAGCCATGTTTTGTGTTCCCAGTGTGATGATTCTGGTCAGTATTCTCGAAAGCATCCTGTGATGCCATTTAGTTAGTAGGCCTTCTATTTCTGGGTTCTTAAGCCCAAGATTCACTCTACCTACCTCGTGTTGGTAGTGTTGCTCGTCGCTTAGGATAATAGTAACCTTGTGATAGTCTTCGAGGTCCATGGTATATCATTCTTCCTAATACCATGAACCATCATTGGTGGAAGTTCTTTGAACCAAGAGATCACAACAAGAGTGCTCTCGATGAGTTCTCCATTCTACATTGTGACTCTACTAGTCCTACCTTTCTGCATGGGTTGTTTGGAAGAAATGTTGAGCTTTGCTCGACATACTAATCTATGCATCCACAACTCAGAAAAGAATATGTTCCTTTGGGTTGTCCCTCTTCAGTTGTATTCTGACCTGTGTCTAGCAATTGATAGTCAAGAGTTTGTGTGCATTCGTGTTCATCGATGCCTTTTACTCTTGAGCTCTGTCAAGCTATTCTATTCTGGAATGACTAGGAGAAACAAACTCCAGTACCTTGTCCACTTCGAGGATTGGGTCAAAGTTGTTGCATTCGGTGGATCAAAATGCAAATCTAGCTTTTGCTCTGTTCTACCTTGGAGTGTTACCATCTTTATGTCAAGAATGTCATGAGAATTGCACGACCTCTTATGAATTATTAACACGGTGATACTTCTCGCCATCATTATTCATTCCTCTGTCCCGTGTTGTTGTAACCGGAATGCCGACAAGTGAACTATGATGTGTGAAATCAATACTCCTAGCAACCCTGTTGCTTGGTAGTTAATGGACAATAATATCATTCTTAGCATGTTGGTTATTGGACCACTATTCTAAGATTGATTGTGCTACCTGGCCCATTTTCTTGGTGCACCCTTCGATCAATGAGTTAGGATTGTATCAATCCCTTGCTCTTTTGATCATATCATCTTGCCTGAAGAGCAAGATTGTTCTCGAGTTTAGTAACACATCGATGGCTCGGGATTTTCTGAATATCTTCTCAGAAGTATCACCAGGTTGACCCCTGACCATTATGTTGAGTTCATGATCAAGTTGGTTTTCTCTAAACCACCCCTTCTCCAAGAATCTGTGTTGGATACCCTGAGCTAGTGGGTTAAGCTAAACAACAACTTGGGGAGTTGGAATATGAAAGCTTGTCCGACTTAGTTCATCATTAAGGGATACCTTTGTGTGTGTGTGTGTGTGTGAGTGTGTGTGTGTTGAAGAAAGACGGTATCTTCATTGATTGGTCCTCGTCATCAATTGTTGGACCTATTGTCTTACCCGAATCTTTGATTTGTGTATGGGCTATCGTCAAATCAAATCAGAACCAACGATGTTTGCAATGTTGTCTTACTCGCGATTATCCCTCGAGCATACACCATTACATATTTTGGGTCTGACCAATACTATCGCCTTGTTCACATAATTTTCGAATTCCACCTATATGGAAGCCTGGATGGATTGTTGTTGAGCCCATTGACAACAGTTTCATCCTGTCCATGATTCATATTGAACATATAAGTTAATAATGGAAACTTTGTAAGCATTCCCTTCATGTTCTGCTCATGAGGTATACATTTGGATGAAATTAGTGACTTCCTCTAATTCACTTGAACTTGATGTAAGTTGCCTCCATGGATCCGAGAAAGATTGTTTTTATTTCCTATGGAATCATCCCAAGTTAGTCACGTCTATGTGCGAAGTACTCTATGGTTTGATAGGTTCGCCGCCTAAATTCCATATGTGTTTCCTAGCACACCAAGCCACTGATTGATTTGTTCAAAGAGAAGAAGTTCCTTTGTAAGAGCTAATCATATGACTTATGCAAGGACTTCGCTCTCTGCGATGATGGTTCCCAACCAGAACTCGGTAGTGTTTAATTGTAAGACTACTATGTGGTCATGTTTGTCTTGGACAACATGTTCACATGTATGTAGCAGAACCAGCTCATGTTTTGGAGCTTCCTATCGTAGTTTGTTTCCTGAGAATCTTGCAACGTCTTCTCGTCGATTTGTGTTGCAACCTTTCCTTTTTCCAGACATGCTATCTGAAATATCCCGTTAACAAGCATATATGAATCTCAGGCAGATATGATAGTTGGAACATTCCTAGCATTTGCATTTTGTTCCCAGCTTGCACCACCATTGTGCCAATCTCCTATGGGCTGCCCTTCTGATACATCTCTGTCGTATCTACTTTTCCAAACACTTTTGCTCTTGTTTTGGACTCTAACTTGCATGATTTGAATGGAACTAACTCGGACTGACGCTGTTTTTCAGCAGAATTGCCATGGTGTCATTTTTGTGCAGAAATAAAAGTTCTTGGAATGACCTAAAAATCAACGGAGAATTATTTTGGAATATATAAAAAATATTGGAAGGAAGATCCACGTCAGGGGCCTCCACCTGTCCACGAGGGTGGGGGCACCCCCTACCCCTCTGGGCGCGCCCCCTGCCTCGTGGGCCCCCTGACGCTCCACCGACCTCAACCCTGACTCCATATATTCACTTTCGGGGAGAAAAATGAGGGAGAGGGATTTAATCGCATTTTACGATACAGAGCCGTCGACAAGCCCTAAACTCTCTCGGGAGGGCTGATGTGAAGTCCGTTCGAGGCTCCGGAGAGGGGAATCCGTCGCCATCATCATCATCAACCATCCTCCATCACCCATTTCATGATGCTCACCGCCATGCGTGAGTAATTCCATCGTAGGCTTGCTAGACGGTGATGGGTTGGATGAGATTTATCATGTAATCGAGTTAGTTTTGTTATGGTTTGATCCCTAGTATCCATTATGTTCTGAGATTGATGTTGCTATGACTTTGCTATTCTTAATGCTTGTCACTAGGGCCCGAGTGCCATGATTTCAGATCTGAACCTATTATGTTTTCATCAATATATGAGAGTTCTTGATCCTATCTTGCAAGTCTATAGTCACCTACTATGTGTTATGATCTGGTAACCCCGAAGTGACAATAATCGGGAGCACTCCCGATGATGACTGTAGTTTGAGGAGTTCATGTATTCAGTATGTGTTAATGCTTTGTTCCGGTACTCTATTAAAAGGAGGCCTTAATATCCCTTAGTTTCCAATAGGACCCCGCTGCCACGGGAGGGTAGGACAAAATATGTCATGCACGTTCTTTTCCATAAGCACGTATGACTATATTCGGAATACATGCCTACATTGCATTGATGAATTGGACCTAGTTATGTACCCTAGGTTATGACTGTTACATGATCGGTCGCATTCGGCATAATTCTCTATCACCGATCCATTGCCTACGAGATTTCCATATATTGTTCTTCTCTTATTTACTTTTCCGTTGCTATTGTTATCATCACTATAGAACACCAAAAATATTACTTTTTCTACTGTTTCCTTTTGCTACCATTACCACTACGATCATATTACTTTGCTACTAAATACCTTGCTGCAGATATTAAGTTTACATGTGTGGTGGAATTGACAACTCAGCTACTAATACTTGAGAATATTCTTTGGCTCCCCTTGTGTTGAATCAATAAATTTGGGTTGAATACTCTACCCTCGAAAACTATTGCGATCCCCTATACTTGTGGGTTATCAAGACTATTTTGTGGCGCCGTAGCCGGGGAGCATAGCTCTATTCTTTGAGTCACTTGGGGTTTATATCTACTTATCATTATGAAGAACCTGAAAGATCCAAGAACCAAGATTTATCCCTCAACTACGAGGGGATGTAAGGAACTGCCATCTAGCTCTGCACTTGATTCACCTTCTGTTCTGAGTAAGCTTGCGACACCTAGACCTGCTTCTGCTATTAATTCTGATATGTCGCATGTTATTGATGATGCCACTTCTGATATGCATGATACTTATGATGAAACTACTTCTATGCTTGATACTACTGTGCCACTTGGTGAATTTCTTGATGAACAACTTGCTAGGGCTAGAGAGAATGAAATTATTGAAACTGATAATATTGATGAAAGTGATGATGAAGATTCTCCCCCTAGATATGAATTACCTGTTGTGCCTGAGGGCTATTTTATGGGTGAAGAAACTGCTAGAGATTTTCTTTCTTGCAATGATAGGAGTGATCTTATGAAATTATTAGCTAAGCTGAAACAAAAAACTCTGAATGCTAGAATGAATATGATCCTGCTTATGCTCCTTCACCTATCTTTGTTACTGATAAGGATTATGATTTCTTTGTTGATCCTGAGATAATTACTTTAGTTGAATCTGATCCTTTCTATGGCTATGAATCTGAAACTGTTGTGGCACATCTTACTAAATTAAATGATATAGCCACCCTGTTCACTAATGATGAGAAAACCCACTATTATTATATCCTTAAATTATTTCTCTTCTCATTAAAGGGTGATGCTAAGACATGGTTTAATTCTCTTGATCCTGGATGTGTGCGTAGTCCCCGGGATATGATTTATTACTTCTCTGCTAAATATTTCCCCGCTCATAAGAAACAAGCTGCTTTAAGGGAAATATATAATTTTGTGCAAATTGAAGAAGAGAGTCTCCCACAAGCTTGGCGGAGGCTTCTCCAATTACTTAATGCTTTGCCTGATCATCCTCTTAAGAAAAATGAAATACTTGATATCTTTTATAATGGACTAACCGATGCTTCCAAAGACCACCTGGATAGTTGTGCTGGTTCTGTTTGCAAGGAATGAACACCAGATGAAGCTTAAATTTTATTGAATAATATGTTGACCAATGAAAATAATTGGACACTTCCTGATCCAATTCCTGAACCAACTCCTAAGCCAACTCCGAAGAAAAGGGGTATTCTATTTCTCAGTCCTGAAGATATGCAAGAGGCAAAGAAATCTATGAAAGAAAAAGGCATTAAAGCTGAAGATGTTGAAAATTTACCTCCTATTGAAGAAATACATGGTCTTAATTTACCGCCTATTGAAGAAGTAAATGGTCTTGATAACCCGACAAAGGTAGTAAAGGTAAATTATCTCTATAGATATGATAAAGCTGAAATCCCATTTACTAAGTTTGCTAGCCCATGCTTGGATGAGTTTGATGACTTTATGGTTAAACAAGAAAACTTCAATGCTTATGTTGGTAGACAATTGAAACACAATGCTGATATGCTTGAACACTTGGGTGATTATATGGCTAATGTTAAAGGTGAACTTAAACTTATTAGTAAACATGCTTCTATGGTTACCACTCAAGTAGAACAAGTACTTAAATCTCAAAATGATTTGCTCAATGAAATGAACAGTAAGTAAAATGATAATGATGTCAGAATTATGACTAGAGGTGGTAAAATGACTCAGGAACCCTTGTATCCTGAGGGCCATCCTAAGAGAATTGAGCAAGATTCCCAAAGAAATAATATTGATGCACCTAGTGATGGGGTCACGTACCTAGGGTAGGGTCATGGACCTGATCTAAGTACCTTACCCAAGGACACCCTTAGAAGAGGTCGCCTTCCAGTCGACCAACGAGGGACTCACTCGACTGACTTGAAGGACTCGACCACGAAGACTCACTCGACCACTAGAAGGTCAAGAGGCACTCTACACTGCAACGGCCTGTAATTAAGTAGACTTTATGGTAGTAAAGACACTTTATGTGGGGCGTTATCAGTAACGCCCCGGACTTAACTCACCTTAAACCCTCTCCTACGTGGGCTGACTGGGGTCCCGGCGCATTCTATATAAGCCGCCCCCCTCCACAGGTAGAGGGGTTCGGCACCTTGTAACTCATATACTCATAATCCACTCGACCGCCTCCGGGCTCCGAGACGTAGGGCTATTACTTCTTCCGAGAAGGGCCTGAACTCGTACATCCCTTGTGTTTACAACCTCCCCATAGCTAGGACCTTGCCTCTCCATACCTACCCCCCAATCTACTATCAGGCTTAGAACCATGACAGTTGGCGCCCACCGTGGGGCAGGTGTTTTAGCGATTTTGTGGAGAAGTTGCGATTCTTCCGAGTACTTTCATCATGGTGTCTGCTGGAGTTTTGGTCAAAGGTCGAGAGATCTGTCTCGGCACTCTCACCTTCATCGCCGACGACTCCGCCTGGCTCCAGGAGGCTCCACTCGACGTTGATGCGCTCCCCGTCCGCGGTGCGACGCATTTTCGCGCATGTGTCCGCGGCGTTCTGCTGCGGCAACCGTCGACCCCGTATCGGACGACTCCTCCATCGTCCACCCTCCCGGTCTCCCGCCAGCGCAAGCGCTCGGGCCGGTCGAGGCTTCAGCGATGGGTGAGGCACGCGGTGGCTCGCCAATCGGCCACCACCCAAGTTGCGGCAATCGAGCCCGACGAATCTCTCTATGGCTTGTTCGATCTATCGACTGGCTCCGTAGAGACTGCATCCGAGTGCGGTAGCAGTGATCCAGCGGCGGAAATCTTGATGGTCGACGGGCCCCGCAGTCCCCCTGGCTTCGCCCGTGATGGTGGAGCAGGTGACGGAGGCGACCCCGCACGAGGCCACGAAGAGTACCAGCCCGAGCCACTCGACTCTCTGCAAAGAGAGGAACTTCGCCGCAGGAACGTGGATGCTCTGCGTACTCCCATCGCAGGATAAACCCCCGAGGCTCGTGCCTTGGAGGAGGCGCGTCTGGCCAATTTGGCCGAACGCACTCGACTGGAGAATCTTCAACGAGCACTCGACGAGTGCGCGCGGCAACGAGTTCCCGACACTAGTCGACGTCAACTCTTCCCGCCGACTCAGGTATATCGAACCCCAATCCAGAATTTAGCAGCTGCGACCCGTATAGCAGAGTCCATCCAGCCTTCGCAGTCGGAAGCTGGCAGAGGTTTGCTGCAGATCAGGGATCTGCTCCGGGCAGCAGGAGATCAGAATTCAGTCGTGTCTCAGTCGCGCAACAGAATTCACAGTCGATCCGTCACTGCGAATACGGTTCAGTCGGCTCACAGCCCCAGATCGCCTCCGTGGCGTGAAGGGCGCGAGAATCGGCGAGATCAATATGGCGACCGACTCGACTGAGACGATAGGCGTCGAGTGCCCAATTCCCCTCCGAGGGGTGGGTCTTACGCTCCTCGGCAGCAAGATGACAGGCGTCAGTACAGTACAGGGCGAAGGGTTCCAGTCGACCCCAGAGAACCAGGCTTCGATGCGCGATCCATTATCGTGCAAGGTTTGGTCGACCGGAACAGAGCCCATCGAGGCGAACTCGACAGAGATGCACCCACAAGCAGTCGAGTGCATGTTTCTGGTCCTGAATGTTTCAGCAGAGCTATCAGAGCCGCAGTTATCCCTCCCAATTTCAGGTTGGCAACAGGAGTCAGCAAGTTCACTGGTGAGTCTAAGCCTGAAACTTGGCTTGAGGACTACCGAGTGGCAGTTCAGATTGGTGGTGGGAACGACGAGGTGGCCATGAAGCATTTACCCCTCATGCTGGAAGGTTCTGCCAGGGCATGGTTAACTCAATTACCGCCTAGCAGCATTTACACTTGGGAAGATTTGTCCCGAGTGTTCATCAGAACGTTTGAAGGAACTTGCAAGCGACCAGCTGGACTGACAGAGTTGCAAGTCTGCGTGCAGAAGACCAATGAGACTCTCAGAGAGTATATTCAGAGATGGATCACTTTGCACCACACTGTGGAGAATGTGTCTGATCATCAGGCAGTCTGCGACTTCAAAGATGGCGTCAAGAACAGAGAACTGAGTTTGAAGTTTGGTCGAACCGGCGACATGACCTTGAGTCGGATGATGGAGATTGCTACGAAGTACGCCAATGGCGAAGAAGAAGACCGACTCCGAAGCGGCAAGCACAAGCCGAGTCAGTCGGAAAAAGGAAACACCAGTCGGAAACAGAAGCGGAAGGCTGAACCGGCAGCTCCAGGAGAGGCTCTGGCCGTGACTCAGGGAAAGTTTAAGGGGAAACCAAAAGGATCCTGGAACCCCAAGAAGGTAAAGGATAAAGAAGGGAACGACGTAATGGATATGCCATGTCAGATCCACACGAAGAAAGACGAAGAGGGGAATATCATCTACCCGAAGCACACCACTCGCCAATGTCGACTCCTGATCCAGCAGTTTCAGGGAAAACAGTCTAAGGACAAGGAGAAGGAGTCGGACAAGGCTGAAGACAAGGAGGACAATGAGGAAGGATATCCGCATATCAACTCCACTCTGATGATCTTTGCAGATGTGGAAAGCAGGAGTCGACTGAAAGTCATTAACCGAGAGGTGAACATGGTTGCCCCAGCAAAAGCAAATTATCTGAAATGGTCTCAAATACCCATCACATTCGACCAATCTGATCACCCGACTCATATTGCCACCCCTGGGAGGCAAGCTTTGGTGGTCGATCCAGTTGTCGTAGGCACTCGACTGACAAAAGTGCTGATGGACGGTGGAAGCGGGCTGAATTTGTTGTATGCAGACACACTGAAAGGAATGGGCATTCCGATGTCCCGACTGAGCACTAGTAACATGAGCTTTCATGGAGTTATACAAGGGAAGAAAGCCGAGTCACTCGGCCAAATAGCTTTGGACGTGGTGTTTGGTGATTCGAAACATTTTCGCAAAGAAAAGTTGACGTTTGAGGTCATGGATTTTCAGAGTGCATATCATGCCATTTTGGGGAGACCAGCTTACGCACGGTTCATGGCTCGACCATGTTACGTGTACCTCAAATTGAAGATGCCCGGCCCCAAAGGAGTGATCACTGTCACCGGTGATCGGAAAAAGGCAGAAGAGTGCTTTCAGAAGGGCTCAAAGATTGCCGATTCCCAGGTGACAGTGGTCGAGTTTGAGGAATACAAGCAAAACGCAGATCCGAGTGACTTGCTGCGCTCAAAGAAACCCGCCACAGAGTCTGCATTCCAGTCGTCCGGTGAGACGAATCCTGTTCACATTCACCCGACCGACCCCGATGCAGCTCCGACCCGCATCTCCACAACACTCGACCCAAAATAGGAAGAAGCGCACATCCAGTTCCTCCGTGAGAACTGGGACATTTTTGCATGGAAGCCCGCTGACATGCCAGGTGTTCCCAGGGGACTGGCTGAGCATCGCCTAAGAGTTGACTCGTCTGCAAAACCAGTCAAAGAGCATCTTCGGCGGTCCGCCGTCCAGAAGAGAAAAGCCATTGGTGAGGAAGTGGCTCGACTGTTGGCGGCAGGATTTATCCGAGAGATATACCACTCCGAGTGGGTCGCTAATGTCGTCATGGTTCCTAAGAAGGACAAGTCGCTCCGAATGTGCATTGATTTCAAGCACATCAACCGGGCCTGCCCGAAAGATCATTTTCCTCTCCCTCGCATAGATCAAATTGTTGACTCGACCGCGGGATGCGAGAGGCTGTCTTTTTTAGATGCCTACTCTGGGTATCACCAGATCCGTCTGTACGGACCCGACGAGGTAAAAACAGCTTTCATCACTCCATTCGGGTGCTTCTGCTATATCACCATGCCATTCGGCCTCAAGAATGCCATAGCCACATTTATGCGAATGATTCAGAAGTGTCTACTCACTCAAATCAGTCGGAATGTGGAAGCATATATGGATGATATCATTGTCAAGTCACGAAAAGGTTCCGACCTACTCGCTGATCTCGCCGAAACATTTGCCAACCTCAGAAGATATGATATCAAGCTCAATCCATCAAAGTGCACATTTGGAGTTCCTGGTGGCAAGTTACTCGGTTTTCTCGTTTCCGAACGGGGAATCGACGCTAACCCAGAGAAGATTGGCACTATTCTCCGAATGAAACGCCCTGTGCGAGTGCACGATGTCCAGAAGCTTACTGGATGCTTGGCCGCATTAAGTCGATTCATTTCACGACTCAATGAAAAGGCATTGCCTCTTTACCGACTGATGAAGAAGACAAACAAGTTCGAGTGGACTCCAGAAGCTGATGCAGCGTTTGCCGAGCTAAAAGCTCTGCTCTCCACCCAGCCGGTGCTTGCTGCTCCAATCAGCAAAGAGCCTCTATTGCTCTATATCGCAGCCACAGGACAAGTCGTCAGTACTGTGCTTACGGTCGAGCGGGAAGAAGAAGGAAAAGCTCTCAAAGTTCAGCGCCCAGTGTATTATTTGTCTGAAGTCTTGACTCCATCCAAGCAGAGATATCCTCATTATCAGAAGCTTGTGTATGGAATATACATGACCACAAAGAAGGTTGCTCATTATTTTTCTGATCATTCCATCACAGTCGTCAGTGACGCTCCACTATCAGAGATTTTGCACAACAGAGATGCAACTGGTCGAGTGGCCAAATGGGCGATTGAACTTCTTCCCCTTGATATCAAGTTTGAGGCAAAGAAAGCCATTAAGTCCCAGGCAATAGCAGATTTCCTCGCCGAGTGGATTGAACAACAGCAGCCGACTGAAGTTCACTTGGAGCATTGGACCATGTTCTTTGATGGCTCTAAGATGTTGAATGGTTCCGGTGCTGGGGTTGTCCTGGTTTCCCCCAGAGGAGATAAGCTCAGATATGTGCTCCAGATTCACTTTGATTCCTCCAACAATGAGGCAGAATATGAGGCCCTCTTATATGGGTTGCGCATGGCCATTTCACTCGGCGTCCGTCGCCTGATGGTCTATGGCGACTCGGATTTAGTGGTCAACCAGGTGATGAAAGAGTGGGACGTGAGAAGCCCAGCCATGACTGGATACTGCAGTGCAGTGAGGAAGCTGGAAAAGAAGTTCGAGGGGTTGGAGCTCCATCATATACCCCGACTGAAAAATCAAGCAGCTGATGATCTAGCAAAGATAGGTTCCAAGAGAGAAGCCATTCCGAGTGGTGTGTTCTTGGAGCATATACACACTCCGTCAGTCAAAGAAGATCCTTTCACCAAAGAAACTCCACAGCCCAAGAGTGCCACAGATCCGACTGAGGTTGAAGTCCCAGCGGTAGTCGACTTGATCATGGACGTCTTGGTGGTCATTCCCGACTGGACAGTTCCATACGTCGCGTATATCCTGAGAAAAGAGCTTCCGGAGGATGAGGAAGAGGCTCGACAGATCGTCCGTCGATCTAAGGCCTTTACCGTAATCAAAGGACAATTGTACAGAGAAAGCGCGACTGGAGTTGGTCAGAAGTGCATAACACCAGAAGAAGGTCGACTCATCCTCAATGATATCCACTCGGGAACCTGTGGTCATCATGCGTCCTCTCGGACCATCGTGGCCAAAGCATACCGAGCCGGATTTTACTGGCCAAAGGCGAATGCGATGGCAAAAGAGATAGTGGATAAGTGCGAGGGATGTCAGTTCTACTCGAATATGTCGCACAAGCCTGCGTCGGCTCTGAAGACCATCCCACTCGTCTGGCCTTTCGCAGTATGGGGACTGGACATGGTCGGTCCTTTGAGAACAGGACGAAGCGGCTTCACGCATGTACTGGTGGCAGCCGACAAGTTCACCAAGTGGATCGAGGCTAAACCAATCAAGAACCTTGACACCGGTACTGCTGTTAGCTTCATCAGGGAACTAATATTCAGATATGGAGTCCCGCACAGCATCATTACGGATAATGGGTCGAACTTTGACTCGGAGGAATTCAGAGATTTCTGCAACTCCCAAGGCACACGGGTCGACTACGCTTCAGTCGCCCATCCGCAGTTGAATGGACAAGCAGAGCGAGCTAATGGACTGATTCTTAAGGGATTGAAGCCCCGACTGATGCGTGATCTCAAACACGCGGCTGGAGCTTGGGTGGACGAACTTCCCTCAGTGCTTTGGGGGCTGCGGACCACACCTAATCGGTCGACCGGAAGAACTCCATTCTTCTTGGTCTACGGAGCTGAAGCAGTCTTGCCGAGTGATCTTCTCCACAATGCTCCTCGAGTTGAAATCTACAACGAAGCAGAGGCTGAACAAGCGCGGCAGGACGCAGTCGACCTTTTAGAGGAAGAAAGGGAGATGGCTCTGATCCGGTCGACCATCTACCAACAAGATTTGCGTCGTTTCCACGCCAGAAATGTGAGAGGTCGAGCCTTCCAGGAAGGAGATTTAGTTCTCCGAGTGGATCAGCACAAACCACACAAGCTTGCTCCTTCTTGGGAAGGTCCCTTCATCGTCACCAAGGTTCTCCACAACGGGGCGTACCGTCTTTACAACGTCGAGCATAATATCGACGAGCCCCGAGCTTGGAACGCGGAACTACTCCGCCCATTTTATACTTAAGTTTTATCACTCGGATGAGTTGCAATAAAGTACTTCTGTAGTTCATGGACCTCAAAATAATAGTGTCATAGTTCCTCCATAATTTCTGTCACTTTTTATTTTTGTCCAATAAAATTCCCCCTCAGTGGGTGACTTAGCCGCGAATCCGTTTCGCCTAAGTTTGTAAAAATCCTACCGAGTGATGAGCCAGACTCCCACTCGGAGGCTTAGCCGCGAATCCGTTTCGCCTAAGTTTGTAAAAATCCTACCGAGTGGTGAGCCAGACTCCCACTCGGAGGCTTAGCTGCGAATCCGTTTCGCCTAAGTTATCAAAATCCTACCGAGCGGTAAGCCAGACTTCCACTCGGAGGCTTAGCTGCAGTCCAAGGACTCGCCTAAGTTATAAAAATCCTACCGAGTGAAGAGCAACCCTCTCACTCGGAGGCTTAGCTGCAGTCCAAGCACTCGCCTAAGTTACAAAAATCCTACCGAGTGAAGAGCAAACCTCTCACTCGGGGGCTTAGCTGCAGTCCAAGCACTCGCCTAAGTTATAAAAATCCTACCGAGTGAAGAGCAACCCTCTCACTCGGAGGCTTAGCTGCAGTCCAAGAACTCGCCTAAGTTACAAAAATCCTACCGAGTGAAGAGCAAACCTCTCACT